>NC_056733.1:457735656-457930656 GCF_019279795.1 Protopterus annectens | reverse complement strand
CATTTTGGACTTCCCATATCATATTTTTATCATCCTTAACCTTTTTACCCCAAAATAGATTCTCTTTCATTCTCCGAGTCTGATATGTTTGTCTCTGTAAAATACTCCTTATTTCTATTCCATTTAACTCAAACAAATATTTTCCCTTCCTAAATTAGTGTAGATCTCCTGAAAAAAGAGCTTATTAATAGTCTAGATATGTTCCACATAATCTACTGTTTACCTTTATGACATTATTTTTTATGATTTATAGACAGTATTCTGTATTTCTTTTTATAACTAACCATTGTCTGATGAAAGTCAACATGGTCCTTAAATAATTTTTGTTTTTGTTTTGCAACAGTTGTAATATATTAAACCAACCCCTCAGTAGTTTTATTCCTCTACCTTCTTTAATACAATTGGTATTATCCACAGACTTCATCCACACTGCCAAATGACTGAAAAAGCCATTTAGCAATTGTTAGCTATTTACTTCGCTTAACCATCTGCTGTATAAGCTATTAATTATTACACCTTTTGAAGTCCCTCTTTATTTATTTTGGACTTTTGTTAACTAGATAATTCCACTGGTCACAAGTGTTCCTTTTCAAGTGTGATTTGGGAGCACTCTCTGGCTAAGAGAGTTGCTCAAAGTCATACAGTAGGCAAATGAAGGTTTGAAGAATCAAACCCTTTATCTTTTGTACAGGAAGCAGCTTTTTAACAAGTTTGAGATGTAATCCTTTGTCCTAACTGCCACACACTCCTTGATGGAACTATATTTAGATAAAAGTCAGTGGTAACATACTTACACATTTTCACATCACTTTCCATTCTCATCTTTGTCTGTCATATGTTACAAAGTCCCCAAGCAGTACTACATCCAATTTTAAATATAAGTATTTATTTACATCTACAAATATATTATACCTTTCTTTCATACTTGTACTAACATATAGCACAGTGAAGCATACAGTATGGTATCTAACTAGGCAATCTTAATGTCACCATCCTTCCTAACACTATTTTTTCAACTCTAAAACTTTCAGTTGTGTGGAGCCTGGTAAAACTGCAGTGGCCGACTAGTTTTCATTATCCAGACGACAAATTGAAGGCCTTCCACACTGTTCTTGCACTAATTCTTTTTGACACAGTTTAAATTCTAACATCTAACAAAAGTATAATACCTTTCCTATTTGCACCATTTTAATACAGTTAGATCTCTAGCAACGCTTCTACTACTGCTTACATGTAAAGCAAGAACTGACAATTATCCCTTATCGTTTTATGTGTCTTTTTCTTTAACATTCTTTTTTTTTTTTTTTTTTGCTATATTTAATTCTACTGCATAAAGAAACTTCATATGTTGAACATCTGCAGTTTAATCTATACCCTGTAGTGGTTCAGATCTACTACACTGTTTAACCTGTAATATAGGCGTGTGTTTTATCTCTTCATCTTTAGTTTCTTTATTATCACATTCATCTCCAGCAACCACCCGCTCCCTTCTGGAAGGTCATTCTCTTATAATAATAGTTAATTGTCAATACTATGTGGTATGCTAACAATTTCCAGTGGCTGTATTTTAGTTATTTTCTCTTGCACCTGATTTTGTTCATTTACAAATCAAACTACAAATGCCCTTGCTATTTACATTTGTAAGATAGCATTGCACAGTTTTTAACAAAGTGGCTACTTTGACCACACTGGTTAGAGCATCTCTTTGGAAATCCATTAATAACATGGTAGCCATCATGACAGAGTAACACATTTTTTGGCTGTCTTAACATATCTGAAAGTAGACCTCACCCCATCAATATTCAGCAGATATGGTGCATGCTTAATAATGTTATTTTTATCAGTTAAAGTAACCTTTGCCTCAAAGACACTACAACTCAGTTACTTTCATCATGCCCTTTAGATACAGAATATTCAGTTTAACACATATGCCATAAATATAACTTGATGAGCACTTTGGAAAAATATCAGTCCCAAATTGTATAAGCATTTTCTTCTTTTGAATGTGTGTGTCGCTCCAAATAAAATAAACTCATTCCATGAAAAATACAACTTTAGTCTTTTCTTTCTCTGAAAACTTCTGCATTAATGCAAATGTTTCAAAAGTGACATCGCAAAACATTTAATATCCAAGATAAATTAAAGATCAAATGTCAGCTGCAGAAAAGCCAAAAGTCACTACTAATTTGTTCCAAATACTATATGTCAAACTTAGTCTATTTTTGTAGTTATCCTGACCATGGATGTCTTATTTCAGCAAAATGCCATCTTAAATTTTCTTTAGCAGCATCTGTCAGTGCTGCATAACTTTCATTGGTTCATTCACAGTTTCCTGATTCTGGAACTTTTCAGCATATAACAGTCTGCAAGGGTCTATCATGTAAAGGGCCCTGCCAGCTCACTTCTGCAAGATTTAAAGGTTTCTCAAGTCCAACTTCCTCTGTTCAACACTATACAACTCCTATCTATGGCAAAGCCATTCCTCTAACTGGATCACCCTCATCTATAATGTATTTAATAGTGCAGTCTCTAAACTGCTGTTATCTAAAGCACAGCCACCAATTTCACCATCAGATTCATTAGTTTTCTGAGAAAAAATGTTTTCCAAAGCACCTCTGTCTTCCAGCTCCAATTGCTTCCTGCTTTCTCCCTCTATCTCCCAATGAGACACCACACCAGTGCCCCTTATCAAAAAGAGTAGGAGAATTTCTCCAGTGCCCTGGCCAGTTTTTCAGTAGTCAATATAATGCTTTCCATGTTCATTCTTCTGGGATAAAGGTGGCAGTGTGTGCTACAACATTTGTTGAAAAACAGGCATCACCATTAGCTTGATCAAATGAAGGAAAATTACATTGAAGTTTTATAGTTTCATAATTTAGGTCATTACACATTTAGGTCACAAGACCAACAAAGAATACAAGCTCAAGTTTATTATTATACTTTTTACTGAAGTATAGTACAATAAAAAAAAGGAAACCACATTTAACTGAAAATGTGCAGACATATAGTTATTTCATTTGGCAATAAAATTAAGTAAATATAATAAAGTGACGTATGAATTTAAAAATCCAAATTAAGATCATAAAATACAATAAAACCAAATGTCACAAAGCTAAATAAAGCAAACTTTGAGGGAAGTAAAACCAGCCAGCATGAGCAGTTCCCTCATTTACATCAGTATGGAGGATGTAGATGTATGGGAGCTCTTAAGAAAATAATCAAATACCAGCTGAATCAAATCTTACTTACAGAACCTCTAAAACCCAAAGAGGGGCAGAACTCGGGGATTCCACTGGACTGTAAGGAAACAGGAGTTCTTTGAGGCAGGGGAACCAAGGCCATGTAGGACTAAATAAACTAACATGACAGCAATAAAGATAATTCAGTATTATCTCTGTGATGAGCACAGACTTTGAACCAGAATACTATGAGGGTGTTAAGCAACAGCTGTGAATAGTCTGGCATGAAGCCCTATACCAAATCAATATGCTCAAGTTCTAAGTTAGGAAACTCTATATAAAGACAGTTTCAATAATGCAGCCAGGAGAAAACAAAGAATGAAAAACCACAGAGAGGTGTAGAGGTGGGAGTACGTGTTTGATTCAGGTTATAAACTTTAGATGATACTAGCTCACTGGTATACCCTTCACCAGTCAAGTCTGACCATAAACTGGTAACCTTCTCCTTCAAAATCCACAAAGCATCAGAAGTAAATATCACAGTATTCAAACACTTTAAACATACAAACCTACAATTCTGTGATGAAGTCTCAAAGCTCAGATGTAACTGTGACACCCCCAATGTTGACACAGCTAGTAGCAAATAAATTCTAGCCTCACATCGAAAATTATATAAATCTGATAGTCCACATGCATTAATAAAAAAAAATACAAAGGAAAAAAAATCTTTTTAGACTATACAACCAAAGTAAGGACCAAAGCAAACATCAAAAATGTACCTATGGTATTGAATAATGCCATAAGGGAAACAAGGACATCCCATAAACCTAGGCTAGCATTAGAAAATAAGAATAAACTTCTTTACTTATATCAGAATAACTGCCAGCATTGCTAAAACCTTGTTCAGAATGGCACTACCTACTCAGGTGCTGTGGGTTTCATAAAAAGTTTAGCAAATAAATTTAGTACAATTTTTGTACTGTGTTTTATTGAGTTTTCTGCTAACAACAAATTTAAGATGGACAATGAACTGGAAGCAGTAACATAAACTGTACAATAATACAACAAAACAAATAGGATATAAGAAAAATAATAACATTAGGGAAATCTATGTACAATATATACATGCTCTGCTATGACTCTAAGTAATGCTCTAAACAGTTAACAGAGGTCACCTCACTTGCATATCAAAATATGTGCAACAAACAAATGTGTACAAATATTGCTCTTGGTTTAAGATGACCCAGGTGGGAAAACATGGCCTACCATTGACGAGGGTTGGGGGGGGGGGTCCTACCCCTTTGAAAGAATAAATAATATAAGTCTTTGTGAAGAGAGCTATCCAAGGCCTCTGTCCCAGGTAGGAGGACTGTATTCCAGTGCATAGCAGAAAACAACTTTATGATGCTAGGTAATATCCATTAAGTATTCAGAATAGGAAGAGTCTCAATGGACACCCTAGGGTATATCCCAAACATCCAAAATGTCTAGTCCAAGATGATTTCAAGAGCAAAAATATCCTGAAGGGAATGAAAGACATCCCAATGAAACCTGATTTGGGTGCATCCCCAAAACATATGGATTGTGTCAGCCAACCTACTACCACACCTACAACAATTGTTATTCACTGCCCTCCCGGTGACCATAGCCTATCTGATGTAAAGTATCACCCATAAATAAGTCTCATCTGCTGATCCTGATATTTGGGCCATTGTTTAAGTTTAGAAGGATCTTGCCACACTTGTCTATGTTGGGATCCTGTTATCCAAATGCCTTCATTGTTCTTTCATCTACCCTTAATCAGTCTTAAAATTGCCAGTGATCTCTTGCCCCAAATGTCTGTGTAGCCAGTGCTAGCTCTACCCCATCTAATACCACTCAATTTTTTACATGGGAGAGTCTGTTTCACCCCTGTAGGAGGAGAGACATAGTGTGACAATAGGCCCCCTGAGCTGGATGTGCCCAAACCAATCATGCTGGTATCTGAAATTCATTTATGTGCTCCTCAAAACATTTCATTAAGTTGCCTATCAGGGTCTTCAACAGCTGGGCCCACATCACAATAACCAGTACCATACAATAGTCTCAGTGCTCACTATTGACAGACTGCAGTACCATGGGATGTTCCCACATACAGTCAGCAGGACCCCTACCTTATAACCATCCATTAACCTGTACTCCATCCACATGTTGCTGGATATGCTATTCATGAGAGAGTTAGGAGCAGTGGATTCCTCTATGGCCAAGCTAAGAGTCTGATGTAACTAGAGTGCCACAGTATAATTTTCTATGTGACAAAGCTCCCAAACACCATCAAATCTTGGTATATAAGCAACAGAGGCAGTTATTCCGTGACTCTCCTTTCCCAATATTGCATCATTGATGAGATTTTGAATCGGATCCAGCTTAGAGTGGAAAGCAGGAAGTGGTATATTCCTAACTGGATGAAAGATATGAGGTAAAATCATTGACTTGACCAGCTGTATTTTACCAAAAATTTATTTAAATTTGTGTAGTTTGGGAAAAAGATCTAGTACCTAACTGTGAACCAAATCAAAGTTAGCCTCCACTGTAGATGCAAAGGGGTAATTCCCAAATATTTGGCAGAGTTAGTCAGCTGGATATAATGACTGTCCAATTTAAAGTCATTGGCCCCACATTTAACTGTCTTGGACTTAGCCAAGTTGCAGGACAATCCTGTGGCTGTCCTGTACCATTCAAAGACTTCCAGTACCTTGTCCATGACCCTAGGCAGATTATCACTCAGTAATATGCAGTCATCTCCAAACTTTAGGAGTTGGGTCTTGGATAGGAATGGATCATTCAGGCTGCTGAATCTGGCAAGCTAGATCCTGCTTTACAAGCAGAAACAGTCAGAGACAGGGGACAGTCCTGCCTAGTGCCCCTGCTTATAACACCTGGACTAGTAAGATCTCCGCTCACCATGAGACTAAAATACGGGTCCCTGTACAGATGCTTTATCCAACCAATGAAGCCTTCCCACACCTATCGGTGACTAAAACATGAAAAAGGAACCCCACACTCAACAGTGTCAAATGACTTTCTGATATCAAACAAAACCATTCTTTTATGAGACTGCTGTTTGGCAGGTGCTGCTAGGAAGGAAGCCACCTACCACCAGATCCCTGCTACATTCCTACCAGGTATAAATCCAAAACTGCCCACTATTGACAACCTTTGGTAGTAGGAGTTCTAACCTGTTCATCAGAGTCTTGGCCAGGATCTTCTGGTCCACATTAATCAAAGATATATATTCTGGAATGTTATTTTATTTATTGCCTTTGGTTATTGGGAAAGTCCAACTGGGCATAGGTCCCATTTTCAGCAGAGGCCTGGGGAGAAATGCTTCATTTCACAGAAAGAGTAGAAGGCAGTTAAACAAGATTTACATAATAAATGTATATACAATAAAATAATAACAATATGACAGTTAATGAAAACATGACAGTTAATTAAAACAAGAATACAGTAAAATATTAGTTAATATCAAACTTTTACTGGGTGAGAAAATTGGTTTAACAAAGAAAATGATTTTTTTGAGTTGTGATGCAGATTCAGAATTGTCTAAACATATAATAAGGCCTTGCTGAGTTTAATACTAGTGGCTGCCAAAAAAGCAATTACTAGAAAATGGTAATCAAAGACTAAACTAGCCACACTAGAAGTAGTGAATATAGTAACCAGATAAAATAATTGGAAGTAAGGTCTTTAGAAAAGGGTAGGAGCAAATTGCATAGAAAAAAATGGGAATTGTTGGAAGAATCCATACAGAATAATGTTTTGGAGGAGGAATGAGGTTTAGAGGAAGGCAGGAATTGAATGAACTATGTAATGATAGATTGACATTGACTGTATAGAAGATTACATGTGACGTATAATATTTGCAACTGAAAACTAGTCAATAAGGTTTGTTTTCTTTTATATAAATGCATGGTTGCCTATGTCATAAGTGATAATTCAATAAAGACATTTCTTATTTAACAAAAAAAAAAATCTTATAAGTGTCTAGTTATTTTCAACAGGCATCAATCAGTGATGGGCAAAATTCATGGGATTTGGAGATGAGTGTAATAGCTTGATTATAGTCTAGGTAAAGACTGCAGTGGCTGCCTGTCATATACCTTGGTGAGTGCCTTCTGCTAAGTCAGGCCTGCACATTTATAGAATTTGACTGGGGCACCATCAATGCCAGGGTTGTTGTGGCTTTTGTACCTGGTAGTAGCCCTGCCCACTTTATCCAGAGTGATAAGTGTGTTAAACTTGTCAGTGTCCTCGGGCTGCAAATTAACTGCTCTAGCTGCCTTGAATCCAAGGCTTTTATATAACACCCTCCTCCTGGTCTGTATAATGAAAAATAGATGAAAAGAAAAGCCACTCATATCACTTTCATCTGTCACTTGAACATTCAGGTTAGGTCTGAGCCTGTATATAGAAGAATGTAGGGTCTGCTGTTTGAAAAATTATGCAGTGACCCTGGGATCAACTTCATGTTTAAGCCATTAGAACTGACCCATGTGCAATAATTTAGCCTCCACTATGGACAGGTCAAACAAATTCAACTCTATTTCAAGGGCCACTGCTCTATCCAATAAAAATGGTTGTAGTTCCTCTAAGACTATTGAATGCTGAACATCCCTGAGCTCCCACTGCTTGATTGTAATTGCAATATCTCTATTCATCATACATAAACCTTGTGACTCCATCAGGTCCTCATGAATAGCAGCTTTTCAGCCCAGCCACCATAGACTGTAGCACATGGTGTCAATGATGGGATTCCTTGCAAGGTCAGTTTCCACCATGGACTTAAGGAGATGCCTGTCCTGTTTATTGTTCCATCTATAATAGGTCCATCTCCATTGCCTTGTGTACTGTAGAGAGCCAGCCTCCCTAATGACCAAACAAATGGGAGCATGATTTGACAGGTTTAATTTCCTGTATAGCAGGTGACTGGACCCTATATAATAGTCATTCAGGGAGGACGATTACGTTTATCCTGCAGCCCTACTTGGCAAGGTCACTGGAAAAGCATGGATTAGTGTCATCAGGGTGAAAAGGTCACCATGCATCTACCTAGTCATGTCTGGACAACCATCCACATATGAACTCCTGGCTTTTATTATGATATTGCCCTCTTGGCCCCTGCCTGGACCATGCTCAAATGTCCTCAGTCTTTGCATTAACAGTCTTAATACTGTTCAGCCCTGATTGAATACTGGTAAGCCTGGGTAGATGAAGAGGAAGTTAGGTCTGTCCTTGTGGAATCTTAAGTTGAGATCACCATGGATAGTCCTGTAGAGCCCACATTGTGACTAGCCTGGAAGGTTGTATAGATGGTGCGGTAAGGAGAAGAGATGGCGCTCACATTAGTAAGGCACTTTTTAATTGGTTGCACCATTTTGCCAAGAGACTGGGGTCTCTGTCTCATAGTCTTTGCAGACTCCCTCTCCATTTTCTTATCCAACCAGCACCATTCTCCATCCAAATCAACAACGCCCCTATCTTGTGGTTCTAAATCATCAAAACATTTTCTCACTTGCTGTACATTATGAAAAAGTTGTTCTCCCTTCCTTTGCAACAGCTAGTGCTGCAAGAAATAGCAACAAGACTTTGTAACCCTTGTCCTGCTATACCCTTCTGGACATCCCCATGATTCATCTCAAAAGATAGAGTCTCTGGGAATAATCACTAGTACAGGAGATCTTGTACTTCCCCGAGTGTATGCCTTTGTTTCCCCAGTTAAAGCTTATCAGTCACTCACCAGTTCATGCTGACAGAAGTGCTATCAAAACATGCTGATGATTGTAAACACTCTTGCTTGACAACTCAACCAATGCACTCTTTCGATAATGGGGTTCATATGGCTGGACTGGCCAACTACCTTGCAAACTAGGTAATCACAGAAGAATCAGAGATCCTTGTCAGCTACTGAAGAGGGTTCCCTTTCAGCCAAAAGTTACATCTCCTAGACCAGTTTTCTGGGTCATCAGTCTTGTTGGTTTGTTCAGGAAGCTCTTCCTTTATTTTAGAAATCTGTTTGATAGTGGCAGCAGAGGGTTCCTGCAGGGCTTTGACCTTTTGTTTGAGGGTTTCCACTTTCTCAACCTTGGGTTGCTGTTGTGATTCTACCCCATGGTAGGTTCCCATCTCTGTTGGAATTACTGAAAGCCTCTCAAACAGGATGATCAGACAACTTTCCAAAGAGGCCTTTTTAAAATGTTTGAGCAATGCAGTCTGTTTGTCTTGTCCATCCATTGTTCTAATCAACTGATATAAATCAGAAGCGAAACCTTAGACCACAGAGAAACTTTATTTGTACCCGGGATAACTAAAGCAGATGAGGTATGTGTCCATGTTATTCTGTGCCAGCCATGCCCCGCCCCCCAATTCACTGCCATTTTCACTCCTGATATATCTATAGAAAATCCACACATCCCTAAGGATATCAAACCCCCTAACATCACAAAGAATACTTGATAAAAGTACTCTCGAAAATGAACAAACAAAAAAAAATACATCCTCTATGGGACATGATATCATACCAGACTGCCTTCTAAACAGCACTAAAGATTTGCTGGTGGACGCATTCCTACAACTGTTCAACCTGAGCTTATCCAGGGGCTTTGCCCCATTGGTATGGTGCGCATTTGTTGTGATGTACCTTCACAAGAACAGCTCCAACATGTCCTGGGAAATTACAGACCTATCAGCCTGATGAGCTTCAGTTGCAAGGCCATGGGATCAGTCATAACTGACCTCAAAAACTATTATATTAAAAATCGTATAAGATTTGATCCATGTAGCTTGGTTAAGAGTGGATACTGTCTAATGACTCTAGTAATTTTTTTGAGAAAACAACATAAACCATGGACTGTGGTCACACTGTCCATAGAGTACATCTCATTATCACCATGTCATTTGATACCAAACATAATTAACAAGCTAGATGTGCTCCAAACTAATGCCTATGTAGTTAGGTGGATAGCAGATTGGCTAAGGGACATAACCCATACAGTGTAGGTGGGAGACACACACCTGGAGAGCATGAAGGAAAAGAGTAGGCTCCCTCAGTGATCCATGATTGGATCTTTGCCATTCCGCATAAACCTCTCTGATCTCCAAATCAGAAACAAAGATCTGTGGTAAACCAGGCTTGCAGATGATTATAAATGGAGTGCTATACTCAAATTCCCTTCTGATATACAGATGTTACAATGTGAACTTACACGTCAGTTACTGGTGATCGCTAAATAGACTATGCTAAATGCTAAAAAATGCAATATAGTTGTCTTTGGCAAACATATCCCCCACCCAGCTTACAGTAAATAAAACATCTTGCTACAAAAGGATGATGATGTAAGCTGTGAGAGACCTTGGAACATGGTAGATAATTCCCAAACTCTCTCAAGGCACTCCTAAAAATGAAGAACATCAATATCTGTGGAGTAACTGAGACCTGGTTCAAGGCTCCAGAGAGCGCCCCTGTAATACCAGGCTACAATTCTTACCACACTTTTTGACCACAAAATCAAGACTGAAACACTAAAGGTGGAGGAGTGTCCATATTCACCAAGGATATTCACACCTCCAGGCTAGTTGCCCAACACAATGCATCTGAAATTCTCCAGGTGCAACTAACACTAAGTAAGACTGCAATCCAAATTGTAGCTTGCTACAGAACCCCCACCATGCCCCAAGATTTTCACTGCACCTTTCTAAACATACTAGAAAATATTAAGATACAACCAAACACCCTAATACTGGGTGATTTCAACTACCCTGCCATTAATTGGGAAAACTACTTGGGTACCAACTCCTTTTCCCAACGGTTCTTGGAATTCATAAATTCCAACACCCTGGATCAACTAATCCATTGTCCCACCAGGGGCTCCAATATCCTAGACCTGGTCATTACCAACATGTGAGATAGATGCTCCACACCAGTAGTCACCCCCTCATTGGTCAGGTCTGACCATAAGCAAATCACCTTTGACATCCACATCCCACCCCCACCCCCCAATAAGGAAACCGCCTTAAAAAACTTCTCCAAAGCCAACTTCATGCTACTGAAGTCAGAAGTGACAAACTTCACAACACCCACGCAGGTGGGATCTAGAAGTTCGACTGCAGATCCTACACTAAGGCACTGTACGAGCACATCCACTCGTGCATGAATCGTGCCATCCCAAATAGAACCAAGATGCTCTTCTCCAAAAAAAGGAAGCCAATCTGATGGTCCCCTGCTATAAAAGAACTATGCAACAGAAGAAATAAACTGTTGCAGAAAAGGGGAAGATCCCAGGATGCAAAAAACTCCCTCACCAGCCTTAGTAAGAAGCCGAGATCCCTCATAAAATCCTCAAAAGCTAGTTACGAAAATAAAATTGCCAAAGATTCCAAAGACAACCACAAGGCATTCTATAGTTATGTCAAGAATCTAAATGGCAATGCTCAGATCTGCTCTGAGCTACAACAGAATGGCATTAAATATACTGATCCCAATTGCCAATATCCTGGCAGATCGATTTAGTGCCAACTTCACCCCCTCTCACCCCCTAAAGGGCCCATCTCAATACCAAAAGATTGCCAAATTCCGATAATCACGGCCACACAGGTAGAAACCGCACTCTCCAAAGCTAAGAATACAGCATCCATGGAACCAGATGACATCCCAGGCTGTGTACTACATGAACTACAAAATGAACTGGTACCTCACCTAAGTGTCATGTTTAATCATAGCCTCACCTCAGGCTTCGTGCCCACTGAGTGGCGCACAGCTACAGTTATCCCGCTCCACAAGGGAGGATCCATCTTGGATCCCGGGAACTACCGTCCCATCATTCTGACAAGCCTGATCTCAAGGGCATGGAATGCATTATCATGGAACTTATAAACAAAGACATTGGCAACCTTCAAACACTGGACCCCACCCAGTTTGGGTTTGTGAAGGGCCGATCTTGTCTCCTGAATCTGATTGACTTCTTCGAATCAGTCTCCAGAGCTGTGGATGAGGGTAAGGTGGTCCACACAGCCTATCTGGACCTCGCCAAGGCCTTCGACACCACCACCCACTCTGGAATCATAGATAAACTTACTAAGCTGGGCATAAATCCCTACGTCACTTGATGGGTTGCCAACTGGCTTACTGACAGAACCCAGACTGTAAAAGTAGCCGACTCCAGATCTAGCTCCAGACAAGTGACAAATGGAGTACCTCAGGGTTCAGTCCTGGGACCACTCTTGTTTGGCATCTACTTCTCTGAAGTACAGGCCAACACTAAGGAACTCTGACTAACAAAGTTTGCAGATCACTGCAAATTGGGAGCCATTATTGAATCCCCAAATGATGTGGATATTCTACAAAAGGGCCTTACAGAAACAGATGCCTGCTGCAAGGGCCATGGGCTCAAGCTTAATGCCAAGAAATGTATAGTTATCCCCTTTGGAAAAAAAACATGTACCCATGAATTACTAAATAGGTGGCTGTCAAAGGAAAAAACTTCAAAGACCAATACACGTAAGGTTCAGTTAAGGCACTTTAATTTACTTGCAGCAAGGAGACAAAAACATGCAAATACAAGGATTTGTCTAACTACTAACAGGAAGTATGTTCATTCTTATACTATTTTACAAGACATGGCCTTCTAAGCTGATGTAATCAAACACAACTTTTAGCATTGTTCTACAGCAGATGTTACTTCATATTTTCTGCTGACATGACTAGATTTGTGAGAAACTTTTCAGAAAAATAACCTGGCCTTGGTGACTATTAATCCGTTTACAAACATCTATTGTACAGTATTACTTTTCAAGGTACTTTTCTAATACAGATACAAGCAAATGCTGATTGCAGTTCATATTTTCAAGCAGGCTTTGTACTAATTATCTGTAACTTCTACAGCTGTGTATTTTCTCATGGCACAGTGGAACTTCTTGTTTAAGTTTCATACAAGTAGTATTGTTCTGTTCATTATTTTCCTAATGCAAGCAGAAATCACCTGCTTCTCAATAAACTTTCAAGGCACAAGCAAGATTTTAGCTAACAATACAAGGTCAGAAAGCAACTGCAGTTTGTACAGATTTATGCAGTATGAAATAGAATAAATGTGTTAACTCTTTTCAAGCTCTAAATGCACTAAGCATATTGCTAATACACACATTTATACATATTTTTCTAACATTTCCCCCCTATTAATACTTTTATTCTACTTTCAAAATAAGCATAAACAGTTTTTTTTCTTCTCCTAACCTCTCCCACTCAGGATTTGCAGTTAAGAGAGTCATTCAGTTTAAACTTATGAAAGCATTTTCAGTCTTTTAACAGTTATTCAAACTCAGTACTTTGATATAAGGTTTCAGAAACCAACATGTCTATAAAGTCTTTAATCAGTCTTTTCATGCAGGGGATACTACAACAAACACATACTCCCAGTAGGAGCATACCTACACAAATGGCAATTAGGATGTTCATTAGGATGGTACCCCACCCCCCAAACCATTTCCGGAAAAAGTACGTCAGTGGGTTTGGGCCTGGTTTGGTCATGGCCGACACTTGCTGAATTACCTCAAGATGATTGTCTATCTCGTGTTTATGGTCCGGAATATAAGAACAGCATTCTTCTTGGATTAAAGCGCACGTACCACCTCTCGCCGCTAGGGTGAATTCGAGAACCATGCGATTTTGGAGCACTACAGTTCTCATAGCATTCAGTTCATCAGTCACCAATTTGAGAGCAGAAAAGTTGCATTGCTCATTACTTCGAGAAGTTTTGACAGTTTTCTCAGCTCCCAGATTGATTCCACTGCTCCATATGCTGGTAATATGCCTGCCCACGATATAACGCTATCACTCAAATCCATGTGTGTCAGTCCTTTACCTAGAGAGTGATGGTCTTTCCAACGTGCATCGATTTGTCCCACTGGATTTACAGTTTTCTTGGCCACTTCTCGGACATTTCGAATTTTCCCATGAGGCAAAACTGCAGTGTGTCGTATGGCCGGAACCAGGTAACCCAAAAACAACTGCCGGACCAATTCCCAGGTAACCATTTGTATGCCTTTCTGCCACACACAAAATAACAATCCTCTACTTTAGTAGCAACCTTGCTATGAATATACACTCGCCCTGCATGAAACATTTTTCTGTCAATTATAGATAAACAGAATTATGTTTTACTTCATCATGTTTTGTGCATCAATCCAAGAAATTAATCATAGTTTGTATTACAATAAACATCTACTTTGTTACCTTTAGAGTAACATCTTTAAGGAACAGTCACATTGCAATTGCTCCAACCCACCTGAACAGTATTATTTTTATAAAAACACACAGTTCCCTTTTGTGGAACAGACAAGTGCAATGCTACTTTATCTTGTGCTGTAATGGTTGAGGTATCATAAATCAAGTTCTCCCAGGTCTCATTGACCCCTAGGGCAACGGTAGTCATTAATAACCCCCTGTATGCTGTCGGCAAAGCTGTGCAAATCCAGCAATTCGAAACATTGAAAGTCTCAGCATACACATATTTAATTGCCTGGTGAGTGTTAAAGTTTGGATGCCAGTTTATGAATAATGCTTCACATTTATTCAGTTCAGTCTGCGTGGCTGGGAAAAGAAAAGGCCACAACAAAAAGATTATTGTCACAAATACAGTTAACAGGATGATTATGCAATACTTCTGAGGAAAGGGTTGTTCTGCATTCCTGTTTCTTCTGGACTCTATCATTTTTGCTCTTGGCATGTAACAAGATTTTTGTCAAGTTCAAAGTTTTAACTAATTTACAGTGCGTCAAGTGGATCCAGGAGGCACGCTCTGCAATTTTGACTGCAGTGGGTGTTGATAAAAGCACTTGATATGGACCTTCCCACTTCGGAGATGCCCAATTTTTCTTCTTAACTATCTTCAGCCAGATCCACGCTCCAGGGGGCACTGCCACTTCTGACAGTCTGGTTCGTTCTTTATCTGAAACAGAATTTAACTGCAGCAAATGTTTAGAATTTAACAAATTATGCATATACTCTGCTAATGTACTGTCAGATTCCTAGTCTGTAACATGAGAGATTTCCAGTTAGGTATATAGTAAGCCCTTCCAAAGAGCTTTTCAAAAGGAGTCAATCCTTTTGCATTGAACAGTTCTCATGCTCAACAGTGCTAGGGGCAGACAGTACACCCAGTTTCTCGTTTCTGTCATTCATTTTCTTAGCTTACTCTTTAATATCCCATTATGCCTCTCTACTAGCCCTGCTGATTGCAGGTGATATGCACAATGATTCTTTAGAGAAATACAAAAATGTTTACTTAACTGCTGTATGGTGTGATTCACGAAGTGTGTGCTGTTGTCACTGTAGATCCTTTCCAGAATGCCGAATCTAGGGATGATTTCTTTAACAAGCACATTGGCCACAGTCATAGCGTCTGGATTTTTAGTCGGAAAGGCTTCCACCCATCTGGAAAACGTATCTACAATGACAAGACAATACTTCTTATTTTCACATTTATTCAACTCTATCAAATCCATACAGGTAGTATGAAACGGATACGGTGGTGTAGGGAAACTCCCTTGCTTGGGCTTTAATGCCCCTTGTGCATGATGTTTATTACAGATGTGGCATAACGAACAACATTTTTTAGAGTAGTTTGTAAATCCGTACGTTGTGAACACTTGGTTCACCAGCTGTACCATCCCCCCTGTTGAGACATGGCACTGCCCATGGCTCAACAAAGCTGCATATTTAAACAAATTAGATGGCAATATCGGTTTCCCTTCTTTAGAGATGTACAGCCCCTTTTCGAGAATTGCTCCTCATTTTACCCATCTTTGTTTTTCTGTTTGCATAGTAAGTGTTTGCATTGTCTTCAACATTTCTAAGTCTAAAATCTCAGAGGGTTGTAGTTCCTCATTCAAAAGAAATACGTCTGAAGCTACCTGCTTTGCAGCTGTATCAGCTCTCGCATTACCTTTTGAAATCCTGTCTTGTTGCTTGGTATGAGCTGTGCATTTACAAATAGCTACTTTCTGAGGTAACTGAATAGATTCTAAAAGATCTAAAATAAACTGTGCATGATTGATTGGTTTGCCAGTAGATGTTATCATTCCTCGATTTTTCCACTGTTGCGCAAAAACATGTACAGTAGAAAAAGCATACTGGCTGTCAGTAAAAATGTTTACACATTTACCCTTTGCTAAGGTACATACCCACGTCAAGGCAATCAATTCTGCTGCCTATGCAGATAAGCTATGTGGTAAAGATTTTGCTTCTATAATGTCTGTGTCAGAAACTACTGCATATCCTACTAGGTTCTGTCCTGCAGGACCCATTTTGCATGAGCCGTCCACGTAGTATGTCACCTCGGCATCATCCAAGGGAACATTCGTAAGATCTTTTCTAGGCAGTGTCTTTTGCTCAATCACCTGCAGGCAGCTGTGTGGTGTGCCATCTGCACAGGTTGGGAGCAAGGTAGAAGGGTTCAAAGTCATACATCGTTCACTTGTCATATGAGGTTGGCTCAACAATATAGTCATACAGGAAAGATGCCTAGCAAGGGAAAGATATGCTACCTTTTCTTGTAGTAAAATAATCATGACTGCATGAGGCACTCTCAATGTGAGAGGGTGGAACAACACTAATGAGGCCAAAGCCTGTACTGCCATTGCAGCTGCAACTACTGCTTGTACACAGTGAGGTAAAGACCGTGCCACTGGGTCCAGTTGTGATGAATAATAAGCAATAGGGCATTGCTTGTCCCCATGCTGCTGTGTTAACACTGATGTCATATAACCTTGCTTACAATCTACAGTTTGGAAAAAACGTTTATGATAGTTTGGTAATCCCAAAACTAATGAGGACGCTATTAACTGTTTCAGTTTGCAGAAAGCAGATTCTGCTTCTGGTGTCCATTGTATCAAATCCTGTGCTGCCATAGGCTTTTTATAAATCAGGTTAGTCAACGGTGCAGATTCCAAGGCATAGTTTGGAATCCAACTCCAACAAAAATTAGTCATACACAGGAAGGACATCATTTCCTTCTTGGTAGTGGGTTTTGGTGTTTGCAAAATCACTATTTTTCTGTCCTCATCTAATGTCCTACCTTCCTTAGATATTACATATCCTAGGTATTTAACTTGTTTTTTCCAAAGCTGCAGTTTATTTTTGTTTACTTTATGTCCTTCAGTGGCTAAAAATTGTAATAGCACTATGGTATCTTCTTTACAGTCTTGCTGGGTGGGGGACGCCAGCAGGATATCGTCAACATAAAGCAAAATCTGACTACCTCTTGGTGGGGTAAATCCCACCAAGTTGCTTGCCATTTCTTGTGAGAATATTGTTGGACTTTCACAATACCCCTGTGGTAATCGCGTATATGTATACCTTTCCCCTTCAAATGTGAATGCAAACCAATGCTGGCTGTCAGGGTGTACCGGTATCGAAAAGAACGCATTGCTGATATCTACCACAGAAAAATATTTCTGTTGAGGTTTTAAATCATTCAGCAGGGTGTGTGGGTCTGGCACCGTAGGTGCCTTTGGTATTACTGCGTCATTTACAGCTTGTAAATCTTGGACCATACGCCACTCTCCATTTGCTTTCATAACAGGAAATAAGGGTGTGTTACATGGTGAATCAGGAGATTCCACCAGCACCCCTTCCTTAAGTAAAGCTGCTATAATAGGTTTGATTCCTACCTCTGCATCTTTTCTTAAGGGATACTGTCTCTTTTGTGGTCTAAATGCTGACTTTGGCGTAATAGTAACTGGTCCCGCTGTACGAGTAAGTCCTACATCTGATTTTCCTGTCGACCAGAGATTTTCTGGTATATTCTGTAAGGCATTCTCTTCCTCCTTCAATAGGAGTGCCAATCAGCTGTCCTTGCTAGACTGCAAGTGTACAGCTGGGTGGGTCTGAGTTATCCAATTCAGCTTCTGCACTTGTATTCCCTGTTCTGACAGTTCTAACTCTGTCTGTTTTTCCCATCTCGTGACTTTTTCTCCTAAGTCTACCCATTTTATATTCTTGTCCTTAGTTAAGCTAACATGTGGTAATCGATTAGATTTATAGAGTGTAAAGAACTCCTGGGGCAATGAACAGCTGGCTACACTGTTCCCTTCTGTGTCCCAGTACAGATTACGTAATACCAATCTGTTTGCATGATTTCTAAACAATTCTTGCTCATATTCCTTATCAGGTCCTGGTGTATTACAATAATACAGAGTACAGTGCAACAAATGCTGTTTATCAATGTCAAGGGAGGGGAACTTGCTGATTGCTACGTTCATCAACTCCTCGATCACCGCCCCTGGACCAGTCGTAACCCAGTCCTGGCTGTACCAATAAAACATTTCACCTTCCGATTGCACTGCAAAGGTATCAATTTGTCACTGTGCTTCCATACCCTGCATAGTCGGAACTA
Source organism: Protopterus annectens (assembly GCF_019279795.1). Taxonomy (NCBI): domain Eukaryota; kingdom Metazoa; phylum Chordata; order Ceratodontiformes; family Protopteridae; genus Protopterus; species Protopterus annectens. The sequence goes on along the minus strand of NC_056733.1, from coordinate 457,912,049 downwards.
CTGCTATACCAAATAGCTGCATAAGGTCTCTGCCCAAGAGGTTTACTGGGCATTTTGCAGATACAACAATTTTGCTTTTCTGGGTCAATCCTGAAACAGGATCAGTTATCACAATATTATGGGAGAGGGGCTCCCGATACAGCTGTCCATTAACTGCTTTCACTAATATGTAATCAGGTGATTCTGAATTCTCTGGCAGTTTGGAGGGATGTACCAGGGTCCGTGATGCCCCTGAGTCACACAAGAATCTGACTTCCCTCCCTTCTACCAGGAGTGTAACTTCTGGTTTCGTGTCTGCTAAATAGAGCTCTAAGCTCAATAAAGCCAAATCCAATATTTCATCTTCTTCACTATCCGTGACTTCTTGCACTTCCTCTATTTCTTCTGTCACATTCTCTACTCCCTCTATCACATACTCATTTGTCCTTTCTCCGCTATCCCCTTCTAGTGATTCCTGACTACCATATAGTCAGTCCTCACCCTTCTTATCCTCCGTGGTTGCCTTCTTGTTTTTCTTGCAATCCCTTGCCAAGTGTCCTTTCTTACCGCATTTAAAACATTCACCCCTTTTGTTTCGCCCTTCAAAGTCCTCTGATCGTTGATCAGATTGTTTTTTCCCCTGGGCATTTCTCTTACCCTTTTTCCCGGACTGTACTACATATACTTCTGCTCCATCTTCTACAGAAAATACTTGGGCTTTCTTTTTGCTATTAAAATGCCTTTCGGCATGCCTAGCATATTCAAGCAATGATTGTAACCTGCTTGTACGATGATCTACCATGTGTTTTGTAATAAAGCTGCTTATAGGTGCAATACTGCCTTTCAAAAATGCATTCTTTAACTGCTGCTCGTATGGGGAATCGTGTGTCTGATCTTCAGGAACCTGCATTCCACAGTGGTTATTAAAACATTCTAATAGTCTGGCATAATATCGGTCAATAGCTTCACCTTCCTGTTGGATGCATTGATTAATGCAAGTCCAGTCTGCCCTAGGCTTCCATTGCTCAGAGATTCGGTCTGTAAGACCTTTCACTCTGTTGTCTAACTCTGCGCTGCTATGTGGGAGGGGCCTGAGCGCAATATCACAGGGATTCCAGTCGCCACTAATCATGTGCCAATCTGGTCCCACAATTTGTCTGACTACTTTTCTACCTCTTCTCTGTTTAAATTATAACTTAGCCTCATTCCTTGCAAATCTTCTAAGAACTTTCGAAAATTAACTTTTGGATGGGAATTCCCTCAGTGGCTTTCCGGATGTCTTTCGAGTCCAGGGTCTATACACTAGAATAGTTGGGTCCTGACCTTCTTGCCCTGCCTGAGGATTAGGCACTTCTATAAGTGGGCATATTTCTTCTTCACTCATAAATCGTGAATTTCTACCCATTTGATATAACTCAATGTCCCCTTTTGAGTTTCCTGCCTGTGTTCGAGACCTGATCTTGACGGGATCTCTAATAAACGATTTCGCTTTTGTAGTGTCTCTACTCACAGTGACAGTAGGATATCGTGGGGGTGGACTAATTCATTCACTTGCCTCATATTCTGGTAAGGGCGGTGGAGGGGCTGACGCTATTACTAAGTTATTGTCCTCCTTATCTAAAAACATTGCTTTTGAATTATTACTCTTTTATTCCCTTCGGTTTAATTCCTCAATCCACCTGTGTGCCTGAGGAATTCCTAATTGACGTTGCTTTTTTACCTGACCTCTAGAATCTGTTTTAAGCTGTTTGACAAGTTTGACAAGTGAGGATTTTTCTAGTTTACCATCAAATTCATACTTATTAACCCATTTTGAGTAGTATTTAATATTATCAGCACACTGTGACTGCATGTATTTCGTCTTGGTTAACGGCGGATTTTGGGACCTTTTGTACAATTATTACCCATTTTGTTCTACCCTTTTTAATCATTACGTAACACCTTATTTTTAACATGGTACAACGGATATTTTTATAGTCTCTTCAGAATGACTGCCTACCTGCTCTGTTTCCCTGATCTATGACAAGACAGTAATCTTTCTGTCCCTGACTTATAAATAAATTCTTTAACAGAACAAATACAAATCTAGTCCCTGATCTAAAACAGAAAAAGAAGGTAGATTCACCTTACCTGAGCCTTCGTGATTGATCACCTGGTTCGAGTAAACCCGTCCTTCAGTCGCAGATCAGAAAGTGGCTGGCCTCTTTTGTACGACAATTCAGTCGGAGGACTTTTCAAATAAGAAGAACCAATGTGGTTTCTTCCCGTATGGTTTCAAGCCACCTGGCCTGTCTGATCCGAGGCGAAGTGAAGGTTTCTGGTCCAAAGGACCAATCTGTCAAAGGAAAAAACTTCAAAGACCAATACACGTAAGGTTCAGTTAAGGCACTTTAATTTACTTGCAGCAAGGAGACAAAAACATGCAAATACAAGGATTTGTCTAACTACTAACAGGAAGTATGTTCATTCTTATACTATTTTACAAGACATGGCCTTCTAAGCTGATGTAATCAAACACAACTTTTAGCATTGTTCTACAGCAGATGTTACTTCATATTTTCTGCTGACATGACTAGATTTGTGAGAAACTTTTCAGAAAAATAACCTGGCCTTGGTGACTATTAATCCGTTTACAAACATCTATTGTACAGTATTACTTTTCAAGGTACTTTTCTAATACAGATACAAGCAAATGCTGATTGCAGTTCATATTTTCAAGCAGGCTTTGTACTAATTATCTGTAACTTCTACAGCTGTGTATTTTCTCATGGCACAGTGGAACTTCTTGTTTAAGTTTCATACAAGTAGTATTGTTCTGTTCATTATTTTCCTAATGCAAGCAGAAATCACCTGCTTCTCAATAAACTTTCAAGGCACAAGCAAGATTTTAGCTAACAATACAAGGTCAGAAAGCAACTGCAGTTTGTACAGATTTATGCAGTATGAAATAGAATAAATGTGTTAACTCTTTTCAAGCTCTAAATGCACTAAGCATATTGCTAATACACACATTTATACATATTTTTCTAACATTTCCCTATTAATACTTTTATTCTACTTTCAAAATAAGCATAAACAGTTTTTTTTCTTCTCCTAACCTCTCCCACTCAGGATTTGCAGTTAAGAGAGTCATTCAGTTTAAACTTATGAAAGCATTTTCAGTCTTTTAACAGTTATTCAAACTCAGTACTTTGATATAAGGTTTCAGAAACCAACATGTCTATAAAGTCTTTAATCAGTCTTTTCATGCAGGATACTACAACAAACACATACTCCCAGTAGGAGCATACCTACACAAATGGCAATTAGGATGTTCATTAGGATGGTACCCCACCCCCCAAACCATTTCCGGAAAAAGTACGTCAGTGGGTTTGGGCCTGGTTTGGTCATGGCCGACACTTGCTGAATTACCTCAAGATGATTGTCTATCTCGTGTTTATGGTCCGGAATATAAGAACAGCATTCTTCTTGGATTAAAGCGCACGTACCACCTCTCGCCGCTAGGGTGAATTCGAGAACCATGCGATTTTGGAGCACTACAGTTCTCATAGCATTCAGTTCATCAGTCACCAATTTGAGAGCAGAAAAAGTTGCATTGCTCATTACTTCGAGAAGTTTTGACAGTTTTCTCAGCTCCCAGATTGATTCCACTGCTCCATATGCTGGTAATATGCCTGCCCACGATATAACGCTATCACTCAAATCCATGTGTGTCAGTCCTTTACCTAGAGAGTGATGGTCTTTCCAACGTGCATCGATTTGTCCCACTGGATTTACAGTTTTCTTGACGACTTCTCGGACATTTCGAATTTTCCCATGAGGCAAAACTGCAGTGTGTCGTATGGCCGGAACCAGGTAACCCAAAAACAACTGCCGGACCAATTCCCAGGTAACCATTTGTATGCCTTTCTGCCACACACAAAATAACAATCCTCTACTTTAGTAGCAACCTTGCTATGAATATACACTCGCCCTGCATGAAACATTTTTCTGTCAATTATAGATAAACAGAATTATGTTTTACTTCATCATGTTTTGTGCATCAATCCAAGAAATTAATCATAGTTTGTATTACAATAAACATCTACTTTGTTACCTTTAGAGTAACATCTTTAAGGAACAGTCACATTGCAATTGCTCCAACCCACCTGAACAGTATTATTTTTATAAAAACACACAGTTCCCTTTTGTGGAACAGACAAGTGCAATGCTACTTTATCTTGTGCTGTAATGGTTGAGGTATCATAAATCAAGTTCTCCCAGGTCTCATTGACCCCTAGGGCAACGGTAGTCATTAATAACCCCCTGTATGCTGTCGGCAAAGCTGTGCAAATCCAGCAATTCGAAACATTGAAAGTCTCAGCATACACATATTTAATTGCCTGGTGAGTGTTAAAGTTTGGATGCCAGTTTATGAATAATGCTTCACATTTATTCAGTTCAGTCTGTGGCTGGGAAAAGAAAAGGCCACAACAAAAAGATTATTGTCACAAATACAGTTAACAGGATGATTATGCAATACTTCTGAGGAAAGGGTTGTTCTGCATTCCTGTTTCTTCTGGACTCTATCATTTTTGCTCTTGGCATGTAACAAGATTTTTGTCAAGTTCAAAGTTTTAACTAATTTACAGTGCGTCAAGTGGATCCAGGAGGCACGCTCTGCAATTTTGACTGCAGTGGGTGTTGATAAAAGCACTTGATATGGACCTTCCCACTTCGGAGATGCCCAATTTTTCTTCTTAACTATCTTCAGCCAGATCCACGCTCCAGGGGGCACTGCCACTTCTGACAGTCTGGTTCGTTCTTTATCTGAAACAGAATTTAACTGCAGCAAATGTTTAGAATTTAACAAATTATGCATATACTCTGCTAATGTACTGTCAGATTCCTAGTCTGTAACATGAGAGATTTCCAGTTAGGTATATAGTAAGCCCTTCCAAAGAGCTTTTCAAAAGGAGTCAATCCTTTTGCATTCGGAACAGTTCTCATGCTCAACAGTGCTAGGGGCAGACAGTACACCCAGTTTCTCTGCGTTTCTGTCATTCATTTTCTTAGCTTACTCTTTAATATCCCATTATGCCTCTCTACTAGCCCTGCTGATTGCAGGTGATATGCACAATGATTCTTTAGAGAAATACAAAAATGTTTACTTAACTGCTGTATGGTGTGATTCACGAAGTGTGTGCTGTTGTCACTGTAGATCCTTTCCAGAATGCCGAATCTAGGGATGATTTCTTTAACAAGCACATTGGCCACAGTCATAGCGTCTGGATTTTTAGTCGGAAAGGCTTCCACCCATCTGGAAAACGTATCTACAATGACAAGACAATACTTCTTATTTTCACATTTATTCAACTCTATCAAATCCATACAGGTAGTATGAAACGGATACGGTGGTGTAGGGAAACTCCCTTGCTTGGGCTTTAATGCCCCTTGTGCATGATGTTTATTACAGATGTGGCATAACGAACAACATTTTTTAGAGTAGTTTGTAAATCCGTACGTTGTGAACACTTGGTTCACCAGCTGTACCATCCCCCCTGTTGAGACATGGCACTGCCCATGGCTCAACAAAGCTGCATATTTAAACAAATTAGATGGCAATATCGGTTTCCCTTCTTTAGAGATGTACAGCCCCTTTTCGAGAATTGCTCCTCATTTTACCCATCTTTGTTTTTCTGTTTGCATAGTAAGTGTTTGCATTGTCTTCAACATTTCTAAGTCTAAAATCTCAGAGGGTTGTAGTTCCTCATTCAAAAGAAATACGTCTGAAGCTACCTGCTTTGCAGCTGTATCAGCTCTCGCATTACCTTTTGAAATCCTGTCTTGTTGCTTGGTATGAGCTGTGCATTTACAAATAGCTACTTTCTGAGGTAACTGAATAGATTCTAAAAGATCTAAAATAAACTGTGCATGATTGATTGGTTTGCCAGTAGATGTTATCATTCCTCGATTTTTCCACTGTTGCGCAAAAACATGTACAGTAGAAAAAGCATACTGGCTGTCAGTAAAAATGTTTACACATTTACCCTTTGCTAAGGTACATACCCACGTCAAGGCAATCAATTCTGCTGCCTATGCAGATAAGCTATGTGGTAAAGATTTTGCTTCTATAATGTCTGTGTCAGAAACTACTGCATATCCTACTAGGTTCTGTCCTGCAGGACCCATTTTGCATGAGCCGTCCACGTAGTATGTCACCTCGGCATCATCCAAGGGAACATTCGTAAGATCTTTTCTAGGCAGTGTCTTTTGCTCAATCACCTGCAGGCAGCTGTGTGGTGTGCCATCTGCACAGGTTGGGAGCAAGGTAGAAGGGTTCAAAGTCATACATCGCTCACTTGTCATATGAGGTTGGCTCAACAATATAGTCATACAGGAAAGATGCCTAGCAAGGGAAAGATATGCTACCTTTTCTTGTAGTAAAATAATCATGACTGCATGAGGCACTCTCAATGTGAGAGGGTGGAACAACACTAATGAGGCCAAAGCCTGTACTGCCATTGCAGCTGCAACTACTGCTTGTACACAGTGAGGTAAAGACCGTGCCACTGGGTCCAGTTGTGATGAATAATAAGCAATAGGGCATTGCTTGTCCCCATGCTGCTGTGTTAACACTGATGTCATATAACCTTGCTTACAATCTACAGTTTGGAAAAAACGTTTATGATAGTTTGGTAATCCCAAAACTAATGAGGACGCTATTAACTGTTTCAGTTTGCAGAAAGCAGATTCTGCTTCTGGTGTCCATTGTATCAAATCCTGTGCTGCCATAGGCTTTTTATAAATCAGGTTAGTCAACGGTGCAGATTCCAAGGCATAGTTTGGAATCCAACTCCAACAAAAATTAGTCATACACAGGAAGGACATCATTTCCTTCTTGGTAGTGGGTTTTGGTGTTTGCAAAATCACTATTTTTCTGTCCTCATCTAATGTCCTACCTTCCTTAGATATTACATATCCTAGGTATTTAACTTGTTTTTTCCAAAGCTGCAGTTTATTTTTGTTTACTTTATGTCCTTCAGTGGCTAAAAATTGTAATAGCACTATGGTATCTTCTTTACAGTCTTGCTGGGTGGGGGACGCCAGCAGGATATCGTCAACATAAAGCAAAATCTGACTACCTCTTGGTGGGGTAAATCCCACCAAGTTGCTTGCCATTTCTTGTGAGAATATTGTTGGACTTTCACAATACCCCTGTGGTAATCGTATATGTATACCTTTCCCCTTCAAATGTGAATGCAAACCAATGCTGGCTGTCAGGGTGTACCGGTATCGAAAAGAACGCATTGCTGATATCTACCACAGAAAAATATTTCTGTTGAGGTTTTAAATCATTCAGCAGGGTGTGTGGGTCTGGCACCGTAGGTGCCTTTGGTATTACTGCGTCATTTACAGCTTGTAAATCTTGGACCATACGCCACTCTCCATTTGCTTTCATAACAGGAAATAAGGGTGTGTTACATGGTGAATCAGGAGATTCCACCAGCACCCTTCCTTAAGTAAAGCTGCTATAATAGGTTTGATTCCTACCTCTGCATCTTTTCTTAAGGGATACTGTCTCTTTTGTGGTCTAAATGCTGACTTTGGCGTAATAGTAACTGGTCCCGCTGTACGAGTAAGTCCTACATCTGATTTTCCTGTCGACCAGAGATTTTCTGGTATATTCTGTAAGGCATTCTCTTCCTCCTTCAATAGGAGTGCCAATCAGCTGTCCTTGCTAGACTGCAAGTGTACAGCTGGGTGGGTCTGAGTTATCCAATTCAGCTTCTGCACTTGTATTCCCTGTTCTGACAGTTCTAACTCTGTCTGTTTTTCCCATCTCGTGACTTTTTCTCCTAAGTCTACCCATTTTATATTCTTGTCCTTAGTTAAGCTAACATGTGGTAATCGATTAGATTTATAGAGTGTAAAGAACTCCTGGGGCAATGAACAGCTGGCTACACTGTTCCCTTCTGTGTCCCAGTACAGATTACGTAATACCAATCTGTTTGCATGATTTCTAAACAATTCTTGCTCATATTCCTTATCAGGTCCTGGTGTATTACAATAATACAGAGTACAGTGCAACAAATGCTGTTTATCAATGTCAAGGGAGGGGAACTTGCTGATTGCTACGTTCATCAACTCCTCGATCACCGCCCCTGGACCAGTCGTAACCCAGTCCTGGCTGTACCAATAAAACATTTCACCTTCCGATTGCACTGCAAAGGTATCAATTTGTCACTGTGCTTCCATACCCTGCATAGTCGGAACTACTGCTATACCAAATAGCTGCATAAGGTCTCTGCCCAAGAGGTTTACTGGGCATTTTGCAGATACAACAATTTTGCTTTTCTGGGTCAATCCTGAAACAGGATCAGTTATCACAATATTATGGGAGAGGGGCTCCCGATACAGCTGTCCATTAACTGCTTTCACTAATATGTAATCAGGTGATTCTGAATTCTCTGGCAGTTTGGAGGGATGTACCAGGGTCCGTGATGCCCCTGAGTCACACAAGAATCTGACTTCCCTCCCTTCTACCAGGAGTGTAACTTCTGGTTTCGTGTCTGCTAAATAGAGCTCTAAGCTCAATAAAGCCAAATCCAATATTTCATCTTCTTCACTATCCGTGACTTCTTGCACTTCCTCTATTTCTTCTGTCACATTCTCTACTCCCTCTATCACATACTCATTTGTCCTTTCTCCGCTATCCCCTTCTAGTGATTCCTGACTACCATATAGTCAGTCCTCACCCTTCTTATCCTCCGTGGTTGCCTTCTTGTTTTTCTTGCAATCCCTTGCCAAGTGTCCTTTCTTACCGCATTTAAAACATTCACCCCTTTTGTTTCGCCCTTCAAAGTCCTCTGATCGTTGATCAGATTGTTTGTTCCCCTGGGCATTTCTCTTACCCTTTTTCCCGGACTGTACTACATATACTTCTGCTCCATCTTCTACAGAAAATACTTGGGCTTTCTTTTTCTTTTTGCTATTAAAATGCCTTTCGGCATGCCTAGCATATTCAAGCAATGATTGTAACCTGCTTGTACGATGATCTACCATGTGTTTTGTAATAAAGCTGCTTATAGGTGCAATACTGCCTTTCAAAAATGCATTCTTTAACTGCTGCTCGTATGGGGAATCGTGTGTCTGATCTTCAGGAACCTGCATTCCACAGTGGTTATTAAAACATTCTAATAGTCTGGCATAATATCGGTCAATAGCTTCACCTTCCTGTTGGATGCATTGATTAATGCAAGTCCAGTCTGCCCTAGGCTTCCATTGCTCAGAGATTCGGTCTGTAAGACCTTTCACTCTGTTGTCTAACTCTGCGCTGCTATGTGGGAGGGGCCTGAGCGCAATATCACAGGGATTCCAGTCGCCACTAATCATGTGCCAATCTGGTCCCACAATTTGTCTGACTACTTTTTCTACCTCTTCTCTGTTTAAATTATAACTTAGCCTCATTCCTTGCAAATCTTCTAAGAACTTTCGAAAATTAACTTTTGGATGGGGAATTCCCTCAGTGGCTTTCCGGATGTCTTTCGGAGTCCAGGGTCTATACACTAGAATAGTTGGGTCCTGACCTTCTTGCCCTGCCTGAGGATTAGGCACTTCTATAAGTGGGCATATTTCTTCTTCACTCATAAATCGTGAATTTCTACCCATTTGATATAACTCAATGTCCCCTTTTGAGTTTCCTGCCTGTGTTCGAGACCTGATCTTGACGGGATCTCTAATAAACGATTTCGCTTTTGTAGTGTCTCTACTCACAGTGACAGTAGGATATCGTGGGGGTGGACTAATTCATTCACTTGCCTCATATTCTGGTAAGGGCGGTGGAGGGGCTGACGCTATTACTAAGTTATTGTCCTCCTTATCTAAAAACATTGCTTTTGAATTATTACTCTTTTATTCCCTTCGGTTTAATTCCTCAATCCACCTGTGTGCCTGAGGAATTCCTAATTGACGTTGCTTTTTTACCTGACCTCTAGAATCTGTTTTAAGCTGTTTGACAAGTTTGACAAGTGAGGATTTTTCTAGTTTACCATCAAATTCATACTTATTAACCCATTTTGAGTAGTATTTAATATTATCAGCACACTGTGACTGCATGTATTTCGCGTCTTCGGTTAACGGCGGATTTTGGGACCTTTTTGTACAATTATTACCCATTTTGTTCTACCCTTTTTAATCGTTACGTAACACCTTATTTTTAACATGGTACAACGGATATTTTTATAGTCTCTTCAGAATGACTGCCTACCTGCTCTGTTTCCCTGATCTATGACAAGACAGTAATCTTTCTGTCCCTGACTTATAAATAAATTCTTTAACAGAACAAATACAAATCTAGTCCCTGATCTAAAACAGAAAAAGAAGGTAGATTCACCTTACCTGAGCCTTCGTGATTGATCACCTGGTTCGAGTAAACCCGTCCTTCAGTCGCAGATCAGAAAGTGGCTGGCCTCTTTTGTACGACAATTCAGTCGGAGGACTTTTCAAATAAGAAGAACCAATGTGGTTTCTTCCCCGTATGGTTTCAAGCCACCTGGCCTGTCTGATCCGAGGCGAAGTGAAGGTTTCTGGTCCAAAGGACCAATCTGTCAAAGGAAAAAACTTCAAAGACCAATACACGTAAGGTTCAGTTAAGGCACTTTAATTTACTTGCAGCAAGGAGACAAAAACATGCAAATACAAGGATTTGTCTAACTACTAACAGGAAGTATGTTCATTCTTATACTATTTTACAAGACATGGCCTTCTAAGCTGACGTAATCAAACACAACTTTTAGCATTGTTCTACAGCAGATGTTACTTCATATTTTCTGCTGACATGACTAGATTTGTGAGAAACTTTTCAGAAAAACATCCTGGCCTTGGTGACTATTAATCCATTTACAAACGTCTATTGTACAGTGTTACTTTTCAAGGTACTTTTCTAATACAGCTACAAGCAAATGCTGATTGCAGTTCATATTTTCAAGCAGGCTTTGTATTAATTATCTGTATCTTCTACAGCTGTGTATTTTCTCATGGCACAGTGGAACTTCTTGTCTAAGTTTCATACAAGTAGTATTGTTCTATTCATTATTTTCCTAACGCAAGCAGAAAACACCTGCTTCTCAGTAAATTTCCAAGGCACAAGCAAGATTTTAGCTAACAATACAAGGTCAGAAAGCAACTTCAGCTTGTACAGATTTATGCAGTATGAAATCGAATAAATGTGTTAACCCTTTTCAAGCTCTAAATGCACTAAGCATATTGCTAATGCACAAATTAATACATATTTTTCTAACAGTGGCAGGACACTAAATATCAAAAGTGTGATGAGAGACTTAGGGACACAGTTGGACAGTGGTCTCACTTTCGATAACCACATCATCACAACAGTCAGGAAATCCTTCTATGTGGCACACCTCATCACTAAGGGCTTTTCATCCTGAAAAAAGGAGGTCATTGTCCCACTGTACTCATCCCTCATTAGACCCATTATAGAGTATAATGCCCCATTTGGTATGTACCTTACAAGACATCTCCACTTAAAGAAATCCCAATCCCTCTGAGCCACACGCTCCAGGGATCTAAACCTTGTCATCACAATGAACAAAACATGCTGGAGGGATAGGTTCCTGACCCAGAAACTCCCCATACTCTGGAATAGACTGTCCATACATGTCAAGCAGAGCGCCTCATTGGCCCTCTTCAAAAGGAACCTTGATGATTGGATGGGAGATAGGAAATTCACCCCGGGGATCATATCAGTCACCCTGCTAGACAGGGGTCCGGAGAAGTAAATATTGTGGGAAGAAATATCCAGGGAATTGTTATGGCTAGGCTTGCATAGGCCCTAGGGCCGATAGCCTAGTACCAACCTATGAAACTGTCTTTTGAGAATCATGTCTCAGCAGTGGCTAGAAAATCCTTCAGTCTGGCACACATGATCACAAGGGATATCTCTTCTAGATCCAATGAAGTCGATTCTGATAAGGTCCACGATCAAATGCAATATCCTCTTTGGAATGTATCATACTACACATATTAAGCAGTTGGAGAGAGGTCTCCTCACAAAAAGATCACAGGTATAAAATACCTGCGCTATCAATAAAGGCTGGAATCTATGTCCATGTATTCAATGTTCATTAGACTCATTTGGGGTGATCTGTGCTTTGCCTACTGGGCCATTAGGGACCCAGCAGTCAAAGACCTCATATCTCCACAAATCAAACTGTCCAGCAAACAGATATGAATCTGCTTCAGCAAATAAATAAATCATTGTGGAAATACTTATGATGATTAAGCCTTCTCTAGAGCAAACTTCCATGCCAGATAAAGCAATGCAATAAATTATCTTCCTTTAAAAAGGAGTTAAACATTTTGCTGAGTATTCATACATTCACCCTAGGCATGGCTGGCTTTTTGTTCTTTGAAAAAGGAGGTAAGATCTGGCAAGGAGTAAATAGTTACATGGCCCAATTTCTTGTGTTTTCTATGATTCTATAGCTGTGTGTCTTAACCAGAGCTAACACCTGGTCCCTAAGTGAAAATCTGTTGTCAGACACATCACTGAGATTTCTTATTTTACTTAAAGTTTTTCAGCTATATCACAGTAAATAATACAAGGACTAAGAAGTGAATGACCTGAATTCCATAATGTGGTGGGTATAGCTATGACCATTGTCTTTGAGATGCTAAGCTTCATGCGATTATTGTTCATACAGAACTAGATGGATATGAATTTATTTGTAAAGAATTTCCATAGATATATGTACCTTAGGGAGGAGGAGCTATAGCTGAATATTAGCAAGTCCAAACTATATTAAAATGTACATGGTATGCAAATTTGACTGTGCTGATTCTTACCTTAAAAGAGTTTTTAAAGTTGAGGTGTGAGGTCCTCACATTTAATGTTTGCAAAAATGGAATTCCAGTTGGACCCATGCAATGTATATAGCTGAATATCACATCTGCATCAGTGATGGTGAAGATCTCTTTGAACTGGCTCTCTATTTGAAAGAATGTAAATAGAAAAGAGAAAAAAGACCCAGAAGGGAGCCTTGTGGAATGCCAAAAGGGTAGGAAAAGGAAAGATTTGCTCCTGACATTTTCCTCTGAGTATAAGCAGAAGGAGGAAACCAACTTCCAGACATAAAAGTAAATTCATGGAAAGTCCAAAGGTGCAATAACAAGATTCAGGTTAACAACTGTATGAAGTGCTAAAAAGACATCAAACAGAATTCATTCATTACCTTGGTCTGGTGGAAAAGCCAGAATCCAAAGTTTCATAAATTCTGTCCTGCTTTAAAACAAAGCCATGTTGTATGTAAGCAGCCATAATAATTGTATCCGCATATGTAATGCTTAAACTGAGCCAGAGCCATAAGAAGGCTGGTTCATATGTGACTGCTGCACTGATTGCCAGTTTGCAGGGTGTCAGTGGAAAAAATGTGTTGTTTTAATTTTTATTTTAACTCTTTTTCTTTTCCTTTGAGCATTCATGATAGAGATCCCTTTCCTCAGGTTGACCTCCTTCATTCACTTATCAAATTTCTCTTGTTCTGATACAGAATGAAAGAGAGAGAGAGAGAGTTGCTAGGTTATAATGTGCAAGCAGGGTTCTCTGGTTTCTCTTCCTGTTATATCTCTGTTGCATGTAATCCAAAATATCACAGAGCCAGTCAGGATTCCCCCCATTCATCATGCATCTCAGAATAGGGCTTTGGTAGTATACAACAGCAGCATGCTGCTAACAAGGTGTATCTCATTTTTTTAATTTAGCAGAACAGCATTAAATGTTGGACAGCAAAGGCAATCTTGCTTTTTGTCAAAGTCATTTCTTTACTGCAATAGTGCCATGAAGTTAACAGTGTATGGTCTATGTTTTATAGATAATATATGTTTATTCTCATTTCTATAATTTAAATGCAAAATGTCACAGCATAAGTCAATACACTCCAATCACATCTCTCAGAACAGGCTTTGTCAGTAAACAATAGAAAATCAGGTACTAACAACTTACATGGTAGACTACAATATTAAAGACCTAAAGATTCAAACCCAGCAGTCTGGCTTTTTTAAGGGTAGGTCCTGTCTAATGAATGTGGTCAGTTTTTGTTTTGTGAGAAAGTAACACAAGCCATGTGTGGTCACGCCATCCACACAGCAGTTCTTGGCCTCTTCAAGGCATTTAATACCATTCCATATGCTAACATATTTAACGAGCTAAATTAACTTGCCATTTTCAAATGCTACTTTTAATTTATGCCACAGTTTTACTCCACTAGTTCTAAGTTGCTAACAATGTGTGCGTGTTTTAAAGGTATAGGCTTATTTTCCATTATTATAAAGTGCACTGACATGTCAAAGTTCCAGTCAGAAAAGTAAAAAGTATTGCATAGTGTGATGACCGTGCCCTGGCCCAGCAATCAAGGAGCCTCAATCCTCATCACTAACACCAGGGAGGTCATCTCCTAGAAGAGGAAAGGATGACTGATACACACAGTATAGTACAATTTCCCTTAATGCAGACAGAGATCAGAGTCAATCTAGGGCTAGTTGCTCCCTTGCTCAACAGGTCCCCAATAAGATTCCCCACTGGCACAGCTATAGGGTCTAGGTCCCAGCCTAACTCGGCAAGCTAAAACCTCCAGTACCCTCTCTGTCCAACCAGTGCTTTGTGTCCCTGCCCAAGTAGCTGACACAACACACACACACTTTGAGATAAGTATTTATGCCACTTCACAAACACTCCTGGGAAAGACTAACACAGATTCTCCAGCTGTGCCCCTTTACCCAGACTATACGGTAGTAATTATCAGCTACTAAAAAGCCCTTAAAAGGGTTTCCAATTATTACTGTGCAATATTAATATCCAATGGTAATGTGACTATACAGTCTAAGGCTTACTGGAAGGGCTTAGACAGTAAACTCCATAAATATATAATGTACTCTAAAGCATACCTCATCTCTACACAAAGCAGACACAAGTAGAAGGTTTTAAAATATTTAATAATAAATAATTAAAACACAAGACAAATCTACCATACCACAGAGATATCTAAGAGTTCACAGATCACACAGAAACATAAAATAATACAGTAGGACAGGTCTGGTTTCAAAGAAAGATACCTAGTTAATCTTTACTAGCTTTAACTATTCCTACAAGATATCACAGTGCTAAAAACTTACATGTGAGCATAAGCAGAGTGCTGATAAGTTAGATGTCCAGATCAAAATGCTCCAGGTCTCTTGTGAAAAATAGTATTTAAACATTACTAACAAACATGTCTCTAAGGCCCTCCCAAAATTACATCATTTTTGACACTTAGGTTTTCCCAGTATTCATATTGCATCATCTTAACACCTGGTCTGAGTTCTCAGGCCACAAACTGCATTATTTAGCAATCTAACACCTCCTCAGAAACTTACAACGATACAAGACATTTCACATGTATATGCTAAAAGAAACTAAAGCAGTAAAGCACCTTCCATATCTAAATTCTAGTCTTACACTTTAGCCTTAAAACAATGGGCATGAAATCTTCATCCAGCCGCCCTCGAGCCAAATTCTAACATGAAAGGATACAACATGCTTCACTGGGCCAGTAGAGTGCAATGTTGTCACATATTCTGGGTAGGAGATAGATGCTGGGACATTGCTACCCCTTCCACCAAGGTGTCAACCTGAGCCTCACTGAGGAAATTAGTGCCCGGATCTCCCTCAGCCTCCTCCTGCAATCCACTGCAAATGCTCACCACAAGGGCCTCCCTATCATGGTAAGGTTTCATCATGTTGACATGGTACAATTTGTGCCCCTGCCGTCTGCCTAGCACTTCCACCATGTAGTTAACAGCACTTACCTTTCTTACCACCTTGTAGGGTCCCTCCCAAGCTGCTTGCAGCTTGCTGTGTCTGACAGGAATGAGAACCATCCTCTGCTGCCCTACAGCATACTCTCTAGCTCGAGCATTCCTGTCATACCACACTTTTGTCTGTTGTTGGGCTTCTGCCAGGTTCTCCTGGGCCAGGCCCATGAGTTCCCTGAGCCTTGTGCTGAGGCTCAGGACATATGCCACAACAGACTCCTTGTGAGACTCACACTCACCTTCCCACTCATCTCAAATTAAATCTAGAGGTCCCCTATGCCCATACAGCAACTCAAAGGGTGAAAAACCTGTGAATTCCTGGGGAACCTCTCTGTAAGCAAACAGATGGGGCAAATATTTGTCCCACTCCCTCTTAAACTGATCTACAAATGCCTGTAGCATGGACTTGATTGTAGAGTTTAACCTCTCAACAAGACTATTAGTCTGGGGATGGTAGGGGGTGGTCTTCATGTGCTTCACCCCACAGGACTTCCACGGACAAGCCAGCAGGTCTGACATAAAACTGGCACCTCTGTCAGACAGTATTGCCTTTGGATAACCTACCCTGCTGAAAATCTCTAGCAAAGCATTTGCCACCTTCTCGGCCTCAATGGAGAATAAAGCCACTGCCTCAGGGTATCGTGTAGCATAATCTACAATCACTAGCATATACTTTTTCCCTGTGGAACTTGGGGTACTCAGATGACCCACAATATCCATAGCTACCCTCTGAAATAGCTCCTCAATCACAGGCAGAGGCATCAAAGGAGCTCTCACCTTGTCTCCTGCCTTGCCTAACTTTTGGCACTGCTCACAGGTCCTGCAGTACCCTATTACATCTCTGGAAGTTCCAGGCCAATAGAAATTTTGCATAACACACATCTTTGTATGTTTTATGCCCATATGACCTGCAAAGGGAATATCATGGGCCATAGCTAGAAGCACCAGATGGTAAGCTCTAGGCACTACCAACTGCTGTACTCTCTCACCTTCTAGACCTCCCTCAGGGGTCCACTCTCTGTACAATAACCCTTTGTTCCAGTATACAGATTCCCCCTTCCCTTGAGAATCAGGTGCCTCCCTAGCTACCTGTCTCAGGCCTTGCAATGTAGGGTCTGAGAGCTGAGCCTGTCTCAACTCTCTCCTTGTAAACTTTTCCAGCTCCCCTTCCACTGGAAGTCTGGCATCCTCTTACAGCGGTGCCTCACTGTCAGCCTGGGTACTACTTCTCACTTCTACCTTTGCAGTTACCCTGTCCAAGGGAACATCAGTACCCACAAGCAGCTGTGGCTCACATTCAGTCTCACTGCTACAGCGTAGCTCACTCCCTGAAGTAACCACCTCAGCAGTCCTGGCTGCAAGTATGCAGTCTGTCTGAGTCTCCCCCAGGCTACCAGACCAACAAGCTTGTCTCCTAGCCTCACTGCATTTAGCTGTGTAAGTACATGGTACTGCCTCATCCAAATCTTTCCCTCTCAGGACATCTGCTGGATGGTAGTTTCATACCTCTGTTGTCTCAAGACAACCTACTATTGGCATTTTGTCTTTCCCACTTACTGGCTCTCTCACCTTTGGTTACCCACCTTGCCTCTGTGGACACCTGTATGCCACATGGCCCCACTGGTTGCATTCAAAACATTTAACCCTAGCTCCTGGACATATACCTGGACTAGTGGCTTCCCCTACTTCTGGCGGATTCTGATGGGGCAGTCTGTGCTGCCCATCATGGGTTCCTTTAGTCCCATGAGCAGTACTGGGGGTCCCTTTCCTGTGCAGGAATGCCCTGCTTGCTAGATATAGGTCTCCCTTCTTTCCCAACTCCTCTGAAGTAGCACACTGTTTATCAGCTAACCAGATCCTCATGTCCTCAGCAAAGTGCTAAGGGCTTGTGTCTTACCAAAAGGTCTGCCAGCCCTTCAGAAGTGGTGACCTGACATCCACTCACCCAGCTATGAAAATATGTGCTCAGTTCAACAACATATTCACATACATTTTCATCTGCCTTGCGTCTATGCTCACGAAACTTTTTCCTATACATTTCAGGTGTTAGCTTAAAACATTCGAATAAATGTATTTTTACAGCAGTATAATCAAAACAGTCAGTGTCATGCAAGCTTAAAACATTCGAATAAATGTATTTTTACAGCAGTATAATCAAAACAGTCAGTGTCATGCATTTTTGCTAAATAAGTTACAGCTTTACCATGGAGTAAGGGGGTCAGGAACCATACCCAGAGCCTTTGGTCAACTTCATACTGTTTACATACCCGCTCAAGCATATGAATGAAGCTATCAAAATTATCCCCATCTTTAAACTGTGGAAGAAATTTACTGACCTTTTGTGCTTCTGGGGTCCGGTTACTCCCTTCCCCATTACCTCCATGACTCTGGCGAAGAGTCAGCATTTCGCTCTCATGCTTCCTCTGCCATTCATTTTCCTCAGCTTGTAGACTCCTCATTTTCTTGGCTGCTTCTAGTTCCATACGCCTGGCCTCCAACTGAAGTCTCTTTAGCTCCAGGTGGATTCTTAAGTCCACTGCAGAAAGGCTGAGCTGTCCATTCTCTGGGAATATTGTATCTCCACTGTCAGTCTGATTATCCTCCAGGCTGCTGTTTTCTGATGCAGCTGTAACCAAGGCTGCATTCAGGCCTGCCTTAGTCAGGTTTCCATGCACCAGCCCCTTAGCCTGGCACATCTCCGCCAGCTGGCTGCTTGTCAGCTTTCCATACTCTACTGCTGACATGCTGCCTGCTCACCCTGACTAACACTAAGCTAACAAAAGAAATATATTATTGTGATCTGAACTCTTGGTATACACTGTGTGGCTGTTTTAGAGTACAAAACACTTTTAGAGATCACTGTACATAAGCTACAGGAATTCGCTCTACCCACACTACTACAAACCAATTAGTATGTGAAGTAGATCCCACCACTGTCAAACAATTGTGATGACCATGCCCTGGCCCAGCAATCAAAGAGCCTCAGTCCTCACCACTAACACCAGGGAGGTTGTCTCCTAGAAGAGGAAAGGATGACTAATACACACAGTAAAGTACAATTTTCCTTAAGTGCACACAGAGATCACAGTCAATCTGGGGCTGGTTGCTCCCTTGCTCACCAGGTCCTCAGTAAGACACCCCACTGGCACAGCTATAAGGTCCAGGTCCCAGCCTAACTGGGCAAGCTAAAACCTCCAGTACCCACTCTGACCAACCATTGCTTCGTGTCCCTGCCCAAGTAGCTGACACAACACACACACACTTTGAGATAAGTATTTATGCAACTTCACAAACACTCCTGGGAAAGACTAACACAGATTCTCCAGCTGTGCCCCTTTACCCAGACTATATGGTAGTAATTACTGCCACCACCCAGTTAATAATATCAGCTTCTAAAAAGCCCTTAAAAGGGTGTCCAATTATTACTGTGCAATATTAATATCCAATGGTAATGTGACTATACAGTCTAAGGCTTATTGAAAGGGCTTATACAGTAAACTCCATAAATATATAATGTACTCTAAAGCATACTTCATCTCTACACAAAGCAGCCACAAGTAGAAGGTTTTAAAAATATTTAATAATAAATAATTAAAACACAAGACAATTCTACTACACCACAGAGATATCTAAGAGTTCACAGATCACACAGAAACTTAAAATAATACAGTAGGGCAGGTCTGGTTTCAAAGAAAAATACCTAATTAATCTTTACTAGCTTTAACTATTCCTACAAGATATCACAGTGCTAAAAACTTACATGTGAGCATAAGCAGAGTGCTGATAAGTTAGATGTCCAGATCAAAATGCCCCAGGTCTCTTGTGAGAAATAGTATTTAAACATTACTAACAAACATGTCTCTAAGGCCCTCCCAAAATTACATCATTTTTGACACTTAGGTTTTCCCAGTATTCATATTGCATCATCTTAACACCTGGTCTGAGTTCTCAGGCCACAAACTGCATTATTTAGCAATCTAACACCTCCTCAGAAGCTTACAATGATACAAGACATTTCACATGTATATGCTAACAGAAACTAAAGCAATAAAGCACCTTCCATATCTACATTCTAGTCATAAACTTTAGCCTTAAAACAATGGGCATGAAATCTTCATCCAGCCGCCCTCGAGCCAAATTCTAACATGAAAGGATACAACATGGTTCACTGGGCCAGTAGAGTGCAATGTTGTCACATATTTTGCAGTTCCACATTTCACAGTGTTTTCCTACATTTAAAAACACAAGCCTGTATTTTACATTTATTTATACAGTTGATAGAATTATATATTAAATTCTATTTGACTAGGCTGGCAGCCTTTGCCTATCTCTCCCCAGTCGTCACACATAGGTATTTCAGAATAGCACCTATTCATACAGCATAGTGCTATGTTAGCAATGTGTGTTCCCGCTGACAAAATGCAAAGCAGAATGTCATGGCTGCAGCCATAAAAGTACTATGATTACAAATGTTACTTTAGCAAATTATTCAAAATACTGTGCATTATTTTTTTGCTGCTGAAATATTAATGGAAAATGTCAAAACACCAGTTGTGACTGCCTCCCTATGTTGCAACTCTAATCAAAGATACAATGTGACTGATTCAAAGTAGTACTTATTTCCCCAGGGCTGACCTCATTAAATGAAGGAAGTTGGACAGGTAATGCCAGGGCTAGCCGTTGTGAGGTACACCCAAAAATGGATGTGACAGTCCACTAAATCCCTGCTAAATCTCTGGATGGGTGGAGTACTGTCATCTGAGTGTAAGGTAGACTTCAAGACTGGGGTCACTGATGCATTTCACCTTTAGTAAAGATGGAAAGATTGCACAAGTTCAGATGGGACAAGTCTAATAAAGTTTCTTCTATGAAAGGGTATAGCCTTGTCAGTCTTTCTCTGAGATGTAATGTTGTGGATGGCAGTGGATGCCTTGATAGGTCTGTTTATGCAGCCTCTGGACCATTATGATGATATTCTTTCCACAATATCTTTCTATAGGTGACATCATCAGAAAGATAATCTGTACTCCAGGAGTGGTCTCACCAGCTATCTATATGGATGAAATATAACAGTTGTTTCTCTGTTTCTTTGAATCCCCAGTTTTCTTCTCTTCAATGCATTTGTGTAATGATTTCAAACTTTGGGTCAACATACTGTACTAATCAATACTGACCAATTACAGTCTCAGCCAAGAAAAAACAAAAACAGGAAAGTCAATCACGTTGCAGAATAAAACATGTAAATAGGAATACAAAGTAACATCACAACAAATGCATTTTGCAATATGTACAATACTTACAAATCATGTAGGAAGCTCAAACTCTATAGGATATATCCAAAGAAGAATAACATGAAGGGCAGTTAAGGATTGAGAAAAAAATGTACAGCATTGTGAGGATTAGATTATATGTCCAGATCAAAGAGAGTTAAATTTAATTTGTTTTATGAGATGACGTTTAGATGAGACAGGAATTTTAAGTAAAACAAAGTGTCTTTTAGATAGGGTGGGAGAGGTTACCATAGTTTGGGGCCTAGTATGGAAAAGTGGTGGTCAGTACAATGAGACTTTGATTTAGGTGTTTGAAGATGATGTCCTGAATGGTCAACATTAAACCATAAATATGCCAAGGTTAGAGGAAGATGAGGCTCAAGAATTAATAGCTAAGATGTGAGAGAATGAGATGAAATAAAAATTATGATGTATAATCAATCAATAGGGAAGTCTCCAGGAACGACTGTATTCCTGTAGCAGTTTGAAAGTTAGAAGGAAAAAAGTTGATAACGTTTTGGAAGGTTTTGTTTAAAAAGAGATACAGTACCAGCATCTTGAAAGAAAGCTGTAATGGCTGTACTGCTCAAAAAGGGCAAAGACTGTTTAAATCCCGCTTCATATTGAGTAGCCCCAATTCTAAACCTTGATTATAAAGCATGTAAGTCTATACTAGCTAAGATAATAGTTAAAGTGTAGTCAAAATAGTCAGATACAGATCAATGTGATTTTGTGCAGGGGAGGCAACCATTTAACATCTTTAACAAGACAGTGATGGTTCAAAGGGAAGCAGTATGCAAGAAGACACCATTAATATTGGTGAGTCTTGATGAAGTGAAGGAAATCAATAGAGTTAGCTACATTTTTCTGAGTAGGACAATGACAGCATTTGCATTTCCTGATAGAATAATTGGGTTCATTGGGATGATATATGAAGGGGCAGTGGCAAATATCATGGTGAGAGGGTTCCTTTCTAACTAGCTTTGTTTGAACAGAGAAACCGGGCAGGACCATCCTCTTTTTCCTTTATTATTTGCCTTACATGTAGAACTGCGGTGGTGGTGCTGCGGTAGTGTTGTCACCTCACAGTAAGACGTTGTCCTGTTCTATTCTCAGCTAGAGCATCTTCTGTGTGGAGACATGCATGAATGGGCGTACCTTCGTTGATGGTTGTGCATCAGGGCCAGCAACTCAGCACGTAAAAATCTACTGCCAATCATTAGTGGACCAGAGTTCCGCTGTGGCGACCCCTAACCGGGAAAAGCCGAAAGACACAACATTTGCCTTACACGTAGAGCCATTGGAAAAGAAAACAAGGGACACACACATTCAAGGGTATAATTGTTATGATATGCAAGAATAGTTAGCCTTATTTGCAGATCTTATTATTTTGTTTTTGATAAATCCAGAAAAAATTATATTTCAGTGATGTGGTACATTTTGAGATAGTTTCAGTTTTTTTCAGGATATAAAATAAATGAAGATAAAACAAAGGTCTATAGCAGTAAACTATTTCCCATTTATGAATTGATTCAGCAATACCTATATTTATGGGAACATGATAAAATGAAGCATTTAGCTTTTTGGATTAAAAACATGATTCTATTATGGCAGCTAAGGATAGGGGGAAGAGACTACGCAAAATATAATACAAGCAAATTAATACTGGTAGCTCTTGACTAAGGATATGGATATTAAAGTACAAAGAACATGTTTCTTTCTACTTCCTTTAATATTGTATACAGGTCAGTCATATTTTTATCAACAAGAAGAGAAGCTGTAGGCAATATTTAATGAAGAACTGAAGGACTTATTTGGGAGGGGAAAGAGGACAAAAATTGAGTGGGATGGGTTGTTTATCTCTATGGAACAAAGTGGTTTAGGATTACCTGAGATGAAGGGATACTTTAGAGCTACACAGTTAAGGCATGTACATGGCACAAACAGAGGACTACAGATTAAAGTGAAAAGAAATGGTGTTGAAATGGGGAGAGGATGGAGTTATCAAAATAAAGAAAGAGTACGATTTTGGATGCAGACATTTAGGAAGAATAGTAGCAACCATACATAATATTATATTTACAAAGTTGCAGAAAATATTTTGAGAGCTAAGCTAGCATGGGAATGGGAAGGAGAGGTTTTGCCAGTGGGGATGGCTGCAAGTGAGGCACAGAGAATAGGCACAGATGAGCTAGTATTTATAGTAGAAAACTGGCAAAGGTACCACGGTATTGGGATCAGGTAATTGGGGATGGAGAAGAGGTCATGGAGTGAGATGAGGCTGACCAGGGTTGGACTACAGTTTGGAGACTACCTTCCCTTCCAGGGACTGATTACAGAGTGTATGTCTGAAAAAGGGGTAGGGGAATGTTGGATGAAGCAAGGGATGATTGAGTCTAGAACAGAAGCTAAAAAGAGATATAATTAGTAAATCATATAAATCATGATAACAGTCAAAAAGGATTGAAAACACTGGGTGGGAGAATATTTTTATGAATCCCAAGCATCCAACAAAATCTAGAAGGTTTAGGATTTTAGCATGTTAAGTGTTTACATAGGTATTTTATATACTAAGAAGACTTCTGAGAAATTTTATACAGGAGGGGTGATGGGAAACAGAGGGGTACTTTGAAGCATGTTTATGGGGAATGCAACAAGTTAATAGATTTTTGATATTTTGTACAGGGTACTTTGTCAGACATGTTAGGAAGTAAATTATTTTAACTAAGGAAATAATTATTTTGTGCTGGGATATGGAAGGTGAATTGCCTAGACATGGTAAGGCCCTATTACGTTTAATGCTGTTAGCTGCCAAAAAAGTCATTATTAGAATGTGAACATCAAAAACAAAGCCAGCTGTAACATAATTAATGAGTGTTGTAAAAGCCATAAAAGAATTGGAGGTGGGATCTGTAGAAAAGTGAAGGATCAAACTACATTGAAACAAATAGACTGTAGGAGCAGTACTTACAGAATAATGTTCAAGAGGAGTTGTGATATTTTAGGAAAATCCAGACCTGAACAATTGACATATTGTTAAATTAAATCATAACCATTAAGACATAAATCACATTTGTATAATTCATGTAAAATATTTGTAACGGTTTGCTTCCTCTGTTATAATTTAATGTGTACTCATGTCACTGTGTAATATGTGATGCTAATAAAGATGTTAAAAAGTATTTCTTAGATTCTAGGATGGAGTGCCCCATATAAGCTTAAGAGCTAAAGGAGAGAGATATGTATCATTAAGAAGTGTGAATAGCTGAGATCTAAACAAAGGCTATTTTAATAGTAAGTTTTATTGGTGATCCAATTAATAAGGACTAGGAAAGTAAATCAACTTTAAATGCTGGAAGAGATGGGTTTGAGCAAAATACGACTATGTTGTCAGAGTAAAGTAACAGAAGGAGTTAAGGAAGGTCACATATCAGTTTGCTGGTGTAGATAGAATGTACTGTATTTATGTTGAAGAGGGGAAGGGATATAATCCCTGTAATGATAAATAAACCAAGGAGAGTGAGAGAGTGAGTCTCAGCTGGCCTGTCTAGATGTAGTTGAGCAAGGAGTAGTGATATTATGTAAAATGAGTGACTGTAAGGCTTAGCTGAAGGGAGTATATATTACAAGATGGAAATCTTAGGTGAGCAAACACCTAAACATCAAATTTGTAATATCGAAAGCAAAAAAAAAACAGCGAACAGGCAATTTAACACAGGGAAAGATTTCCCTTGGCCCTTCGCCAGATTTTGCCATTTTGTCTACTGTAGAGCGATCTCAGAGTTGGTATATTTAGTTAGGGGATGTGGGGGGGTACAGCTTTTTGCTATGGCTGACCGACGTGCTTTCCTGCGCCGTTCGATGTCTTTGGGGTCAATATTACAAGTTCGATTTTAGGTGTTCAATCACTTAAGCATTCAATCTTGTAATATAGATGCACTGAATAAGTACAGGGTTGTAGAACACAGATATTACTTCAGAGGTATGGAAGATTTTTTTCATCAACTCAATTTCTTTAATGCAAATCTCAATGCAACAACTTGAAGAAGAACATTTTAATAAAGAAGAGCAGTTTTTCATTTACAGAAACCATTAACAGTATTGTAAAGTACTATTTGGTATTTTGCATCTAAAAATCAAACAAGAATTTTTTTTAATTCTTTGTGAAGGTCAGAATAAATAAAGAAAGATGCTGTATTTTTTGACCCATCTGAGGATTTCTGAACAATGAGACAGTTGACCTCAATCCAAGGAATATATTAGCAAGTCTTGACTGACTTATTAGTTGATTTTATAATGTCATAGCTTGTTTTTCAAGGTTCTTTAGTTGCTTGAAGTGATTACATGAGGGGGAGTGAGTCTGGATTTCCAAGAATGCCAGCCTTGTTTCTGGCTTTTAGTAGAGATGTAATAACTAATTTCGATAAATCCTTATTAAGAGGCTGAAGTCACATTGAAGTACAAAGTTTCTGATGTTATTTGAGTTAGCTGGAGATGTTTTATAATATGGATTTAACTTTTTCAAGATTAAAGGGAGAAAAGATGTTTGACACTGAAAGGTGCAATACGTAATTGTTGGATGTGTTTTTTTGTGAATTGTCTTTTTTTAATCCATGATTCGGTTATGGTCAAGTGGTCAGGGTTGTGTTTTACAATGAAAGCATTAACTTGGTCAATCTTATTTTTTAAACTCTGGGCATTTATAATTTAGCAAGAAAGGGGAGGCTGGGCCAGTATTCCATTTGATGCTTCCTCTAATATAGGGACAGGTATGTTCAGTAAAATCACCTAAAATAAGTAAATAGTTACTGCAAACATGACAGGTATTTAAGAGAGAGAAAAATATACAGACATTGGAAAGGCTAATCCACAGTGTTAGGCTCTTTCACCACTAAGCATAGTAGAACAACTTCACCTGCGTTCACAAAGTCAAGGCCGAAGATTGCTTTACAATATTAGCCATGTATTGCAATTCTACATATTATCCCTCACCAAATATAAGGAAGAGTAATCTCTTCTTTATTTTCTTGGAAGTTCATTACTTTCTAGGCTTCCTGGTATCACCTACCATCTATATACCCTTCTCTCACTGCTTGGTGGATTTGATGCCACCTGAGTGGCATACAGCAAATCATCATCATCATCTTCATCACCATTTTGTAAACTGCTTGCCCTTGTCACAGTTAACAGCAAACTGAGCAGAGTAGTTCAAACTTCCATACCCCCAGCAATAATCTCCAACACCTCCTGTGGGATATCCAAGCATTACAGGTAACGTTGAGAGATATAGTCCATCCAACAAACCATGGCTGTGCCCTGGGCCTCCTTTCAGAAAGCTACACCTGGTATGCTGCTTGTAGTGGCACCCAGGAAGGCATTACAAAAGGTGCCCAAAGTACTCCTTTCCATATAGAATAGCAATGGCTTTACTTTGAATTACTTCCTGATCACAGAGTTCAACATTACATCACCAACAGAAAGCCCAGCTACTTTGTAATGGAACCTTATTTATGCTGCTTGTAACCGTGACTAGTCATTACTCAAAGGTTATCATCATAGCTGAGGACTGAGACCTAAGACTGACCAGTAAACTGAGAACAAACCTTAATGTATAGTGGTGTTACAAGCATGGTATAACATACAGAAAAATGTAAATGTTATTGGCACACAGCAGAACTGTGAAACACGGGATAGAATTGTATCGAAAACAGTGACCAAGAGAGCAGAAAGGGGTATATAGGCAGTCTTCAGCAGAAGGAAAGTATACAGGGGAGACAGCCAGAGGGTATGGTAGCAGTCAATAGCAACAGACAGGGAAGGTATAATGAAAGCGAGAACTCAGGACAATGCACTCCAGTCCAACGTCAATGACCAAACTCTATGAGCAGAAAAAGAATCAGTAGCACCATACAAAGATAGACATTTTCATATATGAAATGACACTCTCATATATGAAACAGTGTCCGAGGGAGATATAGTAGGCCAGTGGAAGGCAAACACCTGAACCGCACCCAAAAAAATAAATAGCATTGAAACATTCCCATATACACCCATAGCTCCACAAAAGGAAATGATTTTGAGCAGTATACATTCAAGTACTTACTGGGGAGATGTAGAGTACAGCAGTTATAGAATGCAACTTAGTGGGATACATATGTATGTACTGCACACCAACATCATTGGGTTGATGGCTTCTGGTGCAGACACCATATACAGTACGCAGCTGCGGGCAGAATACCTAATGTATGCCACTGAATGCAAACCTCAACTTGGGCCTGTGTAGTACTTTAAATCCTGAGGACAGTAGTTGCAATCAAAGGAGTAGCACCGAGGATTACTCAAATCCTGAAGAAGGCGCATCCAGGGACCAGTTTGTTGTTCCAGCTGGGAATAAGAATCACATGTCTACAGCCCCTCTATAAAGGGAATCCAGTACCTTTGTAAAGATGGTTACATCTAACACAGGGAAAAATGTATCAAAAACCAGGCATATCGATGTTTCTGACAGAAGAACCATGGCCTTTGTAATGGGAGTGCAATCACTTGTCTGTGGTGGAAAATAAGGAGACAGAACAATTCACAGGGCACAGTCATAACTCAGACTTCACAAATGTGGCATGTGCTGAAGTAATGAACCATCCACCTCAGAGATCATTGAGGAAACCCTTCAGAAGATGACAGATTGAGGAGATAAAATGTCAGCAAGCAAAAGAGAGTAGTATTGCTGAAACTGAATTCATCCTCAAGTCTCGGTGAGTAGCTTCACAAGGTAGACCCTGTTTTTTTACAAAATCTCACAGAGATGACACTGATATATAGACTGTATTGATATAGCATATATCATGTACAGAAGTAGGTTAAAACATTTTATTTTTTTATTTTTTTTTTATTTATTTGTAGTTTGTGAACCGGGAAAGTCCATTGGGCCAATAGTGAGCCCTTTTTCAATGGAGGCCCGGGGAGAAAAGCTCCAAGTACATACAAAAAATATACTGGCAGTTAATGCAATTATCAGAGAAAAAGCTCCAAGCATATACAAAATGTATTGGCAGTTAATACCATTTTTAAAGGAAGAAGTTGTAGTGAAAAACAGTCAACTGAGATAGTACATATTTTTTTCTTCTTTGGAAGAACATAGTAGTTACACAATTTAAGGATAAAAATAAAAAAGATAGCTGGGTGCACAAGACCCAGGATAAAAAGTGCCTAATCCTGGTAGGTGCACTGGTGCTAAGAATGGAAAAAATGACAGTGTAGAATCCTCAAGACATGGAAACATTCCCATTGTAGAAGGAAGTAGGAGTCCACAAAAATCACAAAAACTGATTGGCCAAAGAAGAGCCATAAAGATGATAGAGTGGACTATTAAGGATAAGAAAGAAATTATGTATTGTTACCATTATGCAAAGATTAAGAGAGAAATTAGAGGAAAGAAAAATACTTCCACAAGAAAAACTGTCAGAAGCTTCAAATAAAAATTTGTGTTCATTAATACAACAGATTTATGAAAAGCATTATACAGGCTAAGAAACCTTGGTCTGTTTGGGAAAAAAAGCAACGGAGGGAGTGTAAAATATATAGAATAAAATCTAGAGACTTTTGAAAGGTATGAAAAAGAAATGTGGGCATGGGAAAGAATGAGAGATCTGATCTGGTGCAATATTTATGCAAAGGTGAAAGCCAAACTAATCAACACAAAAAAAGGTGGCCCTAAAGATATGTGAAGAGAAATTCAGGGAAAGGCATCCAGAAAATGTCATAATAAAAAAATAAAATCACAAAGAGAGAATGTAGAACAGAAGATAAGTAAAGAAGAAGTTAAAAGATTTTGAAGTTGAAGTTATAGAACACTTGCAAAGTGAAGGATTTAGTGTAGAAAGTATATCACAGGTTACAGCATAGAATGATGGACCAAGTCCCCAAAGTAAGGAGAAACAGGAGAATCATGAGACATCTGAAGAAGAATTATGGACATGGGAAAGAAAAAGAGATTTACTATGGTGCATTAATTAGGCAAAGGACAAAGCAAAAATAATCAAAACTTAAGCAGCAGCACCAAAGATATTTGAAGGGAGATATATAAGCAAAGACATCCAGACATGGAAAATTTTACAATAGAAAAAATTAAAAAAAAAAAGAGGATTAGTAATGGAGAAGTTAAAGAAATAGAAACTGAGGTTATCGATTACCTGCCAAGTGAAGGATTTAGTGTAGAAAATCTAACTTAGAAAACATCACAGCAGGATAGAGCAATGGATCCCCAAATTAAGGTAAAACCAGTGGAGCGGGAAACATCTGATCAGTTGCCAGATGAAGATAATATGGAGTCTTCCATAGGAAACTAGTGCAAATGTCCAGTTGGAGTTGCACAGCAAGGGGAGGAAAAGGAAACTGTGGCAACTCTTGATGCAGCCACTGTTGTGGGATGATAGGCCAGTGAGTTCCCATATGAAAGCGTAATGAATGACACAGGATGAAACCAAAGAGAATGCGGCACAGGAAGATGCTGTGGAACTACCTATAGAATGCCCACAGGAAATGGAGAACAAAGAATATGCTCTCAGTTTAGATGAAAATGACCTAAGAGAAGAGTTGCTGGATTTAATAGAGATGGACAGACATATTAAAATCAGTGAAAGAAACAGATTACAGAAAGGCAATAAAATCCAAATAGTTAGAATTTGATAAAACAAGTGAACACAGTAATTAGGACTGTCCACAAAAATTCATACGATATATTACTGTGCAGCTAAATTAATAACTGATAAAGCCTTATCACAAAAACACAGGGTAGTAAGGGAAAAGAAAGGGAGAGATCAAATGCCATCATGGAAGTATTGAATAGAGAAAACAATAAAACAATTAAGACAAGAATTATCATTGTTAGAAGAGTATAGACAAGGGAACAGATCAACAAAATACTTTGAAAGATAGACGTGATAAAAGCAATGCACAGTTATCAGAACAGATTAGGATCTATCATGCACTATCACAAATAATAAACTAAAAATATCAGCATAGGCAGAAAAACTTGGAAGATACACTGACAAATATAAAAGAAAACTACAAAATAGCAATTTATTTATGACCCAAAAAAGTTTTGTAGAGAATTGGGAAACAAGGCAAAAAGAATTAACACCACCAAAATAAGAAGAAATAGATACACCTTGGAGAAATATTTATGAAGACCCTGTGGAACATAATGTACAGGATATGCAATGGGATGAAGTAACAGCCAGAGAAGTTTAAACAAAGTTAAGAAAAGCTCCTAATTGGAATTCCCCAGGCCCAGATGCAGTACTCAGTACCTAACATCTGGTTAAAAGTATTAACATCTTTATATGAAGATTTAGTCATGAATAAGAACTATTTATGTACACACCATGAACAGACACCAGCCTGACTAACAACAGAAAAGAAAACACTCCTACTTAAGACCGAACCTGCAAGCTATCCTAAAAGCTATAGACCAATAACTTACCTTCTGATGACACATAAACTATTCACTGAAACTGATGCCAGTAGAGTTTTTAGTCAGAAGAAAACTCAATCATGGCAATAGAACAAAAGGGTAATAAAAGAAAGTTGTATGGAACAAAGGAACATTTGATGTTAAATACAGTCATAATGGAGAACTGTAAAAAGGGGAAGAATCTAAGTATTGCATGGCTAGACTATAAAAAAGCATTTGATAGTATCCCACATTCATGGATAAGAGTGCTTGAAAATGTATAAGATACACCCTACACTGATTGATTACATTACAACTATCATGAAATAGTGGCAAGCCACTCTACAGTTAAGCCATGATAAAGGGCAAATTATCATTCCAGGGAGAAAAAACTCAAAGGGGGATATTCCAGGGTGACTTTCTTTCACCGCTGCTCTTTTGTTCTGCCCTTAACCCATTAAGATGTCTACTTAACAGATTAGGTCATGGCTATACTTTGGCTCCCAGAAAATAACAAAGTGTAAAGACTTCTCATCTTCTTTTGTAGATGAGTTAGAACTGTATAGTTCATCAGATGAGTAAACTATAGCACAACTGCAGGTGGTCAAAATGTTTTCAGATGATATAAGAATTTAATTTGGTCTTGATAAATATGTAAAAGCAGCCTTTAAAGCAGGAAAACTGCAGCACCAAGAAACAGTTTGGGACAGGAATGTGATATAAATGAACTTGAGCAAGAGGGAGTGTATACATATTTGGGAACTGATGAAGGATCAACAATAAAACATGAACAAATGTGAATAAAACTCAGTAAGGAATATTTTAGAAGGCTTAGATTAATACTAAAAACAGCATTGACATCTAGGAACAAAGTCCAAGCAATAAACCAATTTACTCTTCCTGTCATAACTTACAGTTTTGTAGTGACTGACGGGCCCCTAAAGGTGTTGGATAGTTTGGACAGAAAACGAGAAGGATGCTTCATGCTCATCAAATGATTTATAAAAATCAGTGCATACCAAGACTATACATTCCCTGTTCTGAAGGAGGTATGGGCGTCCTTGAAACTGATTACATTCATAGATCTGTGATAGTGGAACTGCATACATATCTGCTGACCTCACAAGACCCAGACATAGTGAAAGTTTTGAAAAATGGGAGAACAAGTCTAAAATGACTTCCCTGCTTACTTTAGCAGAAGCATATCAGCGTCAAGCAGGAATGGAAATCAAATCAGAAGTAGATAAAAATCAGGTAGCAACTGAATTTGCCAAAAAACAAAAGAATATAAGGTGAAAGATCAGATGAGAAGGCAGAAAATGTGGAAAATTTATAAATATAGTTGCAGTTGTAGCAAACTCTTGGAACAACCTCATGTTGATCAGGACTGAATGCAGGAATGGTTAAGGAGAGGTAAATTTAAACCAAAAGACAAAAGGTTAATATTGGCGGCTGAAGATAGTGGACTAGGTACACATTGGTTTACAAAGTCCATTGAACATATGGAAGAAACAGACAAATATAGGTTTTGTAAAACAGAACTGGAAAAAGTTGCACATCTTGTTGCTGGTTGTGATATACTAATGGCAGAAGTACTGTATACTGAAAGGCATAATAATTTAGCAAGACTGTTGCACTGAGGATTTTGAAACATTATGATATTAAAGTAGCTGAAAAACACTGGAAACATGAGCCACAAAGCATCATAGAAAATTATGACATTTATATCACGTGGGATAATCCATTACCAACAGGTCAAAAAATAGATGCAAGAAAACCAGATATAGTAGTCCATCAAAAGAAAACAACAGTAGCATTGATTATTGAAATCAATACACGCAGTGACTACAGTGTCTTACATACAGAGATGCACAAAGTTATAAAATGCCAGGATTTGCAGGCAGAAATGAGGGCAATGTGGAAGAAAGATACCCAGATAGTTCCAGTTGTAGTTGGAGCAATGGGTCTTATAAAAAAGAATTTACTATCGTACTTGGGTATGTTACTGATACATGTAAATCCATACAAATTGCAGAAGGAGTCATTACTGGCCACATTGTGGGTGCTGCAAAGAGCACTTCTGTCTAACTTCAAAGATTGAAACAATACTAATTTCATGAACTTTAATTATATCTTAAGTGGTCCATTACTGTCATGTTATTAGGAACCAAAAAGACTTGGAGAAATTAAAAAAGGTGACTTATGTCATACAGACGCTACCTGGGAGAAAGTAATTCAGCCAGGAGGAAACACATGCTATAAATAATGTGATTTAAAGGACGGGAGCATATGAACAGAGAAGGATTTTATTCCATTAATGTTTCTGCTTCAGGAGAAATTTTTCCTTAACCACGTTGCAGTGAATGATGAGAATGATGGCATTATCTTGGTCCTCACAACAGCACAAAACCCACAGGACATGGCGGTGTCAGGGCTGATGGTTATGAATGGCCTCTTCCACATACCTCGCCAGGTATATCAACAACTCTTTTCCATAAATGGGTATGTTGTGTGTAGGGACAACAGAAAGCTGCTTCTGTCATGTGTAGCATTGATTTATTTATTTATTTATTTATTTATTTAAATTTGTTGACCGGGAGTGTCCGACTGGACATGGGTCCATTTTCAGCGGAGGCCCGGGGAGAAAAGCTCCACAGTAAAATAAACAGACAGTAGTTACATTGGATTACATAGTGATTAACAATTTTTTTTTTTTCACTAAATATTTTTTTTATTATTTCAAATAAGATGTCTTAAACATTACATGAAATAAAGATAAATAACATATTTACAATTCTAAAACATTACTAATTTCAAACCATTATATAACTATTTACATTGGTGTCTATGCAAATAACATTGAAATTCTATATTATATAAAGTTAGAAACATAAGATGATATATCTTCTTCGATATTTTCAAGTATTTCCAGTACTTTCATCCAAGAGTAATAGTAAGAAGTAGATCTTTTAGTTCTGTTCTTCACTGTTAATATTTCCATGTGAGCAACTGTTGTTGTTAAAGTCTCAAATTCCTTGAATGTAGGCGAAGCCTCATTTTTCCAGTGTATAGTTATGATTTTACGTGAAATTGCCAATAGTGACCATAGGATTTTAGTGTCTTTTTTTGGTACACAGTTTGGAATAGGAGAGTTGAATAAAATTAAAGACTTTGTTAATTGAAAATTATCATTATAAACAGTCTGAAAAAAATAATTAATGGATTTCCAGTACATATTGAGACATATACATTCATAAAAAACATGCTGCCAATCTGCTTTTATCTTGGTATGGCATCTCCAACATTGATCTTCAATAGAATACATTTTGGCTAACCTATGTGGTGTATAGAAACTTCTATGTAAATATCTCCACGTGAATAATTGCCAGTATTTTGATAATGTAGAAAATTTGGAAGATTTTAGAATATTACTTTTTTCTTCTTCAACTGGAGGATGGTTGTTTATTAAAGTATAATAATTCCAGTATGATTTTTCATGATAGTTTTTTGTTTTTTTAACAATTTTATAGATATTAGACAAATAACCTGTACCCTGATAGTGATTAACAATTTAACATAAAAATTACTTACAACATATAATATGATACATTATATTATACATATATACATATATTGATGTCTAGCAAGTTCCAGGTAAGCTATGATGCTTCCATACTTATGCTATGGAAATTTGTCAAGAAACACCACAAAAACAACCTTGCACGCAGGACAAGTGCAACGGCCAGAAAAACGTAGTAAAATGCATAAACAAGCCAGCACTACTCGAACACCATTTATTGTTCCATAAAATGTGAAAACATGGAAATTTGTCAAGGCAGGCTATCTAGTCATGTGACTGTCTATGTGACAGTCCATGCAAGTGATGTGCTCAACAGCTTTGAAAACTAACTTCCCTGACACAAGCCACTATAGACTTGTCCCAGTATACTTGGCATCAGGTGTTCCACTTTGGCCTTACAAAAGTGTACAGTACAGATCCTAAATTTGCTTTATGATTTACAAAAGTATACAGTACAGACACCAGATTTGCTTTGGCATTTAACGAGCTATTGGCATTGACATATCTCACTTTGACCACATCCTGGCAGCCTTCACAGATGTGTCAGAGCTACTGCCACATGAATCACACATATTTTGATGATAATTATGTACCTGGAACACCTTGATGAGAGGGTAACAAGGCCTTTGCAGAGACTCCATTTCACTGTCATGTACACTGCTTTCTGGTTGGTGTATAGGGTCTATATTAGAACACCGAAGTCCGCTATGAAACACCATTTGGGCAACACCAAATGTGTGAAAACAGGAAATATCGCAAGAATGAATGGAGATCGCCATAGGGAATCCTTCACTTTACTTCAGTGTAGTGCAATCTCAGAGTTGGTATATTTAAGTAGCAGGGTGCGGGGCCCCCCTGCGTAAAACACTTTATGATAGTTTGCCTGTCTTAGATCTTTTTTTTTGGATTCATTATTTCTGTTTCTCGCACAGTTGGTGTCACCCAACTGGTATTCACTGTTGTCGAACTTCACTGATCAAATATAGGCCCGGTGTATACCTTTGCCAGTGCTGAACTTCCATGAACTTAAAATACTGTGGAGTCCTATTCCAGAAGGCTGTGATGCTGATGGGATGTAACATTATGTCTGTGATGCTGATAAGATGTAGCACTATGTCTGTGATGCTGATGGGATGTAGCACTATGTCTGTGATGCTGATGAGATGTCGCAGTATGTCTGTGATGCTGATGAGATGTAGCACTATGTCTGTGATGCTGATGGGATGTAGCACTATGTCTGTGATGCTGATGAGATGTAGCACTATGTCTGTGATGCTGATGGGATGTAGCACTATGTCTGTGATGCTGATGGGATGTAGCACTATGTCTGTGATGCTGATGGGATGTAGCACTATGTCTGTGATGCTGATGGGATGTTGCACTGTGTCTGTGATGCTGATGGGATGTAGCACTAGGTGCAGTACAACAGTGCTGTATACTCTGCATTTGGAGCAGGCTAGAGTGAATGACCTGTAGAATGCATTTCTGCAAGAGGACCCTTAGTTATCAAGCAGAAGAAACTGAAGATTTCTACTAGTTTTGCCTTCTGTGCTATATACTCACACATCAAATGCAACAAAGTCACCATTAGACATCTTTCTTGATATATGCACAGTACTTTTCTGTTAAAGTTCATTATATAGTACAGAAGCACAGCTAAAGTGATCATCTGTATGCTGTACAGGCTGCTTAGCTTTCTGGATGTCCCTGGTACAACTCATGTATCTATGGTTTTACAGAATGAATGCCATTTATGTGCCTCCTGTACTGTATATAGCTATCTGTCATCATTATTCAGACACATGTCCACTGTGACTTGATAGCTACTTTTATCTTACAGATGTTACTTATTATAGAACCCCCCCTCATATCAAGATGGCCACCTTCAACAAGACTGGACAGTTTCGCATTATCCTGACTACTGGTGTGCTTATCCATGGACTCCATCTAACCACTGTTACCTTGGTGGTTAGTGCTTCTGTAATCTTTTACACATGACATTGTGTCATTTGATTCTGGATATGTGCACACACACACACACACACACACACACACACACACACACACACACACACACACACACACACACACACAAACTACATTATACACACACCAGACACTTCAGTGTTTTTGCACTTTGGTTAGGCCCCTTTTATGTTGCCCATTTTATGCCATAAAATTCTCTTTTGCAAATTCTCACCTTTGACCACATTCTTCTTCTTGATATTATCTTGATTTTAGCACATTGTAAGACTTGGTGTACATGTGCTGAAGGAATTTGCACTTTTGTATAAGCCAATATTTTATTCTATAAGTATTCAACATTTGTGTCTTGTATTTTGAGTATTTGCTTAATTATATCACACGTCTTTCCTTTCAACATACACATTCTTCCAACTTTTTTTTTTACTTTTCCTGGCCTTCTTGCAATTTTTTCTCACCCTTAGATTGTCAGACTTTCTCGTTAGTGCTTAAGTGGCAGGGACTTTAATAATCTGTGAGTCCTTATTCTTGCTGGTGGTTACACTTTCTCCAAAACTGTCCTGCTAGTTGTAAATGAAATCTAGAAAAATTACTTCTCAGTGAATGAGAAGTCTGGTTATTCTAATCGATAACTGGACCAAGTCAGGCATACCTTTACCTGTAGGACTGTAACAACCAACTGTCTATAGATTCTCCATGGGACAGCTGCTGCGAATGCATTCCTTCATGTAATTAGAGTCAGAGGATAACTGAAATAATTCAGAAAATATTTAAACTAAAGAAGGACTAAATCATACTTCCTAGATTAGGATTTGCCTCTCCTCTGCAGGAAGACTTCAGTTACAGCAGGGAGTAATTTGACAAAAGCAGATTGTGAGATTCCAAGCTTCATTGTAGGTATCACATGTTCAGCCAACAGGCGTAGGACTATACCAGAAAATGCAGAATTCTGGATCTGTACCTAAGCAAGTCAGATGAGCTTATGGATGTCTAGAAGAAGGCACTTCTAGTCAACAGTGATCAAGTCACTTTATGGCTCAGAGTGTGCTGGGGTAAGAATATAAATATAAAAGCAAAGACAGTGATATAAAATTTTAGTCGCATGGATTATGTTTCGCTGCAAGAAAGCAGAAAGCATTAGTTGGATGATCAGGAACAAACTGGAGACTAATAAGAAACTGGAATGGGTCAAGGGTGAAGTACTCAGTGATGCAGATAGGTGTCTGAGGAAGAAGAAAACAAACAAAAGAGAAGAAGGTGAATTTAATTACATAGACTTATGAGACAAAATGAGAAGGCCAATGTGGAAAGACATCATAGCTACAAAGAAATGTGAGCCTAGCAAGTAAAACAAAGGGTAAGAACTGCAAGAAATGAAATGGAAGGTCTTGGAGGTGGAAGGGGTAATAGTACAGGGAGATTAACAGAAGGACAAAAAAGGTATTAAGAGCAGCAGAGGTGCAAGTTGAAAGGGAGTTTGCAAAAGACATGACAAAGGGGAACAAGTTTTTTTTCTAGGTTTACTGCTGAAACAAGTAAGGGAGAGACAGAACTAGCCATGCTGAATAAAAATGGGAGAGATTGTTCACAGAAGAGTGAGAAAAAGTAGAGATTTTTCATCATTTTGTACAATAGAAAGCAACTGGAAGTAACCATACTAGGAGATAATGAAGCCACAATGGGGAGATCACCAGGAAGGAGAGGGAAGTAGAGAGGGGACTGGTGAACCTTAATACGTCCCCAAGTACCTGGCCAGTGTGCTGGTAGACCTCCTGACAGAGATCTTCTATAGATCGGAGGTCAGATCATGTGTGCATTGGGAAAGAAAAACAAGTGGGGAATGTTTGTGCAGCTGAGAGAGCAGGAGATAGGAACATTTGTGAAACTGCAAGCCTGCTATTGTAATAGCTGTGTCATAGACAGCTATGTAGATAACCCTGAGGGGAAGTCTTGTAGCATTCCTAGATGGCAGCAATCTATTTTCAGGACATCAACCAACACAAGTTCTTGGGCAGAATGAGTACTAAGACTTGACAGAGATCCTCTCAGGTAGTCGATAGGAAAAGTGGAGGAGTTGGAAGTACAATCACTGCTGAGAATATGAATTTGTGTGGCTGAATGACAGTACAAAGAGTGTTACTGCAATAATACAATGTCAGTCTCTAGCACTTTTGAATGTCTTTGTTTCAAACAATTCTGAAGGAAGAAAGAATAAGATTGACTTATTTGCTTATGAAGCAAAGTTAAGTGCAGTAGCAGAAGGCAAGGCGTCTAAAGAAGGAATCAAAAAAGCTGGCCAAGTGGGCAGGTAACTAGCAGTTGAGATTCATTGCAATCAACTCAGCCCTGTTTTGAAGTGTGATTTGGAGTAGTAGAGCTTGATAGCAACAGAGCAGGGGGAAGATCAAGAGGGTTATTCCTCTTACATGGACTGAACCACCAGGAGCAAAATGAGAGAGCAGAGGCAGCAACAAACAGAATGCTTGAGAATATTTTCATGGGAATAAACTCCAAAAACAATAAGCGGTATTGCTTCTACTTTACAAGACTCTGGTAAGACCACATTTTGAGTACTGTGTTCAGTTCTGGAAGACATAAAGCAAAAGAGCAACAAACTGCTGCTAGTCCAAACAAAAACCTCCAGAAGGATGTGTGCAATAAGAGACCTGGGTACTTATGTGGTCAGCTCTCTGTTACTTGATCATATTGTTTCCAACATAGTCAGGAAATACTTCTCTCTGGCCTAGTTAATTTCAAAAGGAATATCTTCAAGATCCAAAGAAATCATCTTACCACTGAACTCTTCCCTTAACAGACCCATCATTGAATATAATTTCCCCTTTGGTATATAGAAATACAAGCACATACCCCAGCTGAAAAGGCCCTCATGATCTTCAATAACAATAAAAAAGTAAAGGCCTTAAAACTTTCAACAGTCCCAATACAAAAGCACAACTTTCCTTATACTTAGTAGCCTACCGGTTGCTCAGAGGTGACCTGTATCTCACTTTGGCCGTGAAAGACTGAATCCTGTTTGAACTTATATTTCTTTGTAAAAAAAAGTGTCTTTACAAACAGCTACACTAGGGACATAAATGTACCTCAATAAATAAGCAAGACCCACTGATGGAAAAGGTTCCTAACTCAATGTATTTACAGTCTGTCAAATAAGTTATCACTATAAATCAAGCAAAATACTGTTTTGCCTGCCATTAAAGTAGGTGTTGATGATAGCAGGTTAGATATAATTTTACACTAGAATTACCATCTATGGCTCTGATGGATTTGGGAGGTGGACACTATTAAGTAGTCCTAAAGGGTGGCAAAAAAATTGGGATATTTCTACATATAGGTGTATATGTCTAGGCATCTTATGGGCCCTGTGATCACTTTCCTAGTATTTTTACTATGCTCCTAAGTTCCTTTGGAGGTGTAAGGTAAGACAACACGCTACAGGTTCTTTAGTTCTTCTTACCAGAGATCTGAAGAAACAAAGGAGATGTGATATTCATGCATAAAATCTTGTCAGCAGGATGTGAAGGACTCGTATTGAACAGAAAGAACAGAGGAGGAAGGAGGGAACAGATACAGTAAATTGCAAGGACTAATTACTCCCTGTACCTCCAAAAGTACCTCTTCTTTAACTGGGTTAAAGACCCATGAAATGAACCATTGAAGTGTGTAATAGTAAGGGAATTCACCAAGAACATCCTGGCAGATAGGTTTAGTGCTAAGTTTACCCCCCTCTCACCCCCTAAAGGGCCCACCGTTATACCGGAAGAATGCAAAGTTCCTGTAATCATGGCAGCACAGGTAAAAACTACACTCTCCAAAGCCAAGAACACAGCATCCATAAGACCTGACAACATCCCAGGCTGCTTTCTACATGAACTGCAGAATGAACTGGCACCCCACCTAAGCACCATGTTCAATCATAGCCTCACCTCAGGCTTTGTGCCCACTGAATGGCGCACAGCAATGGTTATCCCACTCCACAAAGGGGGAGCCACCACAGACCCCAGGAACTACCGCCCCATTAGCCTAATGAGCCTGGTCTGCAAGGATCTTATACACAAAGACATTGGCAATCTCCATACTCTGGATCCCACCCAGTTTGGGTTTGTAAAAGGTAGATCATGTCTGCTAAACCTGATAGACCTCTTTGAAGCAGTCATCAAAGCCATAGATGAGGGTAAGATGGTTCACACAACCTATCTAGATCTCGCCAAGGCTTTTGACACTATCCCCCACTCTGGATTATAGATAAACTCACTGAACTAGGTATAAATCGCTATGTCACAAGATGGGCTGCCAACTGGCTCACTGACAGAACCCACACTGTGAAAGTAGCAGACTCCAAATCTGACTTCAGACCAGTGACAAGTGGAGTACCACAGGGTTCAGTCCTGGGTCCTCTCCTGTTTGGTATCTACTTCTCTGAAGTACAGGCTAAAACAGAAGATCTTTGGCTAATGAGATGACTGCAAACTAGGAGCCATAATTGAAACTCCTAAAGATGTGGACATCCTACAAAAGGGCCTCACAGAGACAGGTGCCTGGTGTCACAGCCGTGGCCTCAACCTCAATGCCAAAAAGTGCATTGTCATCCGCTTTGGTGAAAACTCTGTACCCTTGAGCTACCACATAGATGGTAGTCTACTTAACACCAAAAGTGTGATAAGAGACCTTCGGACACAGGTGGACAGTAGTCTCTCCTTTGATAATCACATTGCCACAGTAGTCAGGAAATCCTTCTATGTGGCACACCTCATCACAAAAGGTTTCTCATCCAGGAAAAAAGAGGTCATTGTTCCCCTCTACACATCACTCATTAGACCCATTATAGAGTACAATGCCCCTTTTTGTATGTACCTCACAAGACATCTACAACAACTGGAAAGGCCGCAGAAATACCTCACAAAGAGGATTACCAGCCTCAAACAGATGCCCTATGCAGACCATCTCAAAAACTCCAGCTTTACTCCATCGCATATCACCTACTCAGAGGTGATCTCTGCCTAACATACAAAGCTATGTCAAATCCAGAGCTGTTGGACATGCTCCACTTAAACAAATCCCAATCCCTTTGAGTTACACGCTCTAGAAACCTAAACCTTGTCACTACAATAAACAGAACATGCTGGAGAGATAGAGTCCTGTCCCAGAGACTTCCCATACTCTGGAACTAACTGCCTATCTATATCAAACAAAGCTCCTCATTAGCACTCTTCAAGAAAAATCTTGATGATTGGATGGGAAATATGAAATTCACCCTGGGATCACTTCTGTGGCTCTGCTAAGCAATTCCAAAAATTCAGTTGCATCTTACATGTACAAAAAAAGAAAAAGTAACAGCAAGATTCTGACATAGTCAATTTACTAAGGAGGCAGACATGATCAACACAGCAAATTCCAGTTTTGGCCTGATGAAGAACTGGAAGTGTGAAAGCTTGTATTGACTTCTGTTATTTTTAAATAAGTGTTTTTCACTGATGCCCTTAAACCAGTATTGAAATATTTGATTGTAGGCTTAATTGGTTTGTAATTTGTCTATAAGAGCTACTTTATGGAATTATGCCATGTAAGTTTTAAACCTTTTAACTTTGTCCAGAAAAGAAGTGGGAGCTTATTGTTGGGGATGTGAAGGGACCTAGTTTTTTGTCCAGCATCCAATCAAGCAAGAGGTAAAAGAGACATAATTATTAAAGATACATTTAAGAAATGTACAAAGTAGTCAGACTGCATTAAGTTCAATGTTAAAAGATGTATGAGATGAGGTTTCTTGGCAGGAGAAAAAAACTAATTTTAGTAAGCTAATTATTGCTACTATTTGCTGCAGTGAAAAGGTATAAAACTACCATGGCCAGTTTGGTGTATACTTATACACCCCAAAATAGCAGTCTACAAACAAACTAATCAGAGGACAAGACAAGAGAACAGCAAGGTATTGATCCCAAAGAAAAAAAAACTCATGGAGCTGGATGGTTACCAGAAAAGACCATGAAAATTTCTTGAATCTGGATACCTATAATACAAGAGAGAAGTGCCTGCATTAATCTTTATCAGTTGGACCAAAATTATAATGCCCAGTTATATATCCAGTGCCAAACACTGTGCTGTTATTCTTTTAGCTCATCAGTAGTACAGGAACACCCAACTTTCTGATGACCTTAGAATCCATGAACTTGTAAATCTCAGCTGTTCATGACACAGTGTTTACCATCCACTACTTTCTCTGTCAAACAAGTCTTCCAGAATGTCTGGCTCTGTGGCATACAGGGATGAAGCCCTGGTTATATCCAAAATATTAAGATAAATTAGTAGCTTGGGTTCTGGAATAGCTGGGAGAAGAGAAGGTAGAGTGAGTGGTTGATAAGGATTCACACATCATGGAGGAAAGAGGTGGTCCAACCTGCTACTTTGTTGGCACCTACTACTTACAGAGGTACATGACATATAGGGCATTAGCTAGGGGTATCCATTTAAGTCTACAAGGCTGTGTCTGTGTAGTTGCTTTCATGGAGTCTGTACAGGAATATGCAGGATTACAGCAGAACATGTTGTAGGCTCTCACTTCTGCAAATGTGCATGTTAGCTAATATGGATGGGATTAAGGATAAAATATGAAAATTCTTGCTGACTGCCTTTATGCCAGCCTCCCATGATTATTTTCTCCTTACAGAGTTATGAATGAGCCAATCCAATGGATGATATTTACCAGGCGGGAGGGGGGATGCAAAGAATTACAAAAGAAAACTAATCCAGATGTTTTTCATGACTCTATTGCTTTTATTTGTCATAGTCAATTCCCATTTCTTTTCCCCTAGATATATCTTAAAATACTACAAGTGAATGTAAGTATTACACATTTAAAGGCATCATTACTTATGACATATTTCCTATATGCTTATTTTTAGAAAACAGTTCTGCGGGGGGGGGTTCTCATTTATTCCAGGAACCCATCATTTTAAGTCTGAAACAGTCTTGATGGTGCTGTCTACTTTTTGCAGGGTGTCAAGATATTATCCACAAAAACAGAGATCAGAGCTGTTTGCTAATGTATAAAACCATTCCTCCCCTTATATAATGTTAAATGAAGCTGTAATCATTAATGTACCAAAATCAGCTTCAATAATTGTTAAAAATCCCCAAAGGTAAAAGCAACAAACACTAAGTGTTTTATCTTTTGATATATGAAATAGAGATTTTTCATACTGATGCTTATTATTGAACTGAATGTTCAAAACAATATTGTAGCGAGAATAATGCCATAATGCATATGTGTTTTTATCTTGCAAGCTTTAGAGAATTACTATTATATGTAATAAAAGGATGCCTTAACCTACCTTCTTTTCTGTTTTATGTTTGCTTTCTATATGATAGTAATGGGCAGCACTATTTTTATCTATAACTGTTTATAGAGAGTCATCATTGCATATTAACTGTATTACATAGGAAATATAAGGTGAGTGAGTGAGTGAAGTAGAACTGGAAATTCAAGAAATGACATATAATATCACTATTTGCTTTGTAATAAAGACATTTGTCATGATATTTTGCTTATACTCTGCATACAGAAACTTGCTAATTAAATTTTATTTTTCAGGCCCCCAGTGTGGTTGGATGACCTATCAAAAAGATGCCAGAGCTTCGTGAGTTTCTGATGGAGCGCTGGGCATTGTAGTATCCTTTTTATGTTATCAATTATATTCAGGTTAAGGTATCTCTACTAATGTCTGATATGCTTTGTTTAAATTATATTCATGCCCTAAGGTTTATGTACTTAGTACAATTGATGTTAATATGTTCAGTATTTTCTGTTTAAATATGAGTACAGCTGATATAAAAGTGCTTACTATACATTACAAAAAGATATGAGCAGGCATGTGAATGAGTTCCATTTTCCGAGAGAAAGACAGACAGAGAGTGAGAGAAAGAGATTGAGAATAACTGCATAGCATTACATTAGTGTTTCAGACCAGAATTCCTGTGCAACTTCCTGCACATATCCAGAATCCTCCTCCTGAGCATTCTACAGACAACACTCTGAAGCATCGTGGATAGCAATGCAATTGCTGCTTGAACACTGCATGCTTAAACTGAAACACTGAAAAAAACATGTGTAGAAGAAATAGAAAGAAAATGGTGTTCCTGCGGAAATGTGGATCTGGTCATGTGTGTCTCTTATTTGACTGCCAGTACTTGGCTGTAAGGGTGAGCTGGACGTAGAGGGACTGGACATATGTGACATTAGGATTTTGAATCCTGATGTTCTGCTGCCTTATTTTTGAGGGTAAAAATTAACTCTAAAAGTAAAATGTGCATATTCTGTACATTACACTTGCCTGC
Organism: Protopterus annectens; assembly: GCF_019279795.1. Taxonomy (NCBI): domain Eukaryota; kingdom Metazoa; phylum Chordata; order Ceratodontiformes; family Protopteridae; genus Protopterus; species Protopterus annectens. The sequence continues at coordinate 457,867,588 of NC_056733.1, read as the reverse complement.
TTTTTTCATGTTTTTGTTTTCTTTGAGAATTTGTTTCACTTTTTGCATTAAACCTGGATGGCCTAGAGCATCAGATCTTGCTTCTTGTATCCTATAGCAACCTTAATTTAAATCTATGTGATTTTGGACAGAATACCTTTGGAGTTCTTCTCACGGTCGCTTACTTACAAAGGCTGCACTTGTCTCCTCCTCACATTCAAGCATTTAGAAAATGATGGTGATGCAATTTTAACAACTCAGAAGGAGGTGCAAACAGCATGCTGTCCATAAAGAAATATAATGTTTTACACTAGTAGTTTATTAACCATTTTGCAATTTCTTTTTGGTTTATAAAAAATAAATAAAGCAATTATAAAAAAAACTATGTACATAGGTCCACAGCTTATCAATATATCAAATATTTACCTATCAGCAACAATTAATGTTTTTCAAGCATGTCTTTAAATTTAAGCCAAGATTTATATGGATGTGTAATATTAGAAGTTGTCATCTTTATAGTATGCAAATAATTTTTGCCATACTAATAAATTAAACACGAGAGAGGGTAACGTAACAAAAAATACTAATATTACACTGCCAAGGAGGAATATTGTGTGACTGCTGAGAAAATAAAGATTTATCCCAATAAACAAAATAACAATAGCAGTCGGTAGATATGGCAACACTTAAAATAATCACGATCATAAAAGCATAAAAACGTTTTATTATATACGGTATACGGTAAGCGCTTTCACTAAATAGCTTCATCAGACCATGTAACAAACTGTTGCAAAGCGTTTAAAAACTTGAAAGGACCAATCAAAAGATTCTTTCAAAAAAATGACATCACATCCCAGTAAAACGCTACATTGTAGCAAAGTGCCCCTAGTGGATACAATTAATAATGACTTGGAAAAACACCAAGTCCATATACGTAACAAGATGAAACAATTAATCTAAAATTAATGTTCAACTAGAATTAATAATTGCTTTTCAGTTAGAAAATATTCATCACAACAGGGCTAATACACATCATATCATAAAAAGCTTAAAAACATCAACAGCTTATAAATCAATTTCATAAAGTTGAATAGACATGAGTCCAGGGAAGTAAATAGTGTGGGAAGAAATAGCCAGGGAATTGTTATGGCTAGGCTTGTATAGGCCCTAGGGCCGATAGCCTAGTATCAACCTATAAACCTATATATGAAAAACACATATAAAAGAATCATGTATACATAATGTAAGGTGAATTATTAGAAAAAACATTCACAACCGATGCAAATATAAGTAGATTGCTCAGTATATGGACGTTATAACATATGTAAACATCTGCACAGAAAAGCCATACCAAAGGCTTTGATATATGAGGTATAGATAAACATATAACTAGTAATTTAAATTCATAAGTTAATAAATGGTCTTCCATGCTTGTATTTAAAAACACAATCTAAATGAGCAAGATGGAACAAAATCACTCTCTAAACAAATAAAATATACTAATTATAAAGAGCTGCTAGTCAGAGCAAATACATGTCTTTATACGTCATATATAACAAGTCAATTGAATTCAACAACAAATATGCTGTGCATCCTATATAGGTTCATAGGTTCATACTAGGCTATCTGCCCGAGGGCATTTATAAGCCTAGCCCATAGTTTTGTGGCTTACGCCACCCCTTTAGTTTGGAGAAACTATGCCCATTATTTTGCTGTGCCTCTGTCGAGCAGTGACACTGAGGTAACCCCTGGGGTGTATCTGCGATCTCCCATCCATTGGTCAAGATTCCTCTTGAACAAGGCCAGTGAGGTGCTCTGCCTCACATAAACCGGGATTTTGTTCCACAGCATAGGGAGTCTTTGGGTGATGAATCTATCCCTCCAGCACGTCCTATTAATAACCGTGTCAAGGTTTAAGTCTCCGCCCTTGTGGCTCTGAGGGATCTAGATTTTTGAGATGAAGCATGTTCATCAAATCTGGGTTTGACATGGCCTTGTATGTCAGGCATAGGTCACCTCTGAGCAAGCGGTAAGCAACTGAATATAACTGGAGTTCTTTCAGTCGGGCAGCATAAGACAGATTTTTGAGACCCTTTATCCTTTTGGTGAGGAACTTTGTGGCCTCTCCAGCTGCTGCAAGTGTCGGGTCAGATACATTCCGAATGGGGCATTGTACTCGATCATTGGTCTGATGAGTGATGAGTATAGGGAGACTATGACTTCCCTTGATCTAGATGTGAATCCCTTCATGATAAGGTGGGCAATGTAGAAGGTCTTCCTAACTACTTTAGCAATATGAGTGTCGAATGAAAGGCTACTGTCAACCTGGGTTCCCAGGTCCCTAATAACTTCTTCTGTGTTCAGGGATTGCCACCTATATGGTAGCTAGGGGTAACCTTATTTTTCCCGAAGGGTATGACTATGCATTTCTTGGCATTTAACTTTAGGCCATGGCTCTGGCACCAGTTATCCGTTTCTGTGAGACCCTTCTGAAGGATATCTGTGTCGGATGTGTTTTCAACTACGGCGCCCAGTTTGCAGTCATCTGCAAACTTTGTCACTCATAACCCTCCTGTGTTTGCTTGTACTTCAGAAAAGTAGATGCCAAACAAGAGTGGGCCCAGGACTGAGCCCTGTGGGACACCACTTGTGACAGGCTTTGAGTCTGACATGGCGCCAGCAACTCTGACCCTGTGGGTTCTGTCACTCAGCCAGTTTGCAACCCATCTTGTAATGTATGGGTTTACATTTAAGTTGATGAGTTTTTCAATGATACCCGAGTGAGGTATTGTATCAAAAGCCTTCGCCAGGTCTAGGTAGGCTGTATGGACTGCCTTTCCCTCGTCAATGGCCTTGGTGACTGTTTCGAAAAAGTCAACCAAGTTTAGAAGGCATGATCTGCCTTTGACAAAGCCAAACTGGGTTGGATCCAAAGTCTGCAAGTTCCCTATGTCTTTATTTATGAGATCCATTATGATCCTCTCCATGGCTTTGCAGATAAGGCTTGTCAAGCTAATGGGACGTTAATTTCCAGGGTCGGTGGAGGCACCGTCTTTGTGGAGTGGGACCACAGTCGCTGTGTGCCACTCCCTGGGTACGTATCCAGAGATGAGACTAAGATTAAACAGCTGTCCTAACTGTGGGTTTAATTCCTCGTTGAGTTCATGGAGCACACAGCCGGGGACACCATCAGGTCCCATGGATGCTGTGTTCTTTGCCTTGGAGAGAGCAATTCTCACCTGGGCGTTAGAGATGTTTGGGGGGCTACAATCATTTGGTATAGATATCTCTCCTTTAGGGGGGGGGGAGAAGTTTGCACTGAACCTTTCAGCCAGTATGTTGGCAATGTCTGTAGGATCAGTAATCTTCACATCATTTTGAACTAATTCTGAGCATATCTGGGAGTTTCCTCCTAGGTTTCTGACATAGCTAAAGAATGCCTTATGGTTGTCTTTAGAGTCCTTAGCTATTTTTCTCAAAATTAGCTTTGGATGATTTTATGAGAGCTCTTAGATTTTTACTTATAGTGATCAGCGGTGTCTTACCTTTTAAGGATTTTGCTCTATCTTGTAGTAGCTTTCTCCTTTTGTTGTAGAGTTTGTTTATGGCTGGGGTCCACCAGACTGGATGCTTGCCTTTGGTACAAAGAGTCTTTGTTTTGCTTGGGATTGCCTGATCCATGCAGCCCTGCAGGTGCTGGTAGAAGGCATTTGTAAGTGATTCAGCGGTTTGAGTAATGAATGCACAGAAACAAGTTTGTCTTAGCTGGTATTTATAAACACATTTATGCTGACTATGTTCTTTTAGAAAGTCACCTCACAGTAAGACGCTGTCCAGTTCTATTCTCAGCTAGAGCGTCTTCTGTGTGGAGTCATGCGTGACTGGGCGTACCTTCATTGAAAGTTGTACGTCAGGCCTGGCAAGCCGGTACGTAAAAATCAACTGCCAATCATTAGCAGACCGGAGTTCCGCTGTGGCGACCCCTAACTGGGAAAAGCTGAAAGACACAAACAATGTTATTTTAGAAAGGGACACTACTCACTAAAAAAGTCATCATAGCGTGACTATGTAAAAAGTAACAAAGATGAACCTTAACATTCACAGTCACTCCACAAATAGCAATAGGAAGTATAAAATCTCCAAATTAAATATGCAGTGTGTATCATGGTTCCTTACTCCTGAACACAGCTCATACTGCTATTATGCACCGTATTATGTGTGCATGTCAAAAGAAAAATATAGTGATATACTATTAATATAGGTGTTTCTAACCATCTAGTATAAGCATATTAAGTGGCCGATGGATACCAAGTCCATGATGCCACTGACAACAAATAAAGAATACAAAAACTTTCACAAAGATGCACAGCACCTATATTTTAGGGGGTATTCAGCCCTCCTTAAACTTACGCAGATGCAAATTTGCATCTACTAAAACCAATCCTAAAATGGGATATACATCAACGAATTATCAAATAAGTAAACTTGATAAAGTGCAAGCCGAGCTGCAATAAAAGATTTATTACCCATCATGCTCCTCTAATATAATTTATGTTTAAAGATCAGTATCACCACTATGCAAAATTCCGGCCCCTATACCCAATGGGTAACCAGCATGACAACTAACCATGAGTATAACAGTGGGGCTCTCATACTTAAGGCTCAATCAATACTGAGTGATGGTTTTCCATGACGCACACTATGATCTAAAAAAACCCACAGCAAAAAAAAGTACAACACGTTCATCGCAAACCAGTCAAATTCAAGAAGCAGTTATCCCTCTTATTCTGATTGCAATTGCATTAACAGCTGCTGATACATGAGGTTAGGCTAATACAGTCATTAGATCTCCCTGAAAGAGCATATAATGAATAGATACATATGCAAAGCTATAAACGGGAGCACCATTAGCATCTCCTACAATATTATCGAAGGACATAACAATATACTAGAGGATAGTCTCTTTTAATCTCAGATCTTATTAGTATTGAATCCTAAAATGTATGTATATACCAATCAAAAATATGATGATTGAATAATACAAATATAACTGCAACATAAGGAGTGTGCTTACTATTCTAAAGATGTAAAATAGATGGGCAAAAAGTCTGTAACATTGCAGTCTGTCAGGTAACACATATGGGGGATCTAACATAGTAATACAATATTCTTCTTTAATAAGTTGAATACCATCAACAGATGTATAAAATAAATACATCTATTAAAAAGGACTACAAGACTATTGAAGGTATATAAACCACTGAAGGTAAAATAATATGAATATCTGGTTAATGTAGTACAGAGAGGATACCAGTAGGGTAGAATGCCACACAAGACATTCACCTAAAAATATTCAAATTCAAGCAGCTATCTAGAGTAATACCACCAATATGTAAAATGTTGCCCCATACCTAATGGGTAATCTATAATGTATTATAACCTGATATGCATTAAAGACATATATATTTGCTCTGACTAGCAGCTCTTTATAATTAGTATATTCTATTTGTTTAAAGAGTGATTTTGTTCCATCCTGCTCATTTAGATTGTGTTTTTAAATACAAGCATGGAAGAGCATTTGCTAACTTATGAATTTAAATTACTAGTCATATGTTTAGTCTACACCTCATATATCAAAGCCTTTGGTATGGCCTTTTTGTGCAGATGTTTACATATAACGGCCGTATACTGAGGAATCTACTTATATGTGCATCTGTCATGAATGTTTTTCTAATGATTCACATTGCATTATGTATACATGATTCTTTTATATGTGTTTTTCATATATTGAACTTTATGGGATTGATTTATAAGCTGTTGATGTTTCTAAGCTTTTTGTGATGTGTATTAGCCCTGTTGTGATGAATGTTTTCTAATTAAAAAGCAATTATTCATTCTAGTTGAACATTAATTTTAGATTCATTATTTCAGCTTGTTACATATATGGACTTGGTGAGTTTCCAAGTCATTATTAATTGTATCCACTAGGGGCACTTTGCTACAATGTAGCATTTTACTGGGATGTGATGTCATTTTTTGAAAGAATCTTTTGATTGGTCCTTTCAAGTTTTTAAATGCTTTGCAACAGTTTGTTACATGGTCTGATGAAGTTATTTAGTGAAAGTGCTTACCATATACCGTATATAATAAAACGTTCTTATACTTTTATGATCGTGATTATTCAGGTGTTGCCATATCTACTGACTGCTATTGTTATTTTGTTTACTAGAGGGGGTAACTTTACTTTTCCAGTATTTAGTAATTGCTTTTCTGTCTATAGCAAGAATAGACCAAAGAAGAGGCACTTGGGTTTTTGGAATTTTCTCAGGAATCAGAGCATGGGGTTGGGAGGGTGGCCTAATGGTTAAGGTGTTTGCCTTAAAAACACAAGGTACAGGGTTTGAGTCTCACAAGGGATAATTGGGCTAAGCTTAAAATGGCTCGCAAGGGCAGTTAGCCTAGTACTAACCTATGAACCTATTAAAACTGTAGATTTAGGAATATTACATCTATCTGATTGTAGAGCTTAAATGAAGTTATTGGTTTCTTTCCAGAAAGAGGATATGACTTCACATTCATTCACCATCTGCGTCCAGTCAGGTATTATTTCAGAATCACATCTCCAGCAGTTAATTCTGTTTGCTTTATACATAATTGTAATTTCGTTAGGAGTGAAAAAAGCTTCATGTAAGAATTTCCAATTGAAAATTTTCCAATAAAATGAAAATGTAGTTTTATCTATAGATTTTCATATTACTTTCTTGTATTCTTCAGAGAAGTTTTCATTATTAATTTTTGAGGAATAGTTCCAATAGGAATTGTCTAAATATCCGAAATCTATCTTAAGAATTTCATAAATCAGTGACAAATATGATTTATTTTTCATTGCATTATTATTGATATTTATTAAGATTTCCAATAATTTGGGGAACAATTTCTTACCTAGGCTAAAATCCCTTATTAATGTATCAAAAACTCTCTAAATATTTGTAAAATTAACCAAGTCTCAGAATCTTGATTGAATTTGGACCTTAACTTTTCAGCATTTTCAACATTTTTATATATATATATATATATATATATATATATATATATATATATATATATATATATATATATATATCAGTACCATTTAACAATTGATGCCAATAAATTAAGTTACTTTTTGTTTCAATACCAACATTTTGTTGAAGTTATGAGTTTTTAAGCAGTCATTTCTATCTGCAGTTGGAAATATAGAAACTATTAAGTCTTTAATACAATGGTTAGAATATGTGAACTTTTGTAAAGTTGAAATGATGTTATTTAAATAGGCATTTTGTAAAAAGGGTGTAATTCCATTTATGTGCAAATTTTTTAATAACCAGATAAAACTATTAGGTGCTATTTGTTTATGACTGGTTGTGATATATTTATTATTTACTAATAATACTTCTTGATATAATTGTTTCCATTTTGAATTGTAAGATGAATTTATCCACAATACTATAACTTTTACAATTGTTGAAATAGCATACGACTGAATATCAGGAAATCCTATTCCACCTTTATCCCAACCTTTTCTGTGACAATCAAAGGAAAATCTTGGTTTATTAGAATGCCGAAAATTTTAAGTAGGATATTATTTATCTTCTTTATAATTTTTTTTTTTGTAGAGATAGTACTAAAGATTGTAAGACAAACAATATTTTAGGGAAAATTACCATCTTAATATGCACAAATCTTTCTTACATGTTAAAGAAGAATTTATTCTAATTTGTGACTAAACTTTATCAACAACCTGTTGAAAGTGTGTTTGCATCATTTCTTTAAGGTATATCATTTGATTGCTATTCCAATTGATGTTAAGATATTTTGTATGCTTTTTTACATTTTTTATTAATTAATAATGTACTTGTTTTATTATGATTAAATCATAAGTTCAAGATTTCTTCAAACTGACTCACAGAACTAATTATGTGTTCTAATGAATTCTGTGTACTTTCTATTGTTTGTAAAATATCATCAGCAAAGAGTTGAATCTTTAGTCTGAAATCTTTTATTTTAATACCTTTAATACTGTTATTGGATCTAATACTATAAGCAAAAGGTTCTATAGCTAATGTAAAAAGTAAAGGTGATAATGAACAGCCTTGTTTATTGCCTTTAACTTGGAAATTAATGCCATTAGCTTGGGTGAGAAATTATGCACTTTAAGTGTTTTAAACAGGTGCGACCAATTAACTGAGTCAAAAGCCTTTTCTAAATTGAGACTAATGAGAGAAAATATTTTTTTTATTTTTATTTGTATAGTCTATTAATGCATGTATTCTGATTATATTATCGTGTACTTGGCTATTTAAAATAAACCCAGTGTGATCATTAATTAGTTTAGGTATAAGTAGATTAATTCTGTTAGCTAAATAGACATAATCCTTATCTTGTTTTAAAATAGGTGATATCAGGGAACATTTCTGTGATGGGAGGACTTCAGAATTTTTTTCTCTATAAACTTTATCTAATATTTTAACTGCATCATCCAGTAGTATTTTATATAGTTCTGGTATAAGACCATCTAAGCCTGATGTCTTATTATTTATTTATGTTTTACTTTTTAATTTGATCCTTTATTTCTGTTAAAGTGAATGGTCTATCATTTCTTTCATTTCTTCACTTGTTATTTTATTATTTATATTTTCCCTTAGAAAAGTTTCAACTATATCATCATTCTCTTTATTTGAATTATTATTTATATTTTCATAAAATATTTTAAAGCCCTAAAGAATACCTTTATCCTAATATCTGTTCTTCTTTCTTTTTTATTATTTATATGTGTTATAATTTCTTGTATGACTTAGTTTATTCATTTTCTTTGATCTCAGGGCAAGTTTATGTAAACTTAAAGGGTTCACTGAATATCACAAAAGATGAAAAAATAAAAAAAACTGATATAAAAAAAGCAAAATCGGAGGACTGCTTTGAGCAAAAAAAAAAAAAAACAAATTTAATGAAGCACTTTTCATTTGACTCTGTGGAGAGACTTCTTCAAATAAAATGAAATGGTAAAACACTTCCTTTATAAAATCTATTAAGTTCCATGTTTTAAAACAACCAATAATCCAGGTCAAATGAGAGTGTTTACAAGTACTAAGCTACCAGTACTACATCCCTCTGCTGTTTAAGGTTACAGTGCATAAATATAACATTAATTTAAAATAAAATACCTAGTCTATTAATAAGAAATAAAAGGTAAACAAATTAACATATACAGTGCATGCCAAAAATTCCATACATTAAAGTATTTCAGATATGTTCATAAAATTCATGTTACCTACATAAACTCTTTAATTTTAATAAACAAGCAATGACACACATGTCATTAATGCCTGGAAAGCTATAGGCATTCAATTACAGTTGCCAGTATAATTCTAGTTCTTCTAATTTCAAAGATGATGGTCCTCCTCTATCATCTACTGGAGTTTGATCTATAACAGTGAACTTAAAAGTGTGACCAGGAAATACTACAGTGTGCTTGGCTAAGGCGTTCTCAATCTTTTGATGGTCAATTGCATAAAGGTGTTCATATATATGATCTCAGAGTCTATGGTCCATCTTTCCTATATAGCAGCACATGTTACACACTTAGCTAGGTAAACTATTAGTTTCGAGTTACAATTTAATTTTTTCTTTAAAAAGTAATATTTGTTCCTTACTTCAAATGTGTTACCTGTGTTAATGTGCTTGCAGTATTTACACATGTTACATTTGGACATCCCTGGGAAATTGTGTGTTCTGTCCTTTCTAGTCTCTAATGCATTTTTCAAGTTACTGCCTCTCCTGTATGTTATTTTTGGTTTGATACTCACTTTGTCCATAATAGACATGTCAGAATGTAAAAGGTTCCAATTATTGTGTAAAATGTTTGAGACCATAATGCTGCTAAAATTAAAAGTGGTGATAAAGGTAGTGTGGTGGTGCTGCGGTAGCGTTGTCGCCTCACAGTAAGATGCTGTCTGGTTCGATTCTCAGCTAGAGCATCTTCTGCGTGGAGACGTGCATGAATGGGCGTACCTTCATTGCAGGTTGTGCGTCAGGGCTGGTAACTCAGCACGTAAAAATCAACTACCAATCATTAGCGGACCGGAGTTCTGCTGTGGCGACCCCTAACCGGGAAAAAGCCAAAAAACACAACAACAACAACAACTTCTTTATTATCTAATGAACTTAATTGCAAGTCTACTGTAGTTGGTGAATGGTTGACTGTATTGTCACTAAATTCATTATGCATGTCTTTTGCAGCTAGAAAAGGAACATAGATGCCTACAGATCTCTGGTGTTTGACTTTTTCAACTAGGGACTCTATTAACTCTCTAGGGTAGACTCTTTGAAGAAATAAATTGCTCAACTACTGGCATTCTATGTTAAAAGCATCATCTAATGAGACAATTCTTGCTGCTCTTACCAGCTGTTCCTTCACCACTGATCTTTTTTGGTGACGAGGATGACAGCTGGAGAAATGCAAGAATGAGTTAGAATAGGTCTTTTTTCTATGAATTTTGGCTAAATACTTATTCAAGATCCTGCCTCTTTCAAGAATAATATCTAGACAGTTAGATAAAAGTTAAAAGTAAACTGCAAGAAGTCAGAAGATGAGTTGAGGTAATTAACTAGTTCAGTGGCTTGTGTCCGGTTCCCAAGGAATAAAATAAAAATATCATCCAAGTAACGAGTGTAAAATACTATTCTTTGCATAATAGCTGGAACCTGGAAGATGTTGTCCCTCTCCCAATATGCTATCACAAAGTTGGCCAGGCTGGCTCCACAGGGTGACCCTATGGCTATTCCAATTTTTTGGAGGTAGAATTCTTTATCAAATGAAAAGTAGTTGTTAGTGAGAATAATGTCCAGTAAAATGTTGACTAAGTATAATTCCAAAGGTATTGCCCCTCTCTCTCCTAACATCAAGTTAACCCATTCTGTTCCTTCCTGGTGTGGAATAGAAGTGTATAAGTCTTTAATGTCTATTGTTATAAAGTTCTGGTAAGTGTTGAAAGTAAGCTTGTTAATTTTTTCTAAGAATGTCCAAGAGTCTTTGCATATTTGTTGTTCATGATGTAGATATTTCTGTAGTATATAATCTACTACCTTGGCACAAGGGTATGTGATGGAGTTATGGGCATCGATTAAAGGTCTCATTGGTGGATTGGTGAGGCTCTTATGGATTTTTGGGATTCCAAACATCATCAGAATCTTAGGAAAAGGCACAGACATGTAATTGAACAGATCTAAATTGATTTTAGCTTCAATGACTAAAAAATTCGGGTAGCCTTTGATACAGTTATAAGCTACATGTAGTTCATTACGAGAAACTTTAGTATAAGCTTCACTATGCAGTATGGTTTTCATCCGGATCAAATAATCAGCCTCACCTATAATTACCAGTCCACCACCTTTGTCAGGTTTGATGGTCCTCACTTCTGATTTTCTCAACATAACCAGTGCCTGTCATTCTTGCCTACTGATGTTATTTGTAGGAGTATGGAAGAAAGATTTTTTTATGCCTCTGTTGGCCCCTTTCATTCTTGTTTAAGAAACGTATATCTAGTTCACATACATTTGCAAATAATAATAATGTGGGATGTAGAGGTGGGTTATACATGCTAATAACCTTAAATTCTTTCTGTTGTATGTTTCCTTTTCCTAGCAAAATTGTTAGGTTTAATTTTCTGACAAAATGTTTAATGTCCATTAAGGTTTTAGCAACATTTAGATGTTGAGAAGGGACAAAAGTTTGACTTTTAGATCAAACATTCAAGATCGTGGGATCTATATCAATAGATGAGTAATTGTAGATTTTAAAGTCACCAATCGAGTTTGTCACAATGGTTGGTTGGCGGGATCTTCTTGGAATCATCGTCTCCATTGGTTGTTCTGTTGTTGTCCCTGGTTCTCTAATATTGATTCTGTTTCGGTACTGCCCCCGTGTGTTTCACATTGTGAAAATTTGATTTATTCACTTTGTTGGTTTCTGTATTGTTGGTGTTACTGGTGTTGCTGGAGTTACAAATACATTCACTCCTTCTTAACACAGTAGTGTTGTTGAATTCTTCATCTATGATATCCTCACCTGTCGAGTTGATCTCACTTCTAAGAACGTCTATCTTGTTGCTCTGGTTATACTGTTGGTATATAAATTCCAATTCTGTGATGGGGGGTGGATAGGTTAAACCCTGTTGGTAGGCCACCATGTATTGTTGAATTTTCCTAGATTTATTACGTTTTAATTTTTGTAGATGTTGGTCTAAACTCGTAAAAATCCTAGAATAGTCATACTTATATCTTGGATAATCTAGGTCATTAAGTATGGAATTTTGTAGTGCAGTTGAATCTTTTATAAGGGTGCCAATATACAAAGAATAATGTTTAATCATCAATTCTAGAAGTCTAAACCCTTGTTGGTCGAAAAATGAAAGCAAGTCTTTATGAAAAACTGAATTAGGAATCAATCCAGTTGGATATCGGTAAGACCTTAGCCCTTTCAGGACTATTTGTAATTGCAGGCATTCTTGGAAGTAAGAAATTTCCAATTGTAATTTCTTAAGTTTCAAAAGCTTCTGATCTAAAAGTTTCAGTCTGTCAGAGATGTTAGTGTCACTGACCTGATTGAATCCTGTGCTTCCAGCCGGTTGTCCCTGGTTGTCTGATGTGTTTGAGGTGAGTGAAACTGGTTTATTAATCCACTAATTTAAATTAGGATCCCAATAAGCCCTGAAGAACTCATAGGCTGCAGTGAATGAAAAGTCTGGTTAGCGATGTTTGTAGTGTTCAACACTGCTGTCCCGGGTTGCAAAATGCTGTTAGAAGTCAAGTTAGCCTCAGCATTTTGAATAATTCCAGTCGGTGTTCACCAAAGGTGAAGTATGTTGCCCACGTGGGAAAGAAAAAGATGGTGAGGTGTTTGGAAAAGAACCGCTGTTTCCAGTGGGTCCTGGAGCCTCAGGAAATGAAGAAACATTCACCCTGTTGTTGCTTTGATTACTGGTGCTAAGCACGACATTCGGTTGGTTCTGGAGGTAATCTAGGCCATCCAAATGAGTTGCTAGCATTTCCACTTGTTGTGAAAGCACTTTTATGAGTGCTGTCAAGTTTCAAACTTTTGACTGTATTTGTAGCAATAAATTAGGGCTGCTCAGGCTTGCAGGTTCACCAGAAGCCATGACAAACTAGCAAAAAAGACAAAGAAATAAAAAACAAACTGGAGGACTGCTTTGAGCAAAAAAACACACATTTAATGAAGCGCTTTTCATCTGCCTCTGTGGACAGACTTCTTCAGATAAAATGAAATGGGGAAACACTTCCTTTATAAAATCTACTCAGTCATATGTATTAAAACAACCAATAATCCAGGTCAAATGAGAGTGTTTACAAGTGCTAAGCAACCAGTACTACATTCCTCTGCTGTTTAAAGTTCCAATACATAAATATAACATTAACTTAAAATAACATACCAAGTCTGTTAATAAGAAATAAAAGGTAAACAAATTAACATATACAGTGCATGCCAAAAATTCCATACATTAAAGTATTTCAGATATGTTCATAAAATTCATGTTACCTACATAAACTCTTTAATTTTACTAAACAAATAATGGCACACATGTCATTAATGGCCAAATATTTTACACAAGAATTGGAACCTTTTACATTTTGACATGTCTATTATGGACAAAGTGAGTATCAAACCAAAAATAACCTACAAGAGAGGTTGTAATTTGAAAAAATTATTAGAGACTAGAAAGGACAGAACACACAATTTCCCAGGGATGTCCAAATGTAACATTTGTAAATACTGCAAGCACTATCTGAAGAAGTCTGTCAACAGAGGCAGATGAAAAGCGCTTCATTAAATTTTTGTTTTTTTTTGCTCAAAGCAGTCCTCTGTTTTTTTTTTTTTTTTTTATATTGGTTTACTGAATATGCCCAAAGTTTATGTTTTTCAAGGTTTATTGAAACTTTAAGATTTAGAATTTCAGCATATTTTATATCTGAGCTTTTAATTTCAGACTGACTGATAATGTCATTTGGTTTTAGATTTACCTTTAGTGTGTCTATTTTGGCCAGTAGTGTATTCAATTCTTTGTCCCATTCTCTTGTTTTACTAATATATCAGCTTGTAACTCTTCCATTTAAGTAAGCTTTTAGTGAATCCCACAGGACAATATAAGATACTTAATTCATGTTTATTTCTAGGAAATGTCTCATCTCTTTAACCTGCCAAGCCTTGAATCAATTTATTTTAATACTGTACATTGGTAATCTCCTGTGATGCATTACATTGTCAGTTTATAAAATAGTATTAAAGATTATGGCATTATGGTTTGATAATGGACATGAAACTATTAACACTTCTTTGATATGTGATAACAGACTGTTTGACACAAACATTTTATCAACATTAGTTTGTGTTGCATATGTATATGAATAATGTGGTAAATTGAAGTGAGCTTATTTTCCTTAGCTTACATATATATATATATATATATATATATATATATATATGTACTATAAATTCATTAGACTTATAAAATTTGTTAAGTGTTTGAATGAAGATGTGATTCTCAGCTTTCTAGCTGTAGTGGAATCTTAGTCTGATAAAATACAATTAAAATAACCAGCCATTATGACATCATCTTTCATGTAATAGGGTATACTGACTAAGTAACTTTTTGCATCTTTATCTTCAGCCTCTAGAATCCAATAAGAGTTCACAAATGTATATAGTTTTCTGTCCCACTTACTTAGAACAATGCTTAACATACCATTTTTATCAACATAGGTATCTATTACATTTTAGCATTACTGGTGAGTTCTTTCATAAAATGAGGGTTCCTCTTCTTTTAGCTTGAAAGCCAGAACATGCTAAAACCAAATAATTCTTTAATGAAAGTGTATTTATATCTGTATTAATTAATGTGTTTCCTGTAAAAATACTATTTGTGCATTATTTAATTGCAAGTATTTGAACAGAATCCCCCACTGGATTATTCACTCCATTAATATTAATAGGTATGAATTTAAAATCAGACATGTATATAAGAGAGAAAAACAGGTATAATGAAACCATGTTTATGTACAGAACTTATTAAATACTTTATATATAACAACATGAAATCTTCAGCCATGAACAAAACATTTGAAACAAGTAAAAAAATCACCTACTGATATAACCCTAAAACATTCTAACATGGAATAACATATTCCTAGTTTATTGAAAAAGATGAACAAACTGCCCCTCAAACTCTGCATTAGACTAAAAACACTTAGCTCATGCTTCTGATTCATATTAATATGTCTGATATTTTAATATGCACCATCTTAAAAAAGCCCATCAGTGAGTTATTATGAATAAGAAAAGTTAAACAGGTGCTCAGAATCTTTATTATAAGTTAAACAAACTGAGTATCTCTACAATCAGCTTTCCCTGTACCTCACATTATCTCTCTGGTCCACTATAAGGAGGAAGTCAGTTGTTATTTTCATATTCATTAATTTATAGGTCAGATGTTTTATATTTTGTTCTGTTTTATTTACTATGTGTAAAGTTGTTCATAGGATCATAAGTTCGTAAATTAATACCAGTCTAACTGTCCTTGTGGTCCATTCCAAGCCTAGCTAACTACCCCATGTGACAGTCAAGCCCTGCCCTTTGTGCCTATAACGTGAACACCTTAACCACTATGCCAACCTCCAACCCTTGTAGACATATTTATATTCTTTAACTATATACATATTTACTTATTCTGATCTCTATCTATTTCTGGTTGTATATTGTATCTTGTTCTATTACTATATTGCTTAGGTTTTATATCTCAGCTATAATCCTAGTGTAGAATATTATATAATAGAACATTTATATGTCCCTTATATACCTGATAACTGTTTAATCTAGTACGGCTGTTTGAATCAGTCCTATTTTTCCCTTAAATGTTACGTCTAACAGTATCTGAACAAACATCTGAAAAATCTTCCCTTTTAAGAATCAGACATTCCATAATAAATTGTTCTGATGCATTACGTTTTGTTATAATTAAAAAGAGACAATAACAGAGAACACAATCCTAAATTTTTTTATCAGAAGTGTCTTTCTATAGCCTAGTATATAAACTATCCTTTTGGTATACTGCATGCATTCAGAACTATTTAATAACTGACAGTGGTTTAGAATGCAATTCACTGTCTTTTGCTTAATATCTAACTTGTATTCATTGACATCTTAGCATGTGATTCAAAATGTTGTGATTATTTACTTTTAGGCAAGAAGAAGCAACCTGGATATTCTTAGAATTTTCAGAACTCCCGCATCACAAAAGTACTCATGACTCTTAAGTTGTTTCAAGCTGGTTTTCATGATAAAGGCTTGAAAATTAACAGTTCATCAGTTAAGAAACTAAAAATTCATCAGATGGCTCAAAGGTAATCTACAATGGCTGAGGAAAAATAGTGTAAAAACCTTTTATTCACTTTCGTCACAGCAGACTTCTTCTGTTTGTTTGCTTGGGCTTTATTCTTGTTTGTTTGCTTGGGCTCCATCAGTTACAATTCACATAAAAACCCTCACAAGTGAATCCAAGCCACCTCTACATTACACATCAATCCCTCAAATCCCTCCAGATCACTAAAAACAACAAAACATTTTCAGAGTATTTTAACCACTAAAAAGCTATTATATTTAAAGAAATCACATTTAATGATTCAGTAAGCACTATTTGTATGAGATATTTAATATAAAGCTGACTGTCATTTTTTTAAAGGAGACATAGCGTATAAACTTGCATTAAAAGAATGGGAGTTATGTGTGATCCAGCTTTAACTTGTAAAAGTGTGACTGTTACTCTAATTATTTGATGTCATTCCAATAATAACTTTCATATATTTAAAAAGCTATATTTTTATAATTTGTTTATAACATAGCATGTCTTTCCTGGGTCCTGTTGCATGTCAAGTATACTATCAGTAGCACACTACTGGACCATTATAAGAACTCAGAATGTACTTAACATGCCTCTTTTAGTGTAATTTGTTGCATCTTGTATTATATTTAATAGTACATTACTCAACTGTGCCGAGATATCTAATGTAAATTTCATCATAATAATGATTGGCTGTTAATAAAATTAATAGGTTTAAATTATAATATATAATTATAGGTATAATTTAAAAAAAAAAAATAGTTTAACCTTTTAAACTGTAAATGAAAATAACTGACTTTAATTTCATATATATCTAAAATAATCAAACTGTAACATTATAAAAGGGAGCTAGAAGCCATTTGAAGTAGGGAAAGAAATAAATAAAGGATTTATATTGTAAAAAGTAATATCCAACACCTATCCATAAGTATTCAAACACTTATTTAAATTAATAAGAATTCATAACCATGAAATACATTAATTTTCATTTGTCCTTCTATTTTTTACTGTTTTTATCTTTTATTAACTGACCATCTCTTGTTGCATTTCTTTTCAAAGAAGTTAACAGATTCCAGTCCATTTCTTCTGTTCTTTTTTCAAGGATTTTATTTTTCAGTGTAAAGTTCATTGCATCTTCCAACATGCTAAAAATCTTCTTTCCTTCTGGAAGGTGAAGCCTTATTTTTGCTGGAAACAAGATTTGTGCTTTAATATTGTTTTTCTTTAAGCTTTTAATAAGTGGTACGCAAGCTTTTCATTTGACATCACTAATGTTGAATAGTCAGTGTCAAATCTTATAGTATTTTCTTTAATTTTAACTGGGTAATTAGCCAAAGCAACTTTTAAGACTAAATCCTTATCTTGATATGAGAAAAGTCTTACAATCACTCATCTTGGTGAAGGTGTTTTTTTAAGATGAATTGGAAGTGATCTATGTGCCCTTTTGATGCCAAAGGAAAAAGCTTCAGGCAGGTTCAAAGTTTTAGGCAGCCAGGCATTAAGGAATTGAATCATGGTGTCTCCTTCTTCTTTTCCAGGAATCCCATAGATCCTTCTAGATCTGTCCTCTAAGTCTTCTATTTTTTTTTCCTGGAATACGTTGTTTTGTTTCAGAAAAAAAAACAGTGTTATTCTCATTTTCAAGCAATCTTTCATCAAAATCAGACATTACATCTTCTGTACTTGAGTTTTGTGATGATTGTTGTTTAATACATTCATTCAGCACTTCAACTTGTTTTTTTATGTTCCTGTTTAAACTTTTCCATTTTGCTTTCTAATTTATCTGTCTTTACAGATAACACATTGATGTTACTTTGTATGTCTTTTTTCATTGTGCTCTCTTGTACACTGGGCTTAGAGTGGCTCATTCTGAGACAATTAGTTATTTCTAGTTTTCTTGACAGGAAAAAACAATTTAAAGAGTTTCAAACTTGTTATTTTTGTAATAAACCTTTCAGCAGATGTTTAACTATAAACCCATCAAGTTTTGAAATAGTTTATTTGAGCTTTTTTGAGTAAAAGTCCTATCAGAGATATTAAAATGAAGCAGAGTTAAAAAAACAATGTTGTTAACTGCTCATTGTCTTGGCCATGCTACCCTAAAGATCATTTTACATTTTTTTGATGCTGTACTGTGCACCATTGTCAGCTAATATGTAGTGGAATCTTGATGCATGAAAAGTTACAGAGATGATGAGCATTTCTTGAATAAGTATAATTTTAAAGCAAAATGGCATGCAAGTTCATCCTGAGTACAGTACTGAAGACCACTAAGTGGATCTTTTCATAATACCTTCACTTGTAACAGATTTTATTAAACAAGAAACATCTTTACTAAATTATCACTTAGGACATAGGCAATCATACATTTATACAAATGAAAACAAACCATATTGACAGATTTTAGTTGCATTATACATCACTTATAATCTATCCAGTCATTGTCAGTCAAACATTACATAGCTCATTCAAATCCTGCCTTTTTTTAAACCTCATTCTTCCTCCAAAATGTTATTTTGCATGTATTGTTCCCACATTCACATTTTTGCTATGTAATTTGCTCCTACCCTTTTCTAAAGATCACATTTCAAGTTGTTTTATCTCTGATACTATATTCACAACTTCTAGTATAGTGGGTTTAGACTTTGATTTCCATTTTCTAATTGTTGCTTTTTTTGCCAGCCACCATAATTAGACTCAGCAAGGCCTTACTATGTCTAGGCAATTCCGATTCTGTATCACAGCTCAAATAATTTCCTTAGTTATACCAATTTGCTCATCCATTATTTCTGATAGAGTAGGCTGCAGAGAATTTTTGAAGTCTGCCAACTCATTACAATCACAAAAATATGTTCCCAATTACCTCTTTCTTCCCCATCATACCTCCAATATTTGCGATCTATCTGAGGAAAAATTCTTTGGGGTATACTTGGGGAATAAAAATAGCTATGTAAACACTTCCAAGCAAAGATCCTAAACCTTCTAGACTTTGTTGTATATTTGGGAGACATACATATATCTCTCCATTGTTTCTTTGTGAATTGCTTAACTAATCTCACTTCCCAAACCTTTCTAACCTCCTCTGATTGATTCTTATAGTTACCTTGCAATATTACATATGCTGTACTAATTATTCCTCTTTTCAGCAGCAGCTTCTGTTCTAGATTCTACTAAAAACTCTACTAGTGCTGGTCTATTGCTAAGGATCCCCCTATTTCTTTCTCTATCCCTATACTCTGATATCAGTCCTTGATAAAGAAGGCAATCTAAAGCTTGCAGTCAGAATAAATGCTGGGCCTCTTCCCATTCTATTACCTTTCTCTCTCTAATTATTTGCACCCAATACAATGGTTCCTTTGCCAATATTCTCCAATAAATTCCAGCCCCCTCTTGTCTACTGTCTGTATCCCTAATTGCAGTCATCCATATGGGCAGAATCTCCTTTTTCCATTCCTGTGTTTGCTTAGTTCTTAGAATACTTTCTGTTATTCTATGAATATAATATTATTTCCTTAAGGATCTGCATCCAAAATCCCAATCTCTCCTGGTTTCTTGATTTCCCCCCGTTTCACCATCATCCCTTTCCACTTTGAATTATAGTTTTCTGTTTGTGCTATGTAGAGGAGCCTTAACTGTGAGGCTGTGAAGTACCCCTTCAAATCAGATAATTCTAAACCACCATGCACTAACAGATTTTAGTCCAATTTCATTGATTAATGTTGATTTAAAAATATTTGTGAAGGTAATAACTAAAAGAATCATGCCACTATTTTGACAAGAAATAGTACTTGGACAAAATATATTTGAATCATATTCATTCACTGCATCTGTTTGGTGGAATCTAGCAGCATTTATGATTGAATGCAATAATACTAGCAACTATACACAAATAGTATTTATTTATTCAGAAGAGTGGCAGTTTCTACTTCAAGCGTTACTAGCATGGAACATGAAGAAAAATGTTTAGGATGGATAAAAGTATTGTATAAAAAAGTTTAGAATATTTGTGAAAGGGGATTGTCAGAGAAAGGTCAGTTAAGTACAAGGACAAGGTAAGGATTCCATTATCCCCAGTGGATGAACTGATAATGGGAAAACATGGCATTTCAATTGAGGAAGTTGTTATTACAGACTGAGCAAGCACTGGGTATAACAGGTGTTATTTTCATGCTTGCAGATGATTGTTTGCTAATAAATAAAGATACAGATATAAGGCTGTATTCATAAAGGTTACCACAAAGTGTACATTTCTGAGTGAACAGACATTTCCAAGTATTGTGGTAGGGCTGTTCTTGAATTCAGAATGTGTTAACCTTTATTGAATACAGGAAGTATCTGGACTGTTATATACCAAAAATAAATCAGTTAGTGTGCAAATATGGTAAAAGAGAAAAAGGTGTGCTAGTCTGGAAATAATTGATAGCTATCTACTAGATATTTTGGATTAGTAGTGGGGGGTCTAGCTGGGAGGGGATACTTATACAAAAAATTAGCAACTAAGTAAAGATGAGATGAAAATAGAATGGGTGGGAGAAGGTGAGGAAGTTCCCTACTTTTTTGCAGCGAGGAGTGCTGTTAAATTTATGATGCTACTACATATTTTGTTTATGGTTAGGAATCTCACTTTATCACTTTTACATCCAGGGTTAGTAGGGTTACAAGGGATATTAAATGAACATGTAGTGGGTAATAAAGAAAGGAGAATTTCAGCAGTTTTGGCACAATTTCCAGGATGTTATGGAGGATGGGGCCTTCCTGATATTCATAGATATGCACTTACAAGCCATTTGACATGGTTACTACAAATGTGGGGAAAGGATCAAGGTCAGTCTGTTCCAGAAGAGCAGATAGACTGGAGAATTAAGGGCTGTCCTCTAGTTATTTGATGGGATT
Source organism: Protopterus annectens (assembly GCF_019279795.1). Lineage (NCBI taxonomy): Eukaryota > Metazoa > Chordata > Ceratodontiformes > Protopteridae > Protopterus > Protopterus annectens. The sequence continues at coordinate 457,846,268 of NC_056733.1, read as the reverse complement.
TACTATCAAAATCTCACAACTGACAATTGCAAGGGTGCATATATGTGACGCAAAATGTCGTAAAACACATTACCAATTGTTCACATAACCAAAAGTAGAAATTAAGGAAAGCCGACAACTCAGGAATGTTGACTTTAGCGAAAATACCTACACTTCTGGTTATGTCCTATGAATGTTTTGCAGGGGGGCAAGCCACTCTGCTCCCCCCACCCCCCTGCTATTTATATATACAAACTCCAAGATTGCACTACAGTGAAGGAAAGGGTAAAATAAATTTCCCAATCCCCACTATACTGTTATCTCCATTAAAAATAATGAACCCACAAGAGCGAATGCACACTACCATTTGCTCTTGTGGATTTGTCATTTTGAAAATCAATATTACGACAACTCGGAACATTGCCTTTCACTTTTTAAGGTTGTGTAGCTGACATGCGACATTTTGATGGTAAACAGTTTGGGAGGCTATGTATGGGGATTTGATCCATCGAATGTGATTTGGCAACACCTGACTATTTTATAGGGTGTACCCAACAGGATAAGAAAGGAATTGGAAAATTAACATTTATGTGAATGGAGGCAAATGCAGGTGATGAATAATGAACAAAAGGAAGAATATATTAAATTTAAGGAAGTGAGAAATAAATACAGATTAAGGGAACAAGATTGATTGAATTATTATTAGGTTGATATAAGTAAGTGGTAAAGTCCATAAACAACTAAATCAGTATCATCAGCATGTTATCAGTAGTAACATGCTGAACCATAACAAATATATGTAAATGAAGAGTTTTTTTTGTTTGATATTTTATAGGTATTAGGTTAGAATATCTTTAATTTTCCTGTTTTTGTCTCTAGTGTGTCTTGGAGAAGTGTTGTGAACACATTGTATTGATATTACTTGTGATGATTTGGACAGCCATTTTATAAATAGTTACAACTGAAAAGAATAATGAATTAATTTTATTCACCTACCATTATTTTCTGTATTCTCCTGTTTATTTATTAAAGCCAAATATTTATGTATGTTATTTTTGTGTTGTAGTTGTTTGGTTTGAACTGCATCTTAAGTCTTAATAATGTGGAACCTGCATATTTTGCTGTTTCTTTCTGCATTTTCATTTTTATCTTGTGTTTTTTTAATTTAAGTATAAGATAGCAAGAATACACATTGAAATATATGAAGTATATTCTTCCCTTTGTTCATTACTCATCACCTGCATTAGCCTCCCCTCATACTCCCTACATCATGTCTCACTTTTACCTATGTATCCTAATTTTCAACCTACTTAGTCAATTCACATCATACCACAACACACTACACTATTCTAACCCATCCCCTCCTCTTTCTTATTCCCTTGACCACTGTAATACAACCTACTCCTTCTACAGCTCTCCATCACTCTTTGTCACCTTCCATTCCCATCTGTACTAGGTCAAAACTGTCATTTAGATCTCCCCACTGACAAACTTAAAGTATTGTTTTATAGCCTCAACCCACCTTAGCTTCATCCTACATTACTTACAAACACTCTTCCCCTAGCTGGTGACATTCACCCCAACACTGGTCCCTGCTTTCCTTAACTCAACCCCAGCATGCACCCATCCCCACCCATACCACCTCCTAACATATCCCTGCCTCCTCCCAATTACTCCACCCTCAAAAACCTAGACCTGTACTCCATTAACTTGCAAAGCCTTCTCAATAAAACCACTGAACTTCACTCCTGGATAGTCCAGATAGCCCAACACTCTTTTCATATTTTAACCATAACTGAAACCTGGTTAAAACCCCAAAAAGCTAATAACAAAATCCTTCCCCCTGGTTGCAACATATTTTGATTAGCCAGAGACAAAAAAGGTGATGGTGTTGCAGTTCTTTGCTTTGATCTTCTCAGTCTCTCCCCTCTACAGACACCACTATCAAGTTTTCACCCTGCTGAAATAATTGCACTAAACTGTCACTTGAATTCTCACAAAAAGTTTGCTGCAGCCTCAGTTTATATCCCACCAGCCAACAACATTCAAATCCTAGAAAATATACTGTCATGGCTTTCTGACAACATATCCTATGAAACTAAAATTCTGGGAGATGTAAACAAAAACTGGTCAAAACCTATGACAGAATCACCAAATATTAGCATTAACCTCCATGACTTCAAACAACTCATCACTTCCCCCACTCACATTAATAAAAACTCTGGTTCCAGCTGTATCCTTGCTTGGATACTTACTACAGACCCTAATCTTTACCACAACCCCCACACCCTGCCCGACTCCCTTAGTGGCCACCTACCTAGTCACATCCAAAGACACTCTATCCAAATACCTAGATCCCACATATACAGAGACTGTCATAAATTATCTTCCTTTGATACTGAATCTTTTAACTCTGCATTCACTGGTCCTTCCTTCAGCACCCTCCCCTTAATGAAGCTGTTGAAAAATTTAACCAGATTTTCCTTGACATCTTAGACTGACTTCATCCCAAAAGAAAAATCAGGATAAAAGCTACCTACGCACCTTAGCTATCAGAAGAAAACTGCTCCCTCCTTGCACAAAAGGGATAGTATCTGGAAAACTTGGCAGAAAACCAAATCTCCTACCCTTCTACAAAATTACAGAGAAATCAGAAACCTTACAAAAAGGTGCATTTACCAAGCCAAGGAAAACGTTTATAATACTGCACAGACTAATCACCTCTCCAACCCTAAAAAATTCTGGTCTGCTATGAAAAATATCCTTCACCCTGGTAACCCCACATCCCTGACTCCCTTCCCTAATAACTGAGTCCTGGTTCTGTTATCTTGGTTGGTTTTATTATCCCTTCCCTAATAACTCACCACTGGAGACTGCTACTTCTTCTACTACTTCATGGACACTATCCACAAACTAACTCACTCAGACTATAATTCTAATCCCCCAAACTCTTCCATCATCTCATCTCTCCTACTCATAATAATAAAAAACACCTTGTCCCCACCTCCTATATCAAATCCCTTCTTTATAAATTTAAACTCTGTTCCCCATTTGCTGATAAACTACCCCCCTCTTTCTCAAGCTTGTTACTGAATCCATAGCCTTTCCTATTTCTTTACTAATAAATAGCGCTATTTATGAGGGCACAGTTCCAGACATCTGGAAATATTTCTATACTATACCACTGCACAAAGGAGGTGACTTCACAGAACCCCTCTAACTTTAGACCTATAGCCATGCTATCACGACTTTCTAAAATTCTTGAAAAGTGCATCCACTCCCAACTGCTTAAATACCTAATCCATGAAAACCTCTTAACCTCTACCCAACATGGCTTTCAGCCAAACCACAGTATTGCTACAACTCTCTAATCTTTTACTCATACAGTTGCTGAGGCCAGAGACAATAATCAGCTAGAATCCTGTCTCTTCCTTGACCTATCAAAAGCATTTGATACAGTATTTCATGCTAAACTACTAACAAAACTAACTGATCTTAACCTCTCTCCTCCCACTTTGCAGTGGTTCTCCAGCTTCCTTACTAAATCTCAATCTGTATGATGACTCACTTCCTGCTCCCCCTTCTTGTCTGTAAAAACAGGAGTCCCCCAAAGTTCTAGCCTAGGCCCCCTTCTATTCAATATCGGTACCAACCACCTCCACTCTGTCTATGGCCACTTGACTCTTATTCAGTATGCAGATGACTCAGCCCTTATTACAACCTCTGACAACATGTCACATCTTCATTCACTTAGGCAAAACACATGCATCACTGTAGAAAAATGGCTTAATAAAAAACAGCTTATCTTAAACTCTTACTCTTCCTACCAAGATCACACTCACTCCACAAACCCACCTTTTCCATCTCTTCTCTAAACAACACAGTTATCACAGTTGATCCACATACTTAACTCCTGGTTACCATAATAGATGACCAACTAAACTTTCATCAGCATATTCATCAGTGTATCAAAAAGGCACAGCCAAAAATGGGATTACTGTATCAGAACAAAAAATTCCTTACACCAGACTCAGTATCTCTAGCTAGGGTTTTTCTCCTGTCTTGCATTCTTTATGCCACTCCCATCCTCATGGGCACTGGAACCATAGGGCAAGCGGGGTGGAGTGCCCCTCCCCCACTTTTACAGCTGCAAAAGACCTGTAACAAAACGGACGCATGCGCCAAATTTAAACACAAAAGTGCGCCCTTCATCATTACTGCCTGCCAGACTCAAAACAACAGGTAAGATTCCGTTTTACTTTATCTCCTGAAATGCTGAAGCTTAAGGCTCTGTTTTACATTCTGCTTAGCTTAAGGCTCAGTTTTACATTCTGTTAAGGCTCCATTTTACATTCTGCTGCTTAACTTAAGCAGAATGTAAAACGGAGCCTTAGCAGAATGTAAAATGGAGCCTCAAGCAGCTCCATTTTACATTCTGCTGCTTAAGCAGAATGTAAAATGGTTTACATTCTGTTAAGGCTCTGTTTTACATTCTGCTTAACTTAAGCAGAATGTAAAACGGAGCCTTAGCAGAATGTAAAAGTATACGTTTTGGCAACCTTCCACTATAATAGGAGCAACATCTTATTGCCATTGAATGAAGGAAAAATTAACTGTCTAATCAAAATAACAATTGTTCTGGGAATAGATCATTCAAGCAGGAAATGGATGGATACAATAGCTATTTAATTCAAAGTTCAAATCTTTGTGCTGTTTCTCATGTATACAGTCTGTTAATGTGCCGTGAATATCCCAGAATTTATGCTTTCTGGTATTCACTGAAGACTGTCAAAATGATAAGAAACCGAGTGAGGTATTTTAGGGGCATTTGCTTATTATTTTCAATCTGTCTATGCTGTCCCAGATGGACATCTGATTATTGCCCTTGTGCACAAGCTAATCTATGTACCCTTTGGCACATGCATTATGGTGTTATGCTAAGCAATATGGCTTTGCCACAGTATACAGTTATAAGCTAGAAAACTGAAATGTCACTTTCAGCAACACTGAAATCAAAGCACTGAATATTGGAATGACGAAGGCCGACAATATTGAATGTCCAAACATGACCCCTTCGTGCTAGCACTTGGTCCTTGGTGCAGAGTTATGCATTGGTAGCACTGAGCACAGCTTGGAAGTCTACTTCACTGGCAATGCAATTTTTTCTGTATGTAAGGTCATGTGATAGATTATTAACTGCAATGCATGCAGATGTGCTGCTGTCATTATTGTATGCTAATAGATATATTCTCAGCAGCTGTATGTCAGACAACTGGTACTCATTTTTTTACATTCAGTGTTAGCTTGCCCCTGTGATCCTGCTCAGTACCTCAACAATGTTTTGAATATGCTTCTACCAGGACTGACTATAGATAGCAATGTCATCCACATTAACAAAAATATAACCTCCAGCACATACCAGGATACAATCGCTCAGCCTCTGAAATTTTACTACTCTGTTTTCATTGTGAAGGGCATTTTAGTTAATTCATATCTCCAAAGAGAGAAACAAAACTGGTTTCTCCAGTGGTGTGAATGTCAATGATACTTACTCTTAATTTATAGGTTCATAGGTAAGTATTATGCAGTCGGTCTGCAGACCATTTCAAGTCTAGCCGAAAAAACCCTGTTTAAAATTTTCCTCAAGGTTAAAGGAGAGCAAGACAAGACAGACTTTGAGAGAATTTGAGGCTGCCCATCCAATTATCTAGGTTTGCATTAAAGATGGCGTGTGTGTGTGTGTGTGTGTGTGTGTGTGTGTGTGTGTGTGTGTGTGTGTGTGTGTGTGTGTGTGTGTGTGTGTATGTATGTGCACGCGCGCAGCTGTGGGGAGGGACTGTAGATTTCCTTTGCACAGTCTATGAAACTCTATTTGCTTCCTGCATGTATTTCTAACAGGTTGGCATTACCTCTGCTTGGTGAAATTCACTGATTATTGTGTTTGTTCTAGTATGCGCAGACCTTTAGGATTCAGAATTAGTAATGTGATTTAGGGGGACAGCATCAGCCTTTTAATTCTTTTCATGTTTTCCCCTTCACTGCAGAGGCAGTGCAGTAGCAATGGAATATGTGCTTTAAATCTGAAGACTGTGGAATGAAACCCAAGTGGTGTATTATTACATAACACTACACTAGTGTTTTCCCCTTCCAAAACTTCAGCATTAATGACTATTTTAAGAATCCAGCTTCCATTACTTTTCTAATTTTTTATTTAACACAGTTGCATTTCTTTTTTTAAACAGTACGCAGTATGCTAACTACAAACTAAAAATAAGCCAGTCTGCTATTTAAGCTATGAAAACCTGAAATCATTTTTATTCTGCAGACTTGATTTGACAACCAGTCTCTGAATGTACAAAGAATAACTCTGAGTAACTCACAGCACTCCTGGGTTCTCCCTAAGACAGTCATTTATCTCAAAGGGGTCTAATTTACTAAAGGGAAAAATACAGTACCTAAATGACATGAAAGAAGGATTACAATGTATTAGGCATGCATACAGTTATGTAGGGTCTCTACTTTTTCATGGAATAGCACACATGTTTTATACTACTGCTGCTGCTGCTGGGAGATTGTGTTTGCTGCTGCTGAAGGGATTGTGTTATCTGCTGCTGCTGAGAAGATTGTGTTATCTGTCGCTGCTGGGGGGATTGTGTTTTCTGCTGCTCTGGGGATTGTGTTATCTGCTGCTGCTGAGGGGATTGTGTTATCTGCTGCCGCTGACAGGATTGTGTTATCTGCTGCTGCTGAGGGGATTGTGTTATCTGCTGCTGCTGCTGACAGGATTGTGTTATCTGCTGCTGCTGAGGAATTGTGTTATCTGCTGCTGCTGAGGGGATTGTGTTATCTGCTGCTGCTGAGGGGATTTTGTTATCTGCTGCTGCTGAGGGGTTTTTGTTATCTGCTGCTGAGGGGATTGTGTTATCTGCTGCTGAAGGGATTGTGTTATCTGCTGCTGCTGGGGGGATTGTGTTATCTGCTTCTGCTGGGAAGATTGTGTTATCTGCTGCTGCTGAGGGGATTGTGTTATCTGCTGCTGCTGACGGGATTGTGTTATCTGCTGCTGCTGGGGGGGATTGTGTTATCTGCTACAGCTGGGAGGATTGCGCTATCTGCTGCTGCTGAGGGGATTGTGTTATCTGCTGCTGGGGGGATTGTGTCATCTGCTGCAGCTGGGGGGATTGTGTTATCTGCTGCTGCTGAGGGGATTGTGTTATCTGCTGCTGCAGCTGGGGGGATTGTGTTATCTGCTGCTGCTGGAGGGATTTTTTATCTGCTGCAGCTGGGGGGATTTTGTTATCTGCTGCTGCTGGGGGATTGTGTTATCTGCTGCTGCTGCTGAGGGGATTGTGTTATCTGCTGCTGCTGGGAGTTTTGTGTTATCTGCTGCTGCTGGGAGGATTGGGTTATCTGCTGCTGGGGGGATTGTGTTATCTGCTGCTGCTGAGGGTATTGTGTTATCTGCTTCAGCTGGGGGGATTGTGTTATCTCCTGCTGCTGGGGGATTGTGTTATCTGCTGCTGCTGCTGATGGATTGTGTTATCTGCTGCTGCTGAGGGGATTGTGTTATCTGCTTCAGCTGGGGGGGTTGTGTTATCTGCTGCTGGGGGGATTGTGTTATCTGCTGCTGGGGGGATTGTGTTATCTGCTGCTGCTGATGGAATTGTGTTATCTGCTGCTGCTGAGGGGATTGTGTTATCTGCTGCTGGGAGGATTGTGTTATCTGCTGCTGCTGAGGAGATTGTGTTATCTGCTGCTGCTGGGAGGATTGTGTTATCTGCTTCAGCTGGAGGGATTGTGTTATCTACTGCTGGGGGGTTTCTGTTATCTGCTGCTGCAGCTGGGGGATTGTGTTATGTGCTGCTGCTGAGGGGATTGTGTTATCTGCTGCTGCTGGGGGGATTGTGTTATCTGCTTCAGCTGGGGGGATTGTGTTATCTGCTTCAGCTGGGGGGATTGTGTTATCTGATGCTGCTGCTGGGGGGATTGTGTTATCTGCTGCTGCTGGGGGGATTGTGTTATCTGCTGGTGCTGCTGAGGGGATTGTGTTATCTGCTGCTGCTGGGGGATTGTGTTATCTGCTGCTGCTGGGGGGGATTGTGTTATCTGCTGCTGCTGCTGAGGGTATTGTGTTATCTGCTGCTGCTGAGGGGATTGTGTTATCTGCTGCTGCTGGGGGGATTGTGTTATCTGCTTCTGCTTGGGGGATTGTGTTATCTGCTGCTGCTGGGGGGATTCTGTTATCTGCTGCTGCTGAGGGGATTGTGTTATCTGCTGCTGCTGAGGGGATTGTGTTATCTGCTGCTGGGGGGATTGTGTTATCTGCTTCTGCTTGGGGGATTGTGTTATCTGCTATACTGTGTTGTACTTTAAAGGGCGTAGATGCTGCAGTTCTGTGAATGCCCTCCTCTGGAGGAGATACCTAGTAACTATGAACCTGTTATCAGTTTGCCATCCATTCCCTATTGCAATATTACTAGCTTATCATTTTTTTATGTAGCATAGGCAATTTATTCTTAAAGGGCAACAGGCACTTTATTTGTAGATGAATCAATGAAATATAAAGTTGTCTGCTAGCAACAACCTTTTTTTTAGTTACAGATCCCTTTAATGTGGAATTATTTAGATGACTTTACTCAGAAATTCTGCATATTTACTGATATTGGTGGATTGCAATGACAGAAGATTGAGTGGCCTTTTATGGTTGAAAGTTTCTGAAATTGGTAGCTTTGTCATTATTGGTTCATACATTTGTGTTTCATTGCTTTTTAGAAGAATGTTCAAAACTACAAATTTAAAACACATTCTAACAAGAGGTGCTGTATTATACAAGGAATATAATTAATACAATCAGGAAGGTGAATCAAAGAACTCATACATGTATGCGTGCCCCTAAAAATGTGAAGGAGACTATGGTTTGAAAACAACCCAAATGTAAGCTTAGTCTTCCACTAGCCAGATGCAAAATGAATGTGGGTTTTCATGCCCTTTCAGAGAATGTGAGTTTCAAGGGCAGAGAAGTTTACTGCTCATGCTGTCTGTTTTCATTGCAAGACTGTATTGTTTGTTTAGCAAATGGCTCAGTGTTTGTGCTATTTTATTTCAATATCTGTAATCACTGTAGAAGTAAATAAGGAAACAGTATGCACGCTGACATGTTTGAACAGTGTTTGTGGTAACTGAGTAGAAATAGCCAAGTAATGGAACACTGAAGTAGCTGGGGAGGGAGCTGCTGTTGGAGTGGCAGGGAGTTACAGTCTATCCATTCAAGTAAAACAAAGCTCATCCCTGTCCATATTCAAATGCAACTTGGATCTAAGGATGGGTAATAGAAAATGTATTCCAAAATTGCCTCTCATGCCACTAATGGATTGATGCAGTTCCTAAATGCTGCATGCCTTACATGGGGCCCCTCAAATTATCAATGGTATGATCACAGTTATTCTCACTAGGGCTAATGTACAATTATCAGCCATGGGATAGGTAAGACCATTCAGGAAATGTTAATTCAAGCACCAGAAGGGAAATTGGCTAAGCTTAAAATGCCCTCTAAGTGAACCTATGTTGTGGTAGTAAATAGTTTTTAAAAAATTGCCCTTTTTAGATCACTATGTGCCCCTCTCACCTTGACCCTCCCCCCCACAGTCTTCAACAGCTTCTGGTGCCTTTGCCCATCATCACAAACTTACAATCCACATTAATCTCCCAATTCGAACAAACGTAATTATCACCAGATTTGCAACAAACCAACCCTATAAGTCACACCATTGCATTGCATTAACAAAACTGCAATGGATGGAATTCCCCCATCAACTTCTTATTTCACAGCTTCAAATACTCCATCCTACACACACCTACTGCCTGCCACTCCCTCTGCTCCATCATTTCCTTCTACACCCCTACTAGATCTCTCAGAAGCTCTGACCAACTACTCCTCTACATACATAAACCCAACAAAAACATTGGTAAACTACTTCATAATTACAATTTGTCTTTAGCCTGGAACAAACTTCCTAACTCTATTAGAAACATCCCAAATACAAATCAATTCAAAAAGCAACTAAAACATTTTCTCTTAAGCTCTTGGATATGCCCTTGCCAGAAGCCTACATGAACCCTCCAATCTCTTTGGCCTTTTCTTTCTTCCTTTAACTCACTTCTCTTCCTGTCTAATAAGTTTATGGCTACCTTTCTTATGAATCTGCCTTTCTCACAATTCTAAGTAGTTACACTCATGTAGTACTGTGACTACTATGTATCCACTGCAGATAAAAATATATATATTATCCCTATTGTGTATATTTGAAATTGCCAGATTCTGCCAAATAGCTAGGGGGCATACTCAGCTACTAGAGGTTAAATAGTTTTATTATACAAAAGAAGAGGTTTTTTCTTCTCAATTCCAGGGAAACAGACTACTTTTTTGCTGTTCAACTTAGATTTGAAGTAGGAATACCTAGCAGTTATAACTGAAAACATGATAGAATTAATTCAGTCAGACTCCAAGGCAAGTCTTTCAACATTACATTGAAAAATCTATGCTCCAGCTTCAGGTGGCAAAGATGAGGGAAGCAATCAGTTTTATAAAGATCCACATCACCTTCTCTTTCTAACACTATTAAAAAGATATTACATTCATTATAGATGATTGGAATGCTGAACAAAGTAGTCAAAGAGCAGATGGATTAACAATCATATTTGACATTTATGTATAAAATGAAGCAGGACATGGTCTAGCAGAATTCTGCCATGGTTCATAGGATTCATAGGGAGGTACTAGGCTATTGGCCCTTGGGCCCATGTAAGCCTAGCCAAGAAGGTACCCTGGCTTTCGCCACCCAAGAAAATTATTTTCCTGTGCCACTGTCGAGCAGAGCCACAGAAGTGATCCCCAGGGTGAATTTCCTATTTCCCCATCCAATCATCAAGATATTTCTTGAAGAGTGCTAATGAGGAGCTTTGTTTGCTATAGATAGGTAGTTTGTTCCAGAGTATGGAAAGTCTCTGGGACAGGAATCTATCCATCCAGCATGTTCTGTTTATTGTGGTGACAAGGTTTAAGTACCTAGAGCATATAGCTCAGAAGGATTGGTATTTCTTTAAGTGGAGCATGTCCAACAGCTCTGGGTTTCACATAGCTTTTTATGTTAGGTAGAGATCACCTCTGAGTAGGTGATATGCAACGGAGTAAAGCTGGAGATTTTTGAGACGGTCTGCATACGGCATCTGTTTGAGGCTGGTACACCTCTTTGTGAGGTATTTCTGCGGTCTTTCAAGTTGTTGTAGATGTCTTGTGAAGTACATACCAAAAGGGGAGTTGTACTCTATAATAGGTCTAATGAGTGATGAGTAGAGGGGAACAATTTTCCTCTTTTTTTCCTGGATGAGAAACCTTTTGTGATGAGCTGTGCCACGTAGAAGGATTTCCTGACTACTGTGGTGATGTGATTATCAAAGGAGAGACTACTGTCCACCAGTGTCCCAAGGTCTCTTAACACACTTTCGGTATTAAGTTTACTACTGTCTATGTGGTAGTTCATGGGTACAGAGTTTTTATCAAAGGGGATGACAATGCACTTTTTGGCACTGAGCTTGAGGCCATGGCTTTGACACCAGGCATCTGTCTCAGTGAGGCCCTTTTGTAGGATGTCCACATTGTTAGAAGTTTTGATCATCTGCAAACTTCATTAGTCAAAGACCTTCTGTGTTAGCCTGTACTTCAGAGAAGTAGATACGAAACAGGAGAGGACCCAGGACTGAACCCAGTGGTACTCCACTTCTCACTGGTCTGAAATCAGATTTCACAGTTTGAGTTCTGTCAGTGAGCCAGTTGGCAACCCATCTTGTGACATAGGGATTTATACCTAGTTTAGTGAGTTTAACTATAAATCCAGAGTGGGCGATGGTGTCAAAAGCCTTGGCAAGATCTACATAGGCTGTGTGAACCACCTTACCCTCGTCTACAGCTTTGGTGACTGCTTCAAAGAAGTCTATCAGGTTTAGAAGACATGATCTGCCTTTTACAAACCTGAACTGGGTGGGGTCTAGAGTTTGGAGATTACCAGTGTCTTTGTTTATAAGTTGCATGATGATTCATTCCATGGCCTTGCAGACTAGGCTCGTCAAGCTATTGTGGCGGTAGTTCCCGAGGTCCGTGGTGGCTCCCCATTGTGGAGTGGGATAACCGTCACTGTGCACCATTTAGTGAGCACAAAGCCTGAGGTGAGGCTATGACTGAACATGGTACTTAGGTCAGGTGCCAGTTCACTCTGTAGTTCATGTAGAATGCAGCATGGGATGTTGTCAGGTCCCATGGATGCTGTGTTCTTGGCTTTGGAGAGTGTGGTTTTTACCTATGCAGCCAAGATTACAGGAACTTTTGCATTTTTCTGGTATAGAGATGAGCCCTTTAGTGGGTGAAAGGGGGGGTAAAGTTAGCACTGAACCTATCTGCCAGGATGTTGGCAATATGAGTTGGTTCTGTAAATTTAGTGTCATTGTGCTGTAACTCAGAGCAGATCTGAGTGTTGCCATTGAGATTCTTGACATAGCTATAGAATGCTTTGTGGTTGTTTTTAGAATCAGTGGCAATCTGGTTTTCATAACTAGCTTTGGAGGATTTTATGAAAGATCTCAGCTTCTTACTGAGGCTGACCAGGGACTTCCTCCAATCATGGGATTTTACTCTTTTTCGCAACAGTTTCTTTCTTCTGTTGTAAAGTTTGTTTATGGCAGAGGACCACCAGATTGGCTTCATTTTTTTGAAGGATAGCATCTTAGCTCTATTAGGGATAGCACAATCCATGCACTCATGTAAGTGCTTATAAAGTGCACTTATGTAGGATTCAGCAGTCGTACCGCTATTGTCTGTCTGCATGGGTGTCATTAACTTTGCCACTTCTGTCTTAAAAAGTGTGAAGTTGGCTTTGGGGAAATTTTTATGGTAGTTTCCCTAATGGGGGTGGGGACAGGATGTAGATGTCTAGGGTGATTAGCTTGTAGTCAGATCTGACCAATGAGGAATTGACCTTTGGTGTGGAACACCGGTCACCCATGTTGGTAATGACCAGGTCTAGGATATTGCTGCCCCTGGTCGGGGTGTGGATAAGTTGATGCAAGGTGTTGGAATTTATGAAATCCAGAAAGCGTTGAGCAAAAGAGTTGGTACATGAGTAGTTTTCCCAGTTAATGGTGGGGTAGTTGAAATCACCCATTATTAGGGTGTTGGGTTGTACCCTAATATTTTCCAATGTATCTAGAAATGAGGAGTGGGAATCCTGGGGCATGGTGGGGGATCTGTAGCAAGCAACAATTTTGACTGTGGTCTTGCCCAGCGTTAGTTGCACTTGGATAATCTCGGATGCATTATGCTGAGCAACTAGCCTGGAGGTGTGGGTATCCTTAATAAATATGGACACGCCTCCGCCTTTAGTGTTTCGGTCCAGGTTAGGTCACCAAAAGGTGTGGTATGAATTATAGCCTGGTAATGCAGGTGTGCTCTCTGGAGCCTTGAACAAGGTCTCTGACACTGCACAGATGTCGATGTTCTCCATTTTAAGGAGTGCCTTGAGTGAGTGCCTTTTGAAGTTTAGACTTCTAGCATTAAGTAGCATTACCCGCAGATTTTGCTTGCTTGTACCTGTTGTGGTGGTGAATTTGTCATTTGAACCTTGCCTAAAAAAGGCACTATAGGGGTGGCAAGAGCCTTAGCCAGTATCCAGAATCCCAAGGGCGACAGGTGCAGGCCATCTCTGGCAAAGCATCGTGGTCTGTCGATCATGTCATCCCAGGCAGCCAGATACTGGATCCCCTTAGAATGACACCAGAAGCTTTGCCAATTGTTGAAGTCAATCATTTTGTCCTTGTACTGTGGTATCATTCTGAGAGATGGCAGGATGCTACTCAGGGCTAGGGTCATACCTGCCTGGGCTACAAAATTAGAGAGCTCCTCTACGTCTCTTTTCATGTAGCCCAGGGAGGTAAGTCTCAGGTCATTCACACCAACATGGACAATGACAGAGTCATATTTGTACTTGTTGTGGGGTGACCTGAGTGTGTGCGTTATGTGGTGGATCCTGGCACTTGACAGGCAGCTGACTGTAACTTTGTCCTTGTTTAGCCTGGTGAGTGGAATATCAGTGTGCCTGACTATAGAGTCACCTATGACTAGAGTGTTGGGTATGTTGTTATGCCTTATGGGCTATGGTTGAGTGGCACACTGAGTTTGTGGGCTATGTGTCATTTGGGTTGAGTTGGGTGGTGGAGGTTGCATGCATTTCTGCTTTGGAGGGCTCTGTTGCTTGGGCAGATTTTTACTGAGAGCCTCTGTGAATGTAGGTGCATGTTTCGTGTTTCTATGTGTGTGTTTTGGTGGTGTAGGTTTTGAGGGACTATGTGATGAGTGTGGTGTGGTGCAAGTGTTTACCTTCTCCTCTTGACTGTCTAGGGTGAAGAGAGCTTTGCTTCCAGTTTGGCTATATAAGTGTATCTCTCACAGGTTGTAGTGTATGGTGGTAGGAGGAGAGCAAACACTCTCTTTCAGTAGTCTAAGTGACATTTATAAGTGTTCAGTATTGAAATTAGATTGAGTACTCATTTTGCAATCACAAACAGAAAATATTTTTACAGAGAAGAAAAAGAAGACTATTTAGATGGCTGTGGCTTGTGTCACCATTTTCAAATTCTAAAGTGCAAAATCAAATTAAGGAAAACAGAAAAATTCCCCAGGTCTATTAGAAACACGCCCAAAAACATTTTATATGAATATCTAGTAGATGTGAAGAACAGATTTAAGGGATTAGATATTGTGGACAGAGTATCTGCATAATGATGCCATTACTTTTTTGCAACATCATCTTTATTCAGTTGACTTAATATAAATTGAGAGGTACAAATAAATTGTCATGACAACTATATAGTGCATACATAAATGAAACATTCCATGAGAATAGTCATACCAATAAAAATAAAATATATTTCAATAGTCACAAAAACATTTTTTTTTATGATTTAGTTCATGAAACCAAACTTAATGCTCATAAATTGAAATACAAGATGTAGTATCAGTAGAGTCAGATCCCCATTGTCAAGTGCTGTCAAATAAACCATTTAAACCAAAGACTTTGCTACCTTATTTAATTTAACATGTTCTATGGCAAAATCTGATAACCAAAATTTTGGAATATCTTAACTAGGCATTACAGGCCACAAGGCCTAAGATGCAGCTTCCTGTATTTTACCTCACACCTCCTTGAATTTGGAACAGTACAAGACTATATGTAAACAGTCTGCATGCTGACTATGGTAGGTGCAACAAATACCACTGATGGGAATTCTACCTTTACTGAATCTAACTGGATAATTCTGCCATTAAGCCATTATTTTATACTAAGAGAAAGCAACCTGTAACAGCATTTAAGGATTTCCATTGACCCACCACTTGTTCCCATTACTGTATGGACAGTTCTTTCCACAACTGCTCCTGCCAGGATACCTTTGAATCTGTACTAGGTTGTCCCTTTGGTTTAATTAACACCCTATATAACTCTGCACTAGTACCTTTCAGATAAACCTTGGTGTGCCATAGAGTTACAAGTTTTACCAAAAATCTAAATCTGGAATTAGAATATGTGACAAATTTAGGTTGTAAAAATACTGAGTGCAGCCACAGTTATTGAAAAAAAATAATATTCATAGGAGGACTATCAATACATTCATGAAATAAAGTGAGGTCTATATTATTGTTACATACTAGATCTCTGAAAAAAAACATTGATCCAGCCCTGCCAAAATATACAATTACCATCAATTTAATACCAGCTTTGATCCCAAATGTGATCCCAGATCCCAAAATAGGGGCCATTTTTTTTTATTTAAATCTCCTTACCAATACAGTCTTCTATACCTCCTGGATTTTAGAAACTTTTCCTCAAAAGCTTGAGAAACCTCATTGACCTCATTTTTATACTGCTCTCACAAGAAGGAAAAAAATCATCATGTGACTGATTGTCTTCCCAGATGGTTTGAATAGATCCTTTCAAGCGATTACTTCAATGTACTTTTTTATTCATTAAAGAAACATCAGACCTCCAAAGTAGCTTATTTATGAATGTAGCAAGTTTTCCATGTTTAACTCAAAAATAGAATGGTATAATAGCAGCCCAGACTTACGTTCAATCTTCACATAATTAGTCCTTGCAGTACCAAAAAAAAAAAAAACAATAATAATCTACTCTACTGGCAGTCCCACAAGATGATACAGTAAAAGTATATTCCTTGCAGTCCAGGTGTAAAGCCCTCCAACACTCTGTGAGGTTGGAGTTCCTCAAGAAATTCTGTGCGACCCATAAAACTTTAGCCATTCTTTACTAATTTCCCTGGAGTCTATACATTGCAGTATTGGGAGTGCTATTAAAATCCACCCTTATCAAAATCAAAGAATTCCACTGACTCAAATCCAAAATGGTTTTGCAAACAATAAAACTGGGGTCATCTTAATTCGGTCTTTAGAAATATCCCAAAATAATCATAGGGTTTTGATTCTTAAGTGTAATCACAATCCACCTGTCTTCTACATCACTTATGATTACCTCATGAGTTCAGTTTAGTGACAAGTGCACCAATAACAGCACCCACCCCCCTTAACCAATTGGGCAGACCTTTTAACAAATCATCCCTACCTGTGCATTTGAATCAAGTTACAATATTTAA
This sequence comes from Protopterus annectens, assembly GCF_019279795.1. Taxonomy (NCBI): domain Eukaryota; kingdom Metazoa; phylum Chordata; order Ceratodontiformes; family Protopteridae; genus Protopterus; species Protopterus annectens. The sequence goes on along the minus strand of NC_056733.1, from coordinate 457,829,579 downwards.
CTTCCAATTTACTTTTTTTTAAAAAAAATAGGTGTGGTTTAAGTTTAAGAATTTTTAAGAAAACAAACATTTTGATTATGAGGTGTACCAATACCTTTCACATTCTGTGTGACTATTCGATGTGAGGTTATGAGTTCTAGCAGCAGACTGACACTATGATAAGGTAAATGTTGTGTATCATGTACACTAAAAGAGTTATACAGGGAATGAAACTAACACAAAATCAAACAGAACAAATTGTCAATGTTTAACTGACTATATATCCTCAAATCTCATGTGATCCACAGAATGAGAACTAAGGGTTAAGCAGCCCTTAAATCAGAACCAGCATCCACCATTAATAGCCCCAAGGAGGGAAAAAGGTGCTGGGAGAGGTATTCTACCTTCACAGTGCACTTGATGGCAAAACATCAACTGTGGTATTGCCTGCTGTACAATAAACTCCCACGTCCAGCCAGAAAGCAAACCAAGATATTAATTGAATTAATTAATATTCCCAAAGCTATGTGTAAAATCAGATATCAGTATTATTATGAGTATTTCTTAAGCACACTTTGCAGAAATGTTCCAAGAAAAATACTTTAATTTACTCCTTGTGTAAATAGAGGAACATGACTTATTTTGAAAACATAAAGTTATCACTCTAGAATATGTAAAATTAAATCACTCTAGGCTTCAAATTCCACCTTCTGGGTGGAAAACAATGCAGGTTGTATGGGTTAATAGTACCTTATATGGCTAACAGTTCAATTAGGTGCCTTGGTTGTGCTGGCCAGCTTTCTGTGATTTCTGGGTCATTAGTAAAAAAAAAAGCTGCTACATCCCCTCACTCTGGAGAGAAGCACTTTGATTAGACATCGGGACTTCAGGAGTTGTATTGCTGAATAAAGTTGTTTTAACTTTTGGTAAACAAAGAGACAGTTATTGATATGGTCAAGCTCAGCCTTGTTTTATGCCATTTTCCTACAGGGGGAGAAAACATTAATTCTGTCCATTCTTCATTCATCTCGCTGACTACTATCCACTTCCATGTCTCCACTCCATTTCTACACATACTTCAACATTCTGCTTTGCAGGTGATGATCCAAATATTAATGTGTTTCTTCAGGGTCATAAGATTATCTGGTGGCCATCCACATTTGTATGCAAAGTAGCAGAAAAATGCAATTGATATGTTTTACCTATCTTTCTCACTCTTCCAGTCACCTGAAACATTGCCTGCTATTTTAAAAATACAGCTTTACTGTAGTTTAGTACCACACATACATTCACTGTTGCAGTCTTAAAGGTTAGCTCCAAATCCCTGTTTTTCTGAAGAGTAAGCTCCAGGTATTTAAAACCTCTAGACAACCATTCCATTTATTAGACTACCCTGTACAACATTTCCAGGACTGTTGGATTGGTCAGCAGAAGTGCGTTCATCAGTTGTTGCCTCATGTATTGAAGAGAGTCCCTTCTGGGATCTCTAAAAGACAGAGGTTATTGCAGCAATGACAATTCTTCAAGTCATCTAATTTATGGTTCTGGTGATGTCCAGTATATTGCAACTCTGAGATCTGAGCTCTGTGTAGGGCATACCTCTCAACCTGAAAACATCAAAAATCTGGACAAAGGCCCGTGAAAATTAGGTACAACTGGCCAAAAATCAGAACACTAACATAAAATATGCATACATAATCACATACCCTCCACCCACTCCAGTGGAAATGTGGAATACCAACATGAAGATTAAAGTCACTAAATAATAATAAATAATGGCAGGCATTTGAATTTCAGACATCATATCCCTCAAAAAATACATAATAATGCAAAATATGTTATTCTAGCAACTGTCTAAGTTTACAGGAGCAATATTTAAAATATGTCTCTGTTTTGGGCCTTTGTCCCACACTTCCTTTTGGCTTTGCCCAGATTTCTTGCTCTGAGAGATTGAGAGGTATGTTGTAGAGCCTTTAACTTAACATCTATCTACGCATCGTAGTGTCACAATATAAATAAGCAGATCTACATCTTTATAATTTGTATTTTAGTACACCTAAGAGACCAACATAAACTTTATGTACCTCTGTTGAATAAAGTTTGAATTTTAATAAGTCCTGTTCTTTCATCACAGACTTTGTTCTCAAGTCATCCTTCAAAATCAGGGCAAAGATAAAAATAATGTATACGTTACAAAGCAAATCAGAAATAGTTTGCAAATGTTGGCATTATTCCATTATAAGTTTGAAAGAATAAGGATTTGTATTACCATTTATCTTTTGAAGATTAACAAGGTTGTACATTTTAAGTCTGGTATTATTTTGCAATTCTTTGTTGTCACTGTTTTGTCAGGAAAAAACAAATGAAGATTCCTAGACAAAATCATGATTAACTGGGAGTGTTCATATAACTTGTCATCAATGGCTGTTGCATCAGTGCCCATTATCCAGGAGGGGGACCATCAGCCTTTTGCAGGGCAGCAGGCTGGACAGGGTTCGAACTGCATGATGTCAGCAGCAGGACTGGGAACTTGTGAGCATGCAGCTGTCAGTAGAGTGCCAGTCTGATGAAGACTGGCACTCAGGTAAGCTGTCATTCACAGTGCTGTCCATCAGTGTTGAGCTGCAGAGCTTCAGCTGGAGGGAGCTGGGTGCTCACCCTCTGTTCTGCAGTGCACTGCTTGCTAACATGAGTGGGCAGCTTATCCAAGGAATCCAGCAGTGTTGGAGCTCAATTTCCAAATGGCACTGAGGTGGTATATTTATTCATGCCAAGTGCAGCCCACCTCCAAAACCCTGGTATGCAGCTAAAGCAGCTAGACAGTTGGCTGATGTCTAGAGTTGTATGGTAGTGAATAATAAAGGGAAGTTATGAGCCAGAGAAGGGAGATTCCTTGGGACTGAGCTAGCTGATTAGGGCAAAGACCTCCATCTCCAGAGTCATGGCAGTGTAACAGTTTCAAAGTGACCATCCAATACTTTGGATAGTACAGCCTGGTTTGCACTCTGGGAACTTCCAACAAAGTGTATTTTCTATACTTAAGGTGGACTGTGTTTTACTGTAATATACAAACTCAGATCCTGGCACAGGCAGATTTTTTTTTCTCCAAAACATTAATTGCAGTCATTTACCAGTCAAGTAGAAGCTGTATGAAGAAGCATGGCAAAATCAAGAAAGCAGTAGCACAGTACAAAAAGGTGCAGTACTGACACTTCAAAACAAACATATTCTGAAAACAAGAAAGCACAGGAAATACCATGCAAGCAAAACACAATTAGCATCGCAATGTTGCCAAAACTTTTATAACACAGTGTGACTGTAAAAAAATGCAGTAGATGCAGTATACAAATGCAATATCTAAAGGGAATCAGTGCTGCAACAAACCTACAAATTGTGCATTAAACAGCTAGTATTCATGTAAAACACCTATATAATCGACACCGGCATATGTTCAAGTTTGACTCCAGCTCACTAATCTCATACTTGAAACAGAGAAGTATTGGACGATGAAATCAAAGGAAGTCACAAAAAACAAATTTGCTTTGCTCTTTTACTTTATCGGCATTCAGCATTGCCCACCCCCCTCCAGGAACTCTACTTGAGTTCAGTAACCATACTTTAACTCTCTACTATGCTGTGGTGCCCATAATGCCCAGCCCAGATTATCCAGCTTTTCAGTGACCTCACTCTTTTCCTCATCATCTTTTTCATCGTCTGATGCATGTTCCTCAGTCCCAAAATGGGATAAACCTGAAATCAAACCCTCATTTCCCATTCCGTGCTACAGCTGCCCCAACTGAAGTGTGACAGCTGCTGCCTGTAGCTCTGTGATTGGTTTGAGCTCACTAACAGTTGGGAGACCCAAGACAACTGCAGGTAGCCCCAGAGTTAATTGCACATAATCACTCTGTCATACAGAATGGTTATGGTGCTGTTTTTTTTTTTTTTTTTTTTTTTTTTTTAAGTTAATTTGTTAGAAGCTGAGAAGTGCGAAATGGGTAAATAAACCTCAAATCAAACCCGTGTTTCCCATTCGTGCTGCAGCCACCACAAATGAAGTGTGAGGGCTGCTGCTGCCTGTAGATCTGTGACTCATTTACACTCACTAATAATTTGGGAGACCCAAGCAAGATGACTGCAGGTAGTGCCGGAGTTTGTTGCAGTCCAGAGTTAGTTGCAGTTAATGCACATTATCTTGTCATATGGAACGGTTACATTGTTGTGTTTTGTTTTGATTTTTATAATGTTAATTTGTGAAATGCTGAGAATGTACTTTTTCCTTCCAGAGTAGTCACATCAGTACATCACCACCCACAGATAGTTTGAAACTCCCGCCCACCTCAATCTCTGAGTCAGATATGTAGTCATACACTGTACAAAGCTGATGTCATTGTGTGTGGTCCTGCACATTGATGAACATTGCAGGATATGCTGGCAATGTGTGATGGCATCAGCAATACCTTAAAATTGTAAATAAAGATAAAAAAATCAGGAATTGAAGGATCCACTGGGAAATTTGTGCCCCCCCCCCATTATTTTGCCCTTAAAACTGGTAAACACTGAGGAATTCTGTACTGTTGACAGGTATGGTGCAGGGCTAGCAGGACTTTCCTTGCACCAATCTCACAGACTCACTGAGCAGTTGACACTGGCACCTCCAGTAGCACCTTTTCCTGCTTAAAAGACACCTCTTTTAAGTGGGCTATATCTTGAAGAATTGTCTGTATCATCTGTGATAAATTATTAATCAAATCTATCTTTATTTTAAGTGAGTCATCAACTGCAATGAATGACTTTTACTAAAGGTGGTTGAAGATAAATGTAAGAAGTCAGAGCTGACTACCTTTGCAAAAAAGAAGACTATTGAATTAATAACTATAACATATTTTTGATAACAAATACATTTGTTGGTATGTAACCATTATTGAGTGATAACTGAAACCCAAGTCAAGTGGAATCAGCCATTCAAAGCGACCTTTCAAAATTTATTTAAACTATAATTTTCTTTAAGGTTTAGGAGCCTAGGAATTAATTATAATAAATGGGTTGGGGTGCAGGAGGTTTTCCCTTGCATGAGACTTGCATGAGAAGAAACCCTGCAAAAAATGTTTTAAAAGTTGGCATTATTTGCTTCCTTTCAAATGAGCTTCAGTCAGCTATCCATTTCTTTATTTAATAGACTACTACTGTACTACTGAATACATAACAAGTGGCCGACAACAGGCATTTCCATGTAAACCCATCATCCCAGAAATTGTTCTGTGTCATATAACCCAGTACAGAAATTCCACCTCAGGTCCACTGCTGTGAAGTAGCCTTACACAATTCTAAACCCATATCCCCTTCACTGATAGTTGGGAGCTGACTGTGCATCCAAAACTTATAAACATCTGTGACACTTTTACTGGTGCACCCTTTACTCACAGTGTTCCATACCTACTAAAGTCATATGTGAACTATGAACAATTGATCAAATATTATGTATGCTAAAGTAGATCATTTTCCAGTTGTGCTGGATACAGACCTTTTTCCTGAGATAATTTGAAGCAAATACTTTTCTCAATTTCCAGTCATATTAATGATTGCAACCTTATGTTGGATGAACAGCTTAGCATTTGCAAGGACACAATACTCGTAAGGCAGTTACTATGCTCAGCAGCACCATCTGCAAAAGTCCTGGTCATACTGGCTATAGTCCCATGATATACAGGGGCAAAGCCCTCACTATGCCGTAGGCAACCCACATTCATTTAGTAGCTCAGGTTCTAGAAGGACCAAGACAATGATAGTGAGGCTGTGTGGCCACCACAGTTTGTCTATCTTGGAGGCAGGGATGGAGGCAGTCCAACCCATTTCACTTCTGCCCCCACTAGGAGTTTTAAAGGACCTTAAGTTCATATAGTTTGATATAACTACTTGCTGCAAAAGTACACATGGAATTTTATAGAACAGTAGCATGTATTTAAGCCAGAAGCCACAACAGGTTGGATACTTAAGAGATGAAGCCTCCATGACCGTGAACAAAGGATGGCCTGTCTCCTAACCTCCATCTACTTTATCCTGTTGAATGATTGGTCTTAAAAGGCTCTCACCCTGAGCAGGGCAAAACATGGGCAATAGGATTCTTGCCATTTGGGGCAAATGGGCCTGCCTCTGACACTTGGAGGAGGAATAAATGGGGCAGTCTGGTGTCAGGAGGAGTGCCTGATGATGGTCAAGACAGGGGGATAAAAAAGGACAATGCTAACCAAACTTTAATTACTAAGGAAGAGCACACAGACTTGAAAAAAGGCATATGAGTTGACATTGTACATTTTTTCTTCCTGTTTTACTCATTACCAAAATATAGTTTCTACTGAATTTGGGTAAACAAGTTTAACGTAATTCAAACAGATAACTCGTCATCTTCCTCTTCTGCTACCTTCTTCCAACGTTAAGTATCTTCCCATTTTCTTTATTTGGTCTTATCCTACAGTCTGTCTTTATAAACTCTGTCATGGCTGACCACCCCTTAATTAATTCTTGCTGCTCCTTCATTATCCACCTCAGATACCCTGGACTATGAATTAACAAAACACAAATGATCTTGGTCTTTTATATAAGTCTTATATCCCCTAATCTCCACATTCATGGACTAAGTTTTCTATCCTCAAATGTTTACACTCTTGAACTAAACAGAAGGTCAACCAGAGTGTCTCCCCTCAGTTGCCAGACTCATTACACTTGGTATTCTCAGGCACTGTTGCAATGTCTGATGTTCATGAACAATGAACTACCACTTACCCATCACAAACTACCTGTGAGAGCTACACATATTTAACTAAGATGGAGGCATCACTCCCTTAGAAATTAAAAAAATACAGTTGTGAGCACCACACATCCCTGCAGCATTCCAGACAAATGCATAGAAAATTGTCATGTGATGATGTGGAAAAAAAAGTCATTGACTAAGCCCTCAAGGTCAAACAAGATCACATTTCTGTGGAAGTTAAAAACCACAATGCATACCACTACATTCAAAACCATGAGACACCAGGAAAACACCTCAAACCAAGTGTGCTTAAAGCCTCCATTAACAATATTAACAATATTATACTACTGATTGCTGACCCCATAGTAAGGCACACAGACTCTAGCCTCACAAGGCTGGAAAAAAACATGGTGACAGTGACTTATCTTTTAGTTGCCAATATCTCTGATGATTTAAAGGCCCTAAAGACCCTTAAGTTGAAAAAGTATGAGTACTACATGGTGGTGGTCTGTGTGGATATACATATCCTGGTGTGCAAAATCTAAATGTGCAGAGAGACATCTCTGACCTCTTCATTCATGTCACAAATGTAGGAAAAACTATGGTGTTGAGCAGAATCCTACATTCACTAAGAAAGATGCTAAGGTACAAGGATAGGATGATTGATTTCAACAGTTGGCTCAGTAACTGGTGTCATTTGATGAGGATCCAGTTTGTGTCAGCACAGGGTAGACTGCTATACCAAGGAGGTTTTGTACCTACCATCACAGGGGTCTGCATATTGGCTAAAGCCTGTGCTTCCCCCATAGTGAAAGATTCAAAGTAATGGATCTTCTAGGCTCTTAAATAGGTTCATAGGTTCATACTAGGCTATCTGCCTAGAATTTTATAAGCCTAGCCAGGCAGATGTGGCTTTGCCACCCATTTTAAATTTATTTTTGCTAATATTTTTTTTAGTCTTTAGTTACTGTGCTGTCTGCACAGTGACACACAGACAGTGATATAAGCAAACCTATGATCTCCCTCCACAAATATAACAAACAAGCACAGGACAATATTGTGGCACTGCTCAGTGCTAGTTGTCTAAATATAAAAAACTGGCTGACCTTGAAGCCCCCCGCATTTGGAGCACATTCATGTGTGTAGTATTATTATTACTGAAACCTGGTTTAAATGTGCAGAAAGCTCCACCTCTATACTAGGGTTTTCTGCCTACCATAGCTTAAGACCTGACAGAAACTATTAAAGACATACTACCTCAAATCAGATTCCTAGAGACTCACAAACCAAATGTATTGAGATTTAACTCAGTCTAAAGAAAACCAACTATCAGATCCTTCTTAATTAATCCTGAAAACCATGTCCATTTCTTAAATACATTGGATCAACTTCATAAACAGAAAAAATACATCATCTTGGGAGACTTTATCTGCCCGTTGATAAACTGAGAGACCTATACCTTAATTAAGTGTAGTCTACTCTCAAAAATTCCTGGATTTCATAAACAAGAATTTTCTGGATAAAATAGGCAAAGACAAAATGTTCTTGACCAGGTCCTTACAAACATGGTAGCTATATGCACTATCACTGGTATACCCTTCTCAGTCAAGTCTGACCGCAAACTGGCAACCTTCTTTTTAAAACTCCCTTAGCCAGCAGATAGAAATATCATAATATTCAAAGACTTCAAATGTACAAGCTTCCTACATTTCCATTTCAAGAATAACTGTATCCCCAAAATGTGTACATGGCTGGTAGGTGTGCAAATCAATTGTATTCTCACCTGGAAATCTGCAAAATCACTGAGTACATCCCAATAGTACACAAAAAGAAAAGGGAAACAGTACCCGCATACATAAATAATATAGTAAGAAGATAAAGCTCATTGGATTATATAGCAAAACTAAATTATTGCAAACCAAGGTCAGCATCAAAAAAGATTATCTAAATTCCATCAGGAAAACTAAAGATTCCAATGAACTTATGCTGGCATCTGAACCTAAGGATAATGACATTGCCTTCTTTACTTATGTCTGGAAGTTATGAAATAACACCCAGCATTGTTCCAAACGTATTCAAAATGGCATTACCTACTGTGATCCAGTGGATGTCTTAAATATACTGGCAAACAAATTTAGAAATCCCACATATACCTAAGGACCTCAAACCCCTATCATCACAAAAGAACACTTGTAAAAAGTACTTTTCAAAACAAAAAAATACATCTTGCATGAGACTTGATAACATACCAAGATGTCTGCTGAACAGCACTAAGCATGCACTGGTGGACTTGCACCTACAGCTATTCAGCCTAAACTTATACATTGGATTTGTCCCTGAAGTTTAGTACACAGCAGTTGTAATGCATCTTCTTCACAATGGTGGCACCTCCATGGAATCAGTAAATTACAAACCCATCAGCCTCATAAGCCACATATGCACGGCCTTGTTGATGGGACATAAGTGAACTGATAAACTACAATATAAAAAATCTTTTAAGACTTGACTCCCCAATAGTCTGGCTTTGTTAAGGGTAAATACTGTCTAATGAATCTGGTCAATTTTTTGAGAGAATAATGCAAGCTATGAATAGTGGTCAGGCTGTCCATACAGCATATTTTGACCTCGTCAAGACATTTTACACTGTATCACATGCTAATATTTATCAACATGCACTTCAACTTGATCTCTGTGCAGTTAGTTGGCTGAGAGAATGAACCTACACTGTGAAGGTGGCAGGTACATCCTCAGTGATCATAAAAGCCACCAGCAGGGGTACCACAGATTCTGTGCTGGAACCTTTGGTATTTGGCATATACTTTTGTAATCTCCAAATAAAAAAAACAAGAACTTATATACTGGTTGTTATACTTAAATAAATTTCTTATATGCAAAAGCTACAAAGTGAACATAAACACAGTAATAGCTAGTACACTGAAATCAGGCTAAAACTAAATGTTAAGATGTGAGTGACCTTGGCACATGTGTAGGTAACTGCATCTTCTTTGATCATCATGTTGTAACTGTATCCAGAAATCCTTCTATTTAGCATGGCTGATCCTGAAAGCTAGTTCCTCTAAAGCCAATGAAGTCCTTACTCCTGTATATTCTGCACTGATGAGGCCCATCATAGAATATGCCCCCCTCACCCCCGTGATGTGTCTTTATAAACATATCAAACATTAAGAAAGTCCCCAGAGGGTCCTGACCAAAGATCATGGGCATAAAGGACCTGAGCTATCCAGAGAGGCTGGATGCCCTGTCCCTGTATTCAGCCTTTAAGGGTGATGCATACCTTGTTTTCCAGGGCATTATGTAGTATTTCTTCACAAATCAAACAGTCTTACTTTTACTGTTTCAGTGCATTTGGACTTTTAAATACTAGCAAGCTTTCAAGCTTTTTAAGAATAAAGGCACCAATACACCAAAGGAGGTAACCAGTGGCATCACACATTGCAAGCTTACTGCAAAAATCCTGGTGTTTGCAAACATGTATTAAATTTTTTATTTGTTTTGTTTTGTTTTGTTTTAACATTGAAGTTTTCTACATGACCAATAAAATAAAATTCATTGGATATAATAAATACAAATAAAAATGAAAAATTAAATCATTTGCAATAGCTAACAATCTGTAGATATAAACATAATGAAGAAAAATTCTTCTCAAGCTAACAAGTAGTTGAAACATGATGCTTAATAGGAAATATTTATTGAATTAGATAAGACTGCATATAGAAAATACTATATTTTCACATGGTTTTCATGAGGTTACTAATCAACTTTTTACATTTTAGGGTTATTCTGACCACCTCATAAATATAGCGACTATAGTGAACCAAACCTTCCAGACACTGACACTTGCTGCTCTCTTTTACATGCACCCCTAAATGGTTACAAGTGATTAATAATGTACTCTTTGTTACATATACACGTGAAACGGAGTGATGAATCACTGACTTCCTGTGGCAACCACCTCTCTGAAATGTAACAAGTAGTCACGCACTGCCTTAGCAAATATCCTCAGACTGAAATATTTGGTACTTGCATAGTGTTTGAGGCATCTATTCCTGAACTAAAAGAATTAGCGATCACTTACTGAGGTACGTTCTCTTGCATTATAATGATGAGTAATTACATATGCATATACATAGTCCTTAAGTTTAACAATGAGTAATCAAATATTAAGATACATTCTTCTAAACTGTAACAATGATTAATTAAATTCCGAGATACAACTCTTGAAATATAATAATAAGTAATTATGGATGTACTTTTGACTCACAGGCTCTTAAAGATGAATACTGAAAACAGGTGAGTTGAAAACCCTAAAAAAATGATTTTTTTGAGGAGACAAGCAACCATGGACCACCCTTGTATATAGGTCTCTCTCTACCCCCCACACCTAAGTTATAAAACAGTTCCATAGTCACACCACAGTGGAGAAGATGGGGAAAAAATCCCTGAAAAGTAGTCTGCCAGGCTGCACAATATAAGACTTTATGGTAAAACTCACTGCAGTATTACATGTTTTAGCTTAAGACACTTGTCCACCAATGCAAGTATCAAGTAAAACTTTATCAGTAAGACCATACAACCACAAGTGTACAGCTGAATGAAATTATTTTTCTTCAAGCTCATGAATAAACATAACACATAACCATTTCAACAAATAAACGTAAGCACTTAAACACACACACACACACACACACACACACACACACACACACACACACACACACACACACAAAAAACACAGAGTCCAAGCCAACCGAAGGTCCATCGCCACATCGGCGATCTCAGTCCAGTTCCAATGACTCAACAAAAGACAAAAAAACAAAAATTTGGATCATCCCACATCCAGCAGATAACCGGGTCTCCACCTCCTTTTCCAGATCAATGATCATAGTCTCCATCATTCTCCACTATCACAATCCATCATCCACTACACCACCGACCTCATCTACCCATCATCAGTGGCCCAACTTCCTCCATCAAAATCTAGTCAGGATTCAGCACAACACCATCCAATACCATCTGACACCATCTGACACTCTGGTCTCCACCATCCACTTCATTCGGCACACCTCTCCAGATGTAGGCCCAAACAGCCATGACCAGACCAACCACTTCAGCGACTGCAAGCTACCTGAGCTCATCCAAATGATCCACCATTCCAGCAGATCCACCGACGCCATCCAACACCATGGCAGCATCCCTTAAAAGCAACTTCAAAAAACAACAGACACATACCAACAATTTCAGTAAGAAACATGAGAAAACAATGGGAGCTGAAGAGGCCGCTGCCACATAAGGTGCCACCATCTTACTATCTATGCTTGTAAAATAGTCTATACATACTCCTGCAATGTAACAATGAGTAGGTGCATATGAATACACATACTCCTAAACTGTAACAATATTTAATCACATACAGAGATACATACTCCTAAACTGTAACAATAAATAATAACATTCTGAGACATATAATCCTAAATTATACGAATGAGTAAACACATACTGAGATACATGGTCCTGAACTGTACCAGTGAGTAATCACATACTCAGATAAGAACTCTTGAAGGGTACCAATGAGTAAACACATACTGAGATACATGGTCCTGAACTGTACCAGTGAGTAAACACATACTGAGATACATGGTCCCGAACTGTACCAGTGAGTAAACACATACTGAGGTACATGGTCCTGAACTGTACCAGTGAGTAAACACATACTGAGATACATCGTCCTGAACTGTACCAGTGAGTAATCACATACTCAGATAAGAACTCTTGAAGGGTACCAATGAGTAAACACATACTGAGATACATGGTACCGAACTGTACCAGTGAGTAAACACATACTGAGGTACATGGTCCTGAACTGTACCAGTGAGTAAATACATACTGAGATACATCGTCCTGAACTGTACCAGTGAGTAATCACATACTCAGATAAGAACTCTTGAAGGGTACCAATGAGTAAACACATACTGAGATACATGGTCCTGAAATGTACCAGTGAGTAATCACATGCTCAGATAAGAACTCTTGAATGGTACCAATGAGTAATAACATTCTGAGAAACATAATCCTGAACTGTAACAATCTAGAAACATACTGACACATCCTAAACTGTACCAGTGAGTAATCACATACAGAGATACATAGTCCTAAACTGTACAAATGATCAATCAAATTCTGAGATACATAATCTTGAAGTGCAACCATGAAGAGTGGCATATAATCCTAAACAGCAGCAATGAGTAATCTCATATAGAGACACAAAGTCCTGAACTATAACAAGTAATCCCATACTAAGGCATATATGCCGGAAATGCAACAACAGGTAATCACATAGGAAGATACATAATCCTGAACTGTTACAATGAGTAGTCACATACTGATATATATATATATATATATATATATATATATATATATATATATATATATATATATATATATATATATATATATATATATATATATATATATATATATATATATATATATATATATATAGGCCCCCTTCAGAAGGTCAGACTTTTAAAAACTCGACTTTAATATGCCCGAGACCATATGATCGAACTTTTAAAAGTTCGAACGGTCTGAATGAGGATCTCCATAGAGCGAAGAACGGGAAGATTTCCCTTTACCGCATTGTATTGCAATCTTGGAGTTGGTATATTTAAATAGTGGGGGGTGTGGAGGGTGAAGGGGTGCTTGCTCCCCTGCTAGCATTGTTTAGTTGGGTTTTTTTTTTCACATTTTCGAACATTGAAATGTTCGATCATATGGTCTCGGCCATATGAAAGTCGAACATTTGGATGTTTGATTATGTGAAGTATATACATATACATATACATATATGTGTGTGTGTGTGTGTGTGTGTGTGTGTGTGTGTGTGTGTGTGTGTGTGTGTGTGTGTGTGTGTGTGTGTGTGTGTGTGCGCGTATTCCTGAACTGTATCAATTAGCAACCACATTATAAGATACAGACTCTTGCACTATAACAATGAGTACCGACATACTCAGATGCATACTATCTGACATATCCATGAAATGTAGCAGTGGGAGAACATATAACATCTAAGACCTATACCACATAAATAGCAGCAAATAATTATATACTGTCTGAGATGCATGCTCCCTAAATGTGGTAGTAAATAATCACATACTGTCTGAGATGCATAGATCAGAAATTTAAAGCAATTATTTTCTTACTATTTGAGATAATATATACCCTTGAAATGTTTTGATAAGTTATCACATATTACCTGAGGCACATACCTCTTAACTGCCACAGTGATCAATGGTGTACTTTGTGAGTCACTTATCCTGAGCTGCCTCCTGAATTGTGATACAGGGTAGTTTGCTGCAGTCAGAAATTGCATAATTTCAGAGCTAAGAATAGTGCATGCCTACCAAGACAAAATAAACTTTCTTATCTGGGTTCTAGATATTCAACCCAACTATTACATAAGTGCAGATTTCCTTTGTGTCACCCTTGCTTTTTTTGGCTGTCTGGAAAATTAAAAGAAATGCAGAGTTTGATGCAGTGAGGTACCTACAATTTTCTTTATTTTGAGCTACTTGTGTCAAAGTTTTACTTCATTAAACCACACTCATTATGTTGAAAGGCAAACAGACTTTGAAGATAATATTATACAACATTACCATATGGCTTTGTACAATTTGTGATCTTTACTCATTCCTGCTGCTGACTGACTTTGGTTTTCACTTCACATGACACATTTCTCCTCCCTGTCTAATAACCAAGAGACATTTCAGGATAGAATGACATCAGATGTAGTGCATGAACTTTGTGATGTTTATGTGTAGACTGGAAAGACTGGCCATTAAATCCCTGGCTACCAAACTGATTACTTTGACTCCTCCAAATATAGGCAAATATAGGGATTTTTCATTGCGTCAATGACAAGCTCGTCAAGTACCTGCACAAAGTGTTTGACCCATAAACAGTATCGATTTGTCAGTGAGCAGTAAGTAGAAATACCCACATCTCAGCTTACTGCAACTTAGAAACAATAAGTGAAAATAGTGAGAAATAAATGTTTTTCATGGGACAAGCTCTCTGCATTCTGCATGACCACAACCTCTAATATTTATACATACGATCAAGAAGATTGCCGCGGTGGTGCAGTGGTTAGCATTGTTGCCTCACAGCAAGATTCTCCCATTCGATTCTCAGCTGGAGCGCCTTTTGTGCGGAGTCTGCATGTCCTCCCCGTGGTCGAGTGACGTTAAAGACATCCAGGTAGGTGCGAGCTGAATGGGCATGCCTTAGTTGAAGGTTCGTGTCGGGCTGGCAACTCGCCACTGTAAAATCCACTGCCAATCATGAGCGGACCGGAGTTCTGCTGTGGTGACCCCTAACCGGGAAAAGGCGAAAAACAATCAAAAAGATTGAATCGAGCAAAGCAGAACAGTTTTTTCCCTATGGGTCCAGAACTGTTTACCGAATGCACAATTTAATGAAATGCAAACATTTGCTCACAGTTTCGTGAAAGTGCTTTTTCATCGAAAATGCACTTTCTCGAAACAGAAATAAAAAAAGTAAAAAACATTGCAAAAGGGCTGTTGGTGAGATCATGGCACAGTGGGGGTAAGGCAATATTCCCTTTTCCCCACTGTAGTGCGATCTCAGAGTGAGAATATAAAAGTAGGGGGGTGTAGGGAGCTTTCCCCCCCACATGGGGGAGGGGGGGTTCAGAGGGGCTTGCCCCCCTGCATAAATGTGATTAATGTTGTTTTTTTTTAAGTTTATGTTTTTTATTTTTGTATTACTTATTCGCGAAAGTGCAATTTTGGTGAAAAACACTTTCATGAAACTGTGTGCGAGCGTTTCGTTATAAAGTGATTTCGGTAAATAGTCCTAGATCCACACACACACACACACACACACACACACACACACACACACACACACACACACACATATATATATATATATATATATATATATATATATATATATATATATATATATATATATATATATATATATATATATATATACAACTCTGCTTTCTATATAGGGAAAGAGTTCCTCTTTATTCAAATAGAAATTAAAATTTCTAAAAGTTCTAACCTCTTAACTATTAGAAAAGTTGGAACCAAAATCCAGCAAGACTCATCAGTTTACCTTTATATTGCCGAAAGCACATTATATGAATGCGCACATATGTGAACCATTTCGGCGAATTTTGTCCGATCGACTTCTCTAAAGTGCGAAAAAACAGTGAACATCGACATTTCTGTCTGCTCCACAGCTGAAACAAGTGCAACCATGGGTCAAAAAGTGGGCGAGATTTTGTTATTTGGAACATCAGCATTTGCGGTTTTGAGAAGTTGCACTTTGCATTTTGCAGAAGCTGTTTCAGGGATGTGGCTGTCAGCAATATAATGGTAAACTGACTCATCTTCCCATGTACTCCAGATAGACAACAACATCTACAATTTTCAGCAGTGTCAGATTTCATCTCTGCATGGACAATGCTATGCCATTTTCTCCACTGAGTTGAATTTACTGACCAGCAAGTATATTCAGAGCTGAGTTATTATAAGTACTAAGTCTGTCACTAATTGTATTTCTACACTAATTTTATAAGAAAGTTTATAAATCAATGCTGCCTGTTGTGCTGTCTTCATTCTATTTATTTCTATAAACCTGAAGGATTTGATTTTGAATCAATCTTTTAATTAATAACAGCTAATGATCGCATAGTAGAATAAAACCCTAAAGGCAGAAGGTCAAGTAGTGTATTGGGTATGGAAGAGAAAGAAATAGGATTACACATCTTAGTATGTTACTCTCTCTCACCTCTCTTAGGGGTGAGGGGTAGGGGTAGATGCAAAGGTATCCAAAGTGCACTGGTTTTCCTATGGAGACCAGAGAAATGGCACCATGTGCTCCTCCTAAGAGGGGTAATCTCTGAGCTTATGTCACTTATGAACATGAATGGCATCTCTATGCCATACCCACACCATGTCTTATTGTAGTGTTTTCTGAGCATGCATGAGGAGATTAGAAGAAAACCCTGTCCATATGATGCATCTTTGAGCATATGATGGTCCCACCTATGATCCAGCCAGTCCTCAACCCAGGAAAAAATAAGTAACAGAGCTCTCGCCAATGGAACAAATAGGTCATTAAGGCAGCTGAGTAAGGATAGCTGATGGTAAGTGGAGGATGGAGAAAACAGACGTAAAAAAGTTAATAACAGCTAATGACTGAACTGAGGAATGGTGCATGTCTTACGTGATGGGTGAAATGCTGACATTTTTCCTGAATATTTTACTGTATCATCCTATAATTATTGCAAGTGTTTTACAAGGTGTTGCCTTAACCAGATGCCATAGTCATAACCTTGAGTATGACTCAACAGATGATAAAGAACCTCAACTCCTTTTCTATGATACTAAAGGCAAGGTTGTGAAGGTTAGTATTTTGTGTGATTGTCATTTGTCTACAGTAGAGCATTTGGATGTAATGTTCTAATTTAGAAAAGATGAGAACATCCTAAATTCTTCCATCCACTCGTAATCCTGTTTTCCCATTTTCCACTTGGGGATGGAGTGCTATTTCAGCAGTGGCAATCATCTAGAGACAAGGTTCACACCACTGGGTGGCTAGCCGTGCTGCGATTTTTCTATCATACCATTGACACACACACATGTATACAGGCACCTACAGCCAGTTTAAACTGTCCAGTCTACCTAATGCATGTTTTGGAGTGCAGGAGGAAATCAGAGTACCAACAGAAAATCCATGTAAAAACTCTAAAGAGAAGGTCCCCCAGCCAAGAACTGAACTGGAGAACCTCTTGCTATGAGTTGACAGTAGTATCTGCTGTGCCACTGAACCACTCAAGGACCACACTAAATGATAAGCTATATTTAATATTTGTATATTCTTCCCTAAAAACGTTTAAGCCTCACAGTTTAATGCATGAATACTCCATCTGTGTTTGCTCATTTCCCAAATTTGGCCAGGACTCAGGGGACTCTCTGTACCCATATATCTTAGCTGCAGCCTTACTAAGATGTATGACTAACAACATGTCAGCTTCTTTGCTATATTTATACTGTGGACTTCCCTTTATCTTTTGTCTTTAGATGAGCAAACTCAACTGGTTTAAGTACTTTATATCTGTTTGTACATGACTAGCTTGAGTGTATCAGTGCTACCACCATGATTTTGTACATACACACTTACATGTGTATATCAATGACAGTATTTCAAAATCAAGTGCTTTGCCATGTTTAGACAAAACGTATTTGAATGGGACTCCAGGTTTCACAGAGGTATCTGTGCAATACAATTTTAAGGAAAATCATTTTCACAAGGGACCCGTTTTTATTCTAACTAGATGTACATGTTTCTTGTGGTCTTCAAGGAACTTCTGCTTTGCAGACTATTATTGGAATCCATGATCATAAAAGGGAAGAGAAGTTGTATAGAGGCAGCTATACCCATTAGGAAGAAGAAGAGAACTAACAAAAAACAAGCCACGTTGGTGGAATCACAACATCAATAGACTGTATAACAGAAGGAATAAATTGTGGCAAAAATTTGAAGGTGTAGCACCCAGCAGGATATAAGTACTCTCTTCAAACTAAACAAATAACTCAGGGCCAAATAATATCTACCAAAACCAAATATCAGGTAAATTTGGCCTCTTAGGCCAAGGAAAAACACAAATAATTATTTAGTTATGTCTGCAACCTCAAAGGCAATACACAATTGTGAGCAGAACTCATTGTTAATGGAGACACCTGAACTGAGCCAGAAGATATAGCAAACCTACTGACTGAGAAATTCATCTCCAACTTTATCCCTTTCTCTCTCTCACCCTCCGCTCAGGAAATACCATCAAATATAACTCCCCTGCTATCATTAGGGAACAGGTCCTTAATGCTCTCTCTAAGGCCAAAAACACTGCATAAATGGGCCCAGACAATATCTCAGAATGCCATCTAAATAGCATGAAACATGACTTATCAGGGCCTCTGGAACTGCTATTCAAATGTAGCCTCCAAATAGGCTTTGTGCCTCACAAATTTAAAACAGCAACAGTCATCCCTCTGCATACAGGTGTGCCATCTGCAGACCATGTGAATAGCTGTGAATACTTCATCCAAATGCTTTATGTAGTTTTCAGAACTTTTACTTTTTTGAGTTTGTATCACATTTCTTGGGTTTACTAGACTTTAAGTAATTTTCAGTCTAAGATTCTTTACCAGCCCTTAAATCAGGTTTATTATACTCTTCTCTATGTGTAGTAGGAGGATAGTCCCTTGGGGATGGGGAGAAGGGTAGCTAGTTTCCTTTTAGTTGGGACTTCACTACAATATGGATTTACTTATTTATTCATTCATTCATTCATTCATTTATTTTTACCAATAGCACAGCTGATTTCAAAATGTTGTACAGATTTACTCATAGCATACTGCTTCTCTACAATAAATTATACAACATCCAACATTTTATGTACACAAGAAATGATTCAATATTTTTTACAATCTTGTTGTATTACAATGCTGTGATCTCAAGTATTTTATTGATATTTGAGAGCTGGAACAAAAAGGGCTTCAAGAAGCACATGAAAGGAAGCTCTTTTTTAATTTCTGGCAAATAAATTGGAAGCCCAACTAATTTAAATAAAAAAAAAACACATAACCAACCCCTAATGATAAAGTATTAGAAAAAAATGGAGAAGGAATATTATTGCTGAAGGAGTCAGAACTAATAGTGCAGTAGTTGCAATTATAATTAAAAATAATTTCCAAGGTGTTAACATTGACAGTAATTTTGGCAATGAGGGAAATGGTGGCATGTTATATATAATATCTAGGAGCTTGACAAACCTTACATTACACTTCATCTATGCTTCCATGTAACAAACTGATTTTTTGCTTAAAATATACAATTTGTTAACCAAATTTGAAAATTACCATTTCATCTTGGGGTGAGATTGGAATGTGGTTATTGATCTAATATAGACAAATCAGGTAATAGTTATTTTAAATATACAAAAGCTGCTTTAATCATCTTAGATTTAATGGAGAGATTTGAATTTACTGATCTTATTTGGCTAGCTGATTCATACAAAAATAAGTATACATTTTTCTTGCCATGACACAGGACATGGTCAAGAAATAGTTTTTTTCTTAATTTCACACAAACTACTTCATATTATATATATATATATATATATATATATATATATATATATGTCTACCTGATAACACCGACACTCCAAAAAAACGACAGCGAAATAACCGACATGACAAAACCGAAAGTTCAAAAACACGAAACTTCACATGCCCAACAAACCACAATCCCGACAATCAACAAAACAAATAACTTTCCAGAAAAACACACACACAACACAAGCACACCAAAAACCTTACAAACCTTCACTAAACCTTACATACACAACTATATATGCACTAACCTTAACCCAAACCCTAACCCTAAGGTCCGTCACTATCGCACACTTACCTTACCCTCACCCTAACCCTAACTCACTTAATCTGCCCCTAACCCTTAAGTCTGTCTCTATTGCACACTTACCTTACCCGCACCCTAACCCTAACTCACTTAATCTGCCCCTAACCCTTAAGTCCGTCACTATCGCACACTTACCTTACCCGCACCCTAACCCTAACTCACTTAACCCACCCGTAAACCTAATGTCTGTCACTATCACACACTTACCTCACCCACACCCTACTCTAACGTCCGTCACTATCATACACTTACCTTACCCACACCCTGACCCTAACGTCCATCCCTTTCACACACTTACCTTAACATGTCGGTGTTCTCAGCATCAGGATTCTCAACTGTTGGTCTTCTTTGTTGTCGATCTTCCAGTGTTGGTTATCTCATTTTCGTTCTTCTCAGCTTTCAGTGTTATCTACATATATATATATATATATATATATATATATATATATATATATATATATATATAAAACATATATATAGATAGATATAACTTAAAAACTGAGCCCAGAGTTATTTCAGATCATTCTAACATACAATTATTCCTAAACTATGACAAAATTCATTGAAATCTCTCTCAAACCAATAAAAAGAATTTGACTTTAAACCCTCAATTACTACAATATAAAGAGGTTAAAGCTGAAATTCTAAGCAAATTATCTGAATTCTATGATAAGTATTATGAACAAGAAATTAAACTGGACTTGCAATGGGCATCACTTAAAACCTTAATAATAAGCTACCTTATTAGCAAAGCATCTTATTTTAAAAATAAAAATAAATAATTTGAATATAATATGATAAACAAATAAATGTTTGATATCACCATCAACAGGAGGAGCCTTCTAAAGAACATGTACAACAAATAAAATTGTTACAACAAGAACGTCTCTTTTAAAGCAAACAACTATCTTTATACGAGTACAAAATCCTAGCAAACTACTTGGAATGGACACAAATCCCATCAAAATGTATACCAAGTATAGTCAAACCACATAAATCCCCACCACCATCTTAGAAATAATCTTTAGCAATAAAAATATAATAAATATAAAAACATAGTAAACCTATTCTATGAAGGATTCTCCCAACTCTGCAATACACAAAACTCTTAAATCTGTAACAGAATTGCAGTCATATCTAAATTATATAGGTTTTTCTCTACTCTTAATCATGAACATCAATAAATCTTAATGGCTACTGTATCACTAAAAAAAATATGTAAAAACATTAAAGGTATAAAAAGTAAGCAAAGCACTAGGGCCTGATGGATT
The DNA here is from genome assembly GCF_019279795.1 of Protopterus annectens. Taxonomy (NCBI): domain Eukaryota; kingdom Metazoa; phylum Chordata; order Ceratodontiformes; family Protopteridae; genus Protopterus; species Protopterus annectens. The sequence goes on along the minus strand of NC_056733.1, from coordinate 457,808,042 downwards.
CTTAGCTGAGTTTTATAAATGCTTTCAAATGTTCTATCTTTTTTTTTAATTTCATATCTAATATTTAATAATATTCTGTCTAATGGTCTAAATGATGTATATTTAAAATATTCCAAAACATTTTATTACCAATACCAGATAAAGACCCTCCCAACATTTCTAATTATATACTAATTCCTTTTATTAATATGGATTAAAAAATCTTTTGTCATGCAAACAAGCCCCCAAAAAGTCTTATTCAGTTATCTCACCATTGCAATCTGTTTTTTTTTTAAATACTAAACAAAGTAAAGGCCAATAACTTACCCTATGTATACTTCCAAACTTATACAGTCACAACAAAAATACTTGGTGCACCTTATCATTTGATACCTCTAAAGCATGTTAATATTAAATGTCTTTTTAATAATGTAAAAATGTGTTTCCAAATCAATTCCTGGATTATACAAAACATTTATACAACAATCCCTCTACCTGGCTAGTAATTAATAAAATAGTTCCTGACCAAATACAGTTAAAGAATGAGATGAGACAGGGTTGTCTGTTTTTCATTTATTCAGTATTTATTTAAAACCTGTTTTTCTAAATTTAATCCAAAAATCATATTATAACATTCCTGCATATCTAGTATATAAAATCCCATGTATAACATTAACATTTATTTAAATTATCCAAATAATGATCTCCCCAAAATTATTCACACAATTGATAGCCTTTCATATTATGCAAACTACAAAATAAACATTAAGAATTACTTTCTTTTCTCATGTCTTCCAGTTATAATGATCATAATATATTATACAGATTAGAAATCAGACACTCTTGCATATACTTAGGCTTGATATTTTTGAATAACAATATCTCAGTTAGAAAACAAAATATTGAAAAAATATTGCCTCATGTTCAAAATGATATACAAAGATAGGCAAAAATATGTCTCTTTTACTTTCTTACTAAACTAGCCATATCAAAATAAACATCTTTCCTAAAAGTTTTTTTTTCATTTTAGATCGCTTAATGACTCATTATTAGCTAAAATTATTCATAATATAGAGACTATGCTATCAAAATGTATCTGGTCCCTGAAATCTGCGAGAGTCAAATATAGTAAACTCACCACTCAAAAACATTTTGATGGTTTGAACCTACTCAGTCTTTACTCGTAACGCCTCCAGGTGCATCTGCAGTTACCTCCTACTGCTCCTCTAGGCGTCAAATATTGCTTGTTCATATTTGCCTTAATACTTCCTAAACCATGCTACATACAAGGTATTTGATATTTTATCCTGAAGCATACATGATGGCAAACACAGTTGTATTGATATCTGACCTATATCAATGAGTATTTGTTGGCACTGTAAGGAGATAACTTCATTTTTTAAAGGCTCTAGCCACGCCCACTAGGAGTTAAAGGTACAAACTCAAAAGAGCTCTACTGGAGGGAATGAGTTAACAGATTTCAAAAGCTATGGCTTGCTATTAATTTAAATATTATAAAATAAAAATGGACCCCATCTTGGGCAATTATATTGCAAAAACACCTAATATTGTATTCAAGTAGCATTTATAGTACAACCTTTTTAGATACCAGAAATGTCAACATTTAAAAATACATAACTTTTTTATTAACATGATTAAAGCTTTCCATAAGATTATGGTTTATTTAAATTTGCAGTTGAGTGCTATTTGATTACACAGCCAATTAACTGTAATCCTAACATATTAGTAAAAATCACATAAATGATTTCTGTAGCAGTCCATTGCTTTAAGTCTACATAGGATTTTATGGAAATCAGATCTAGTTCTGCTGAATTCATGCAGCAAAAATGGACCCATCCAAAGGTTATCTCCACATAATTAATCAAGCTACATGCTATAGTAATAATACGTGTGCAGTCATCCATGATTTTACCATTAAAATAAAATTCCTAAAATAAATTCTACACTTATTAACTCAAAACAACTCAATACAAGTTATTATCAAATGCATATAAATTAGTACATAAAACAAATTCAATAAGACATACTTAGTCCCTCATTTTGGCACACACCAAACCCCTCAATCAGTTGGGAACCACTTATACAAATCAACATAAAATTAATTTTAAAATACTCTCCTCTTAAAAAAATATATATACTTCATGAAATTCATGATAGCAAATAACACATATCTCACGCCAGTTAATAAAGCACTATTTTAACCTAACTGCACTAGTAATTGTTAAAGCTGAACAGAGAATAATGCAGACATTATTCATAAATGCTGGTCATATGAACCCATGCAAAAGATTTTGAAACATTACAAACAACAACAACTAAATATAATTGAATCATTTAATCCAGGAATCAATATCACAGGTTGGAAATTAACTCTTTTACATTTCCCTACAACTACCTGACATGAAGAAAATAGTCATTTCAATAATGTGTTTTTCTCTTTTAAGACTTTGCACTTCACAAAATTGGCTGAACACTAAAACTATTGATTGGAATAATTTTGTGGAAGTGGCTTATAAATACTAAAATGCTCTCAAAATTCTACAAAAAGTTCACTTTAAAAGTTGTAAAGCCATAAACTGGCAATTTTTATTGAAAATAATAAATTAAATTAAACTTATCAGTTACAGTTTTATATATAATAAGATCGTCAGTAATTTTTGTTTTTCTTTGAGGTTAATTTATATTATTTTAACTACAATATCAAACATTTTTGGTTGCATTATATTAAATTAAAACTTGATATGTCAGTTTTATAGGCCTTGTTCAAAATGAAAACTTGCATTATAGTCAAGTCAATAGAAGGCCATTAAGGTTTTATTTGTTATGGAAGTTATTGTGGTGAACTTGGGGGATTTCTTGATATGTTAATGCTGATGGAGTTATTCTTTTTTTGAGTTCTTGTATTAAATCACTGCTGTGCATAACTAGAAACTGTGGCAGCAGTGATATGCTGTGGGGAACTTGGATCAGGAAGTTGCATGTAATTAAGGGAAGCATACATGAAGAGATGTAGCCTCATGTACTTTACATTCAGTCTATAGTAGGGAAGCTTTTCACTATAGTGGAGGGTCAAAAATTCTCCCCACTCAGAATTTTTTCTGACAAATGCAGTTTGGAGAAATAAATATAGTGAATTGTGGTTTTCTGAAGTATGTTTTCGCAATTAGTTGGGTGTTCTTCTCATAAGTCACTTCAAGTGTTAGGATATGAGTATGCACAGAAGGAGAACCAAAATTGTAGATTACCCTTAATGTTTCACTCATAAGCATATATTTAACTAAAGATGAATGGTTTAAAAAAAAGTGACAAATCTAAGCACCTCCTCCCCATGATCAGAGTACCTCTAATACTACATATATTAAGGTAAGGCAGGAATACGTGTAGAGAAGGAAAAAGGTAATGTGGTCAAGAACAGATCAATAAGGGTAAATGCACCTAGAAATGCAGGCAGACTAACAAGATTCAGTGCCTAGGCTACATGTACTTAAAACTAGTGGCCTTGACAGATGAAAAATGCCTTAATATTGTTGAGAACCAGGACTGAGAATCGGGATACCAAAGTAGGCAGTGTAGAATGGACAGGGAGCAATGAAGGACTGTGTATCTTGTAAGACAGGGAGTGAAAGCAGCTGAAGAAAACTGTAAAGGAGGGATTGGAGCACATATTTATATAAAGAAAGGTCTGAATGTAGCAGAACACATGAATAAAGAAAAGAATATGAACAGATCTATCCAGGAGATAAATAAAGGTACCATGATATCAATAAGGTTTGCACACGTCTGCATTTCAAGCACAGGATAGGAAAAGAGAATAAAAATTCAGAGAGTTAATTATAACATATGAAGTAAGGGAAATGTAGGTGATGTGGCATTTTTGTTTAATTAGTTTTAAGTATCCCCAGTTTCAATTATATACTGTTTTCAGAATTTACTGAAGACAACAAACAGGCTGAATACAGATTTGCAAAAGCTGTTCAGATGCATATATTTTAGATAATTTTTGTAATGACATGATTGAAACATGATTAAAACATGATTAAAACATGATTAAAACATTGATGTTCATTAGTCCTCACATCTGTGCCTTAGACCACTTGGCTATCCTGACAGTTATGAAAAATCTTTATAAAATTTTGGTCTAAAAGAATTCCATCTAATTATTTTGTATTGATCTGTATGATAGGTTTGAGCATTGCTATCAAATATAAGTTAGATTTGACATGAATGCATTTCCTATAGCAAGAAAGACATATACCATTACTTTTGTAATCTTTAAAACTGCACTAAATAGAAGGTTCTCAATTTTGTTTCGTTTGTGCAAAACTTATATAAAGTCACATACTTTTCAACTTCCAAGCATGAAAATAATAGCAATGTTCGTTAAAAATAATAGCAGAAGGCCAGAAAGAGGAACAGTTTCTTATTATTTACAGTTATAGGTTCTTCATATATTAGATAATGTATAGCAACTGATGCAGAATCTTTGTTTTGGCTTAGTTTATGCTTTATTTATTTATAACTAATGACACTATCTCCTGGACTGACTTTATGAAGAAATGTTTAAAAATAGAAAAAGAGTGGCTAAGAATGGGAGCCAAAATCATAATGTTATGTCTTAATCATAACAAGGGAGAGGTATGACACTTACAGAACAGAATGGTGTATTTTCTTATTTTAGTTTGATAAACTTTACTCAGTTGAAGGGGTTTCTAAGTAATTTTAATTTCAAAGGACAGACACGAAATGCTTGACTTAGCTCTTTTTACAGCAGATGACAATGTTGCTACATTGTTTTAAGTTCAACATTTCACAGCATATTCTTTCATTTAAGAAAACAAGTTTGTATTTCAACATTCATATTTACAAATGATAGAATTATCTATAAAAGTCTGTCTGGCTAGGCTGGCAGCCTTCACATCCCTCCCCCCCAGAGAACTCAAGCTAGTTTTTCAAGTGACCCTTGAGAAACGCCACTTGAGAGGGTTAGGTCTATCTGAGTGTACCTCAGTCCATTCCCTGTCTTGAGAGCCCATCTGTATTGGCATTGCTAACCCCACTGCAGTGCTGCACTGACATATCATATGCTTGCAACCCTAGGCTCCATCTTAGCAACTTGGAATTTTACTGGCTGGCTCTGTTTAACCATATTAGGGGATTGTGATCTGTCATGACAGTGAATTTTCTTCCATACATATAAGGCTAAAGTTTCTGCAGTGCCCACACTATGGCTAGACATTCCCTTTCTACAGCTGCATAGCATTCCTTCCTGGGTTGCAGCTTATGATTGAGATAAACCACTGGGTGCTCTTTCCCCTCTGAAGAAATCTGGCTAAGTACAGCCCCCACTCCATGGTTCGAAGCATCCACCTGCACAACAAATTCTTTGCTGTAATCTGGAATGGCTAACACAGGGGGTCCTCCCAAGGCACTTTTAAGCTTCTGGAATGCCTGCTCACATGCTGTGGTCCACACTACCTTACCTGACCTGTTCTTCCTTGTCAAGTCTGTGAGGGGATCAGCTATGGTACTATAACTGGGGATGAATTTTTTGTAGAACCCTGCTGCCTCTAAAATTGCTTCCACCTTGACAGGTTTTGGCCTGATCTTACCACTCCCTACTTTATGTCCTAGGTAGGAAACCTCTGCCATACCCACCTGACATTTGCTGGGCTTAATGGTCAACCCTGCCCTCTGTAGTCTGCCCAGCACCTCCCTGACATGCTGAAGGTTTTCTTGCCAGGAATGGCTGTAGATGGCAATATCATCTAGGTAAGCAAGGCCAAAATCTCCTGCTCCTGCCAGGATATGCTCAACCAGCCAATGGAAAGTTGCTAGGGCACTTTTCATCCCAAAGGGCATCTTTGTGAACTCATACAAACCAAAAGGAGTCACAGAGGCTGACTTCTCTCAGACACTGGCAGTCAATGGCACCTGCCAGTAACCCTTGGTAAGATTAATAGTGGTAAGATACTTATCCCCATCCAGCTGCTCTAGGGCTTCATCTGTCCTAGGCATGGGATAAGCATTTGACTCTGTGTGACTATTTAATCTCCTGTTGTCCATGCAGAACCTGGTGCTGCCATCCTTCTTTAGTAACATCACTGGGGATGCCCCAGGACTTCCGGACTCCTGAAATACCCCTAGTTCCAACATTTTCTGTACATCCTCCAGCCACAGAGTCTGTTTGACTCTCTCAGGCACCCTATAAGGGACCTGCCTAATAGGCCTTTGGGGTTTTGTATCTACCTGGTGTTGCACCAGGTGGGTACACCCTGGTTTCCCAGTGAACATGTCCCCAAACTTCTGTAACACTGCTCTGATTTCTAGAACCTGGGTAGGAGATAGCTGTTGTGACATTGTTACCCCTTTCGCCGAGGTGTCAGACTGAGCCTCACTGAGGAGATCAATCACCAGATCTCCCTCAGACTCCTGCAATCCACTGCAAATACTTAGCACAAGGGCCTCCCTATTATGGTAAGGTTTCATTATGTTAACATGGTACAATTTGTGCCCCTGCCTCTTGCCTTGCAGTTCTGCCATGTAGTTAACATCACTGACCTTCCTTACCACCTTGTAGAGTCCCTCCCAAGCTGCCTGCAGCTTGTTGTGTCTGACAGGAATGAGAACCATTACCTGCTGCCCTACAGCATACTTTCTAGCTCGGGAATTCATGCCATACCAGACCTTTTTCTGCTGTTGGGCTTCTGCCAGGTTCTCCTGGGCCAAGTCCACGGTTCCTTTAGCCTTGCCCTGAGGTTTAGGACATATGCCACAACAGACTCCTTGTGGGATTCAAACTCACCCTCCCACTCAATCGTGAATTAAATCTAGAGGTCCCCCTCACCCTATGCTAACTCAAAGGGTGAAAAATCTGTGGATTAGTGGGAACCTCTCTATAAGCAACAGATGGGGTAAATATTTGTCCCACTCCCTCTTAAACTGGTCAGCAAATTCCCATAGCATGGTCTTGAGTGTAGAGTTTAACCTCTCAACAAGACTATTTGTTTGGGGATGGTGGTCTTTAGATGCTTCACCCCACAGTACTTCCACAGACAAGTTAGCAGGTCTGACATGAAATTGGCACCTCTGTCAGTCAGCATTTCTTTTGGAAAACCTACCCTGCTGAAAATTTCTAACAAACCATTTGCCACCTTTTCTGCCTCAATGGAGGACAGAGCTACTGTTCCAGGGTATCTGGTAGCATAATATATTAATAATATATTAATATACATTTTCCCTGTGGAACATGGGGTAATAAGAGACTTCACAATATCCATAGCTACCATTTGAAATGGTTCCTTAATCACAGGTAAAGGCATCAAAGGAGCTTTCACTTTATCTCATGCCTTGCCTACTTTTTGGCACTGCTCACAGGTCCTGCAGTACCCTGTTACATCTATGGAAATCCCAGGCTGATGGACATTCTGCATAATACATCTCTTTCTACGTTTTATGCCCATATGACATGCAAAGGGAATATCATGGGCTATGGCTTGAAGTGTCAAATAGTAAGCTCTTGGCACTACCAACTGCTGTATTCTCCCACCCTCTAACCCTCCCTCAGGAGTCCACTCTCTATACAGTAACCCTTTGTCCCAGTATCAGATTCCCCTTTCCCTTGAGAATCAGGTGCTTCACTAGCTACCTCCCTCAGGCCTTGTAATGTAGGGCCTGAGAGCTGAGCCAGTCTCACTTCTATCTCTGTAACCCTTCCTAGGTCCCCTTCCACAGGAAGTCTGGTATCCACTGACAGTGGTGCCTCACTGTCAGCCTGGGTACTACTACTCACCTCTGCTCTTACAGTCACTCTGTCCAAGGGAACATCAGTACCCATAAGCAGCTGTGGCTCATCTTCAATCTCACTACTATAGGGTAGCTTCCTCACTGAAGTAACCACCTCATCAGTTCTGGATACAAGTGTGTGGTCTGTCTGGGTCTCCCCCAGGCTACCAGACCCACATGCTTGTCTCCAAGCCTGACTGCATGTAACTGCATGAACACACAGTACTGCATTATCAAAATGATTCCCTATCAGGACATCTGCAGGGATATCCTCAAACACACCTACTTGCTGGCTTCCTTTTCTACCTTCCCAGTCAAGGTGAACCCTAGCCAAAGGTATATGGAATGGGGTCCCTCCTAAACCTCTGACTGAGCTAGACTGCCCTGGCAAGTAGTGTCCTCTGTAACCATTGCAGGCTTCACAATGGTTATGTCAGAGACTGTGTCTCTCTTTGTAATGGTCTCTTTGCCATTCACTAAAATAGTATATAACCTCTTGTGGTAGTTTGGCACACTTGTTGTCTCAAGGCAACTTACTCTTGGCATTTTGTCATTCTCACTTACTGGCTCTCCTGCCTTTTGTTCTCCACCTTGCTTTTGTTGATATATATATGCTACATGGCCCCACTGGTTGCATTTAAAATATTAACCCTAGGTCTTGGACATGTACCTGGACTAGTGGCTTCCCCTGCTACTGGCAGATTTTGTTGGGGCAGTCTGGGCTTAAATCTATGAGCAGCACTGAGTGTCCCTTTCCTGTGCAGTGATACCCTGCTTGCTAGGTATAGATCTCCCTTCTTCCCCAGCTCATCTACAATAAGGCATTGTCTATAAGCTAACCAGATCCTTGTGTCTTCAGGCAAAGTGCCAAGGGCTTGTTCCCTCACCAAGACGTCTGCCAGCCCTTCAAAAGTAGTGACCTGACATATACTCACCGACCTATGAAAATAAGTGCTTAGTTCAGCAACATATTCACACACACTTTCGTCTGCCTTGCATCTATGCTCACAAAACTTTTTCCTATAAGCTACAGGTGTTAGCTTAAAATATTCTAGCAAACAATTCTTAACATTATAATTTAGATAGTCATTATCAGAGAGTTTGGACAGAACATTTACAGCTTTACCATGGAGTAAGGGGGTCAGGAACCGTACCCAGAGAACTTGGGCAACATCACACTGTTTACATACCCTCTCAAACATGAATGAAACTATCAAAATTATCCCCCTCTGTAAATTGTGGAAGAAATTTACTGACCGTTGTTGCTTCTGTTGTTCGGTTACTCCCTTCCCGATTACCTCCATGACTCTGGCGAAGAGTCAGCATCTCCTTTTCATGTTGCCTCTGCCTATCCTTCTCCTCAGCTTCCAGATGTTGCAGTCTCTCTGCTGTTTTTATTTCCAAATGCTTGGCCTCCAACTCAAGTCTCTTTAACTCCAGATGGATTTTTAAGTCCTCTGTGAAAAGGTTGAGCTGCCCATTCTCTGAGAGTTGTACATCTGCATGGCCAGTTTGATCATCCTCCGGGTTGCTATTTTCTGATGCAGCTGTGACTAAAGCTGCAATTATGTGATGTTTCCATGCACCAGTCCTTTAGCCTTGCACATCTCAGCCAATTGGCTCCTTGTCAGCTTGCCATACTCCTCTGCTGACATGCTTTCCTGCTCTCCCTGACTGAATAAACTAACAAAAGAAATAAAACAATTGTGATATGAACTCTGAATGTTCACTGCATGGCTGATTTAGAGTAGAAAAAAACCTTCAGTGATCACTGTACACAAGCTACAGGAATTCAATATCCACACCACTACGAGCCAATTAATATGTGATGTGGCTATCTCACCACTACAAACCAATTAATATTTGATGTGGACATCCCGCCACTGCCAAACAATTAATATGTGATGCCCCTGCACTGGACTACTAATCAAGGAGCCTCAGTCCTCACAACTAACACCAGTGAGGGATGTGCACATTGGGAGGATGATAGGTATACACACAGTAAAGTAAAATTTCCCTTAAGAGCACACAGAGATCACAGTCAGTCTGGAGCTGGTTTGTCCCTTTCTCTCCAAATCCTCAATAAGACTCCCCACTGGCACAGCGATAGGGTTAAGATCTCAGTTGAGTGGTCAAGCTAAAAGTGCTTTGTGTCCCTGCCCAAGTAGCTGACACACACACACACACACACACACACACACACACACACACACACACACACACACACACACACACACGCACACACTTTGAGATTTTGATTTATATACAAATACACAGACACTCCTGGGGAAGGCTGGCACAGGTTTATTAGCTATGCCCCCTTCTGCCCAGATTATAAGGTAGTAATCATTGCCACCAACCACTTCTTATCAGCTACCATGATGGCCCTTAGCAAAAGGTGCCCAATCTTACTGTGTAATGTTACTATTATCCAAATGGTAAGTGTGACCAGAACTTTTAAGGCTATTCAAGAGTTGCCTATACAGTATCACCAAATACATGTGCAAGTACTCTAACAGCTTAAATATCTCTAAATAAAATCATCCACAATTAAATTTTTAAATATATTTAATAATAAATAATAACAGCACAAGCCAATGCTCAATAACTCAACACAGTGACAACAGAGTTCAGAATCACAGGAAATACTTTAAAACAACATTGCAGGACAGTCTCACATAAATACAGAAACCATCTAAACTAATCTTACTGTATTCCTATCTCTAAGAGAAATCACTGAACCTAAATAACTTACTTACAGAGCCAGGCAAATACAAGTGCTAAATGGATGTGTTCAGATACAGAGACAAACACAAAATGCTCTGAGTTTCTATCTGAGATAGTTCTTAAATTAATAATACAAATTACTGCTGGGTCATCTCAGATTACATCATTCTTGTAACCTCTGCCTTTAGTTTCCAGGCTAACAGGAACTTAATATTTAACATGTCTCTGTTAAAAATACTTATCTCTCAGAAGTTGACACTTATCTCTTAGAAGCTTGCCTGGAACTGTGAATCATAAAACTGTTAAATATTATATCCTTGAAACCTATAATTATCTCTGTCTCAAACAATAGAAAGAATTTCCATCTGCAGACATTCTGTCTTCTATTTGTGGTAAACACACTCGTAAAACTTTTTACTTATTTTCTCAGAGTTTGCAAGTTAACTCTGTATGTCCCAACTTCTACTATGAAAACATTTGGACAGGCATATAGTCCATATACATTTCTGCTGTTCTCCAGCAGAGTGCACTGTGGTTACATTTTTGAAGCTCAGCACATAACATATAGTTTAAACATATAGTTCTCTTACATTTGTAAGACAAATCTGTGGATCATATTAATATTTACAGATGACATAGGATTATTTACAAAATTGTAGCTAGCTGGGCTGGCAGCCTTCACAGGAATTATTTTAGATGTTATGACTAATGGTTACTACTTGTTGCAAGTTGAATGCTTAATTTTGCATGTATACATAAACAATTTTAAAATTCTTTTCATCCCACCCCAGTTCCACCAGGGCCTAACCATATTGCTGTACTCTTTCACCAATGCAGTCAAATTTAGGACTGGGAACTACTTATGTCTTACAGTACTCAAGACCATATTCCTTTGCCACTCTGTATCACTTTCATTTTGGTTTCTCTTTACACTGATTTTTGTATTAGCTTTCACTCATTTGTACCCATTCAGTATATAACAGACCTGTTCAAATTAATTTGTGATGCATAATTTTATAATTGGGCAATGAAAAAGTAAATAATATTTATGACTATATAACTTAGAAATAGCATACAACTGCTGTTTCCCCCCGAAATATGTTTCAGGTATGTTATTTGTACTGTACATTATTAGTATAGCAGCATATAATGGGAAGCATGCAGAGATCCGCTGTATTTCATTCTGAAGAGCTGTGATGTTCTTAGTTCTTTTGTTTCCTTTTAGGATTACCCTGTCCCTCTTTTTATAGGACAGACGCTATTTAGACAACTTAACCCTGTGGGGAAAAAAAGATAAACAATAGCAAAATCCTGCAATTTTAGGGCAAGGAATATACCCCAGCTTTTCTGAAATTGTTGCAGAAAACAATTTCTCCATCTGAAACATTTTAGTATGGAATGAAACAACAGAAAGAACCGCAGTACTATAATAGCGAGCCTTTACTCTGGCAGTAAAACAAAACCTGTTCTTTTCCACAGGCTGGGGGTATTGTAAAATGTAGTGATTATTTAAATGAATGTCTTACTTTAGGCATGGCAGTCCTGTTCCATATGATGTCTACAACATTCTTGATATTGTATTGAAAATATGATTGTATCTTTACATTTCAATTCCTGTTCAAGAAGGAGTGGGTGATTCTGTAACTATAAAGCTCCTTGTGTCTGGCATGAATTACCTGCATATCTCTAAGACACACTTTCCTTAATGTGGCAAATCATAATGGAAACTTCAGCAGCACAAAAAGATCTCACAATACACTCATCAGTGGTAAAAAACAAATATGTAGCTGCATGTTACATGTTTATTAGGAACCATAATATTGACAGTTAAATTCCAGTATGTAAACAAACCAGTCAGGGCTGTTCAGCAAATGAGTTTTCTGTGGCACAGGTTTCTACATAAATTAAAAGAGCATAGCAAGGACAAACAAGTTTAAATGCTCTGATGTCAGGTTTATACCAAATGGTATTGGCCATTCAGCTAAATTTCACAGAATACAACAGCTCCATGTGCCCAATAGTGCAAAGCACCATAAAAAGCAGACAAAGATTCACATTCATTAAGCTAGCATCATCAGGAAACAGCAAAACGATATGTATGTCATCACTAGTACTTACACGTAACTGTAAACAATACACAGTGTGTTGTGAATGAATAAGAAAGGCTTCTTGCTGATTATAAACCCTTGCGGTGAAGAAACAGAAATGGTCAAGCTAGGTTTATCAGTTCTTGTGTTTCATTAACAAAAGGCCATTTGATGGAAAAGATCACAGGAGAGTGGTGGCAAATGAGTTTTTCCTTACCCCCTCCAAAATGATGTGTATTCTCAAAGTTATTATATTTAGACATGGAGTGTGGGGAATGCAGCGGGCTTGTTCCTCAACAGAAATGTTGTTTTCATATTTTTTGTTATAGTCAATGATGTATGATGTCAATAATTTTTTTTCTGGAAGTTGTTTCCTTTACAGTGATTCTGTGTTCAGCCATATATTCATATAAGAGCTAGGGCAGTGCAGTGTTATCAGTCATCATTTAACACTGGTATGCTATATCATAATTTTTAAAAATCTGGCATGAATGTGCCATTCCCAAGATATCAGAAGAATGTCAGATACTATCTCAGAAAAAAAAAATATTTCAGGCATAAATTAAAGGCAGTGACTGATCAGCAGCCATCCATTCCTTAACATGTTGTGAATATAATTGACATCAGATGGATTTGTCTCACAGAATGACCTTAGGCTCGTAAGTGCATGCTTTACCCAGCACCTTATACATATCTTTTAAGTACAAAGGTTAGGTGATATTCTCCTATGGCTGTCGTGTTGCAGGATCGGGCTTTTTGTTTATATACTGCTTAATGTTCCTCTCTCTTTTGTTATCCACTGTACAATAATGCATTGGCATCTGCATGGAAAACCAGTGCATGGTTTCACATATGTGGCCCTGAGAATGTCTGTCTGTGTATCCCCCAACACTTTATACATGCCTACAATAATTCTTATGACTCCCATCATGGATTCACAGGCAGAGTACAACTTTATAACTCTCCCCAAAAGAAAAGAACTAGAGATCAGCCATCCACTACCCTGTTGTCTTTCTGTTCAGGATTATTGCATAAATTTGGGACATAATTTTTGGTGGGAGCTCTTTGTGTCAACGGGGTATTCAATCTGTATTTATTTAGTTTGTTAAAAGTCAAAGCTTATCCTGTGTATATGCTATGGCTGTATGAGATGCAATTCTCTAGGTCAGATTAAATGCATTCAGCAGTATCATGTATTTTTAGTTCTGACTGGAGTCAATAAAAGTAATTAATACCTCTTGATTTTATGATTAGAAACAATGTTATGCACTTGTGTCTCAGATCTATTTTTTTAAGCTCTCTGACCTCAGAACTGTTGTGACTTGATCTGCAGCTGCTTCAAAAAAGTTTGAGTAGACACATAAAACTGCATAATAAGAAAAAATATTGACCGGCTTACATTGATATATGTATACTATGTGTGCTCGAATTTGTCAAATGCTGTAGAAACATTATCCTCATTTTCATCTGTTAATACTATTTCTACAGAAAGTTCTAGTGAAAGACATGAAGGCAGATGAGATCAGTGCTGTACTGGATTCTCTAGGATTTTACAAGAGATCTGCTAAAGGTGAAGAGATTCCCGAAGAGGTAAAGCATTACCCACTGAGAACTCCAAAAGATGAGCTGTAGGAACATCTTCAACGTCCAGTTCAAGTACTACTCCAGGGAGCGTGGATGATATTGGAGACCAAAAGGCACAGTCTGGCCCAGTCTCTGACTGATTTATTGCTTCCTTGAAGTGCGAAACAACTGATGTTCTTAAATTAGCATGAGGTGGAGATCCTGCACATATGTTTAAAAATATTAAAATGTTATTAAAAACTGATGACAAAAAGTGCCATTCTTACTTGTTGGGTTACGTCTTGTAGATACTTATAGGGGGTATATGAACCTCTGGCATCTGCTGAAACTGGTACAAGTGCCAATTATCCATAGCAACAGAGAAATCTAAAGGTGATGCAAAGCCCAGTATATAAAAAGATAAATGCAACTTAGCTTTCCAGACATGAGGAATCATACTTCAGCTGACAATTTTAATCATCAGACTTAAAAGTTAGATTGTATGGATTTGAGTTCCTTTAAGAGATGATTGCTCATTGTATCAAATTGGGTTAGACAGGTAATTTATGATTATCTTGTTCCTGGCAGTAATGAAATTGTTAAGAAGATGTTTTTGCTAACATGACAAGAAAGAGTAGAAAATTCTGTAATTATTCTGTTAAACATAATTCTTTTCACATAGCCTGTACAAGAAGCATGAATAAGAGGAACCACTGTATAAACTCTGCCGTCTGTATAACAGCAAGTAAAATATAACAGTGATATCATCAATGAAACTTCTGTTTTACTATTTACCAACTCACTTTTATAAGGCTGAGGTATGTTAAACCTCAGCTTCCACCGAATACTAGGATTATACATTGCTTTAAATAAATCAAAAGATTACTTAGATTCACAAGAAGAAAAACATCAAGTGCTTGTATTTCCCCTGGTATCCCGACCACAACATCACTTTCCTGTATTTTTCATGGAAGGATTGAGAGAAGGATCTTACTATAATAACTCTTTAATTTCAAAAGTCAGCTTACTTGTATAAAACTGTGGAAGAGTGAAACTTCAGTTGCTGATTATTGTTATTTTGCTTTGTTTTAAACAAACTTAAGTGTTTCATTAGATTCTCTGGTTTGAGAAATGCCACTTACTTACCAGGGACATTGCTTTTATGTAATAGGCCCAATAGGGTTTTCTTCTGCTTGTCACAGGTGTATTGTTAATTAGTTCATGGAAAGTTCAGCAAAGGCTGTGAAGGTATCTACTCCATCTCTTTGATGGACATAACTGCATTGGTAAGAGAGTTTGTGCATGACTAATAAATATTTTTTAAATTCAAATCAATATACTCTATGCTGAATAAACAAGCAGATTTGCAGACTGAGGTGATAAAAGGATTTTGCAGTTTTAATAATGATGTCAAATGCTTTCTTAGAGATGTGCAGGTCTTCAGTTATTGTAGTTTCTGGGTAACCTTGCAAAGATGCAATGCTTTGTGTATTGCCCTAATATCCTTTATTGCCTTGCTGGTGATTTGTGGGTACCAAGCTGTAATAGGAAATATTCTATCATCTATGTTTAGCAGAAGGTTAGAGAGGTTACGAAGGAGAGAAAGGTAAGCATCCTAAACAACAGATTCTGAAGTTCATTCAAATAAGAATATTTCCCATAGAAGCAGGTGCTGCTTGCTTTCAGTAAAATATCAACCCTTAACCATGATCAGCTGTGTTTAAACTTTCATATAGGACTAATAAGCTAGTACAGGACAATGGTCAACAAGATCATTAGGAGTAATTCAAATGTTGGTGCATCTGTCTCAGTGATTAATGAACAAAAAGTAAACCAATGTTTCACAGGCAGAAAGGGAGTTAGATCTGCTGAGCTCTGAAGCTAGCTGTATGAAGTCAAAGAGGTTAAGTATTCTGATTAGTTCAGAGTTAAATGGTCCTTGTCAATTAAGCTTATAGCCACTAAAATGTATAATGTCTTTCTCGGTTGCCAGGCTAATAAGACAGAAAATTACTTTATTGAGATCAAGATTTGAGGAAATAAGTGGCATCTCTCTTTTTATCTATATATTATACAGATAGATCAATATATTGTCTTTCTTTCATTGTTAATCAGGTGAATAGACTGCTGCAAGACCTTTTTTAGAGATTTCCCAGGCCAAAACGCTTGATATAAAATTATAGCAATACTCAACGCGTGTACACATATAGAATATGAGCAGGGACTCTGAAACTTAGAGGCATAGCAAATGGGAAATAAGTTTCAAGACAACACAGGTGAGATGGAGTAGAATATACAGTAGAAGCATGAATACATTTAGTCCTCATATATCCCGTGGTTAGTTTGCATACATTCTGGTTACAACAGATGTACCTCAAGTGAACAGAATAAATGGATGGGCAGTAGTAAGAGTAACACAACAAAAATACTTACAATCGCAGTAGATGAAGCAATGAATTAAACAGCATATGTAAAGCATATCTATTTGTATCCATTGGTTAGGTGTTCTTTTAACTTTTTCTTAAATGCCGATAAATCTTGCAAAGTTGTAATATTGTTAGGTAGACTATTGCAAGATGAGGGTGCAAGTCTTAGGAAATATATTTTGCATAAAGCAATAAAAAAATGTGATCTATTTAGGTTAAGGGAGTTGCAACTATGGAGAGTGTAAGAGGATTCATGGACTGAAAGCTTGTTACTGAGGAGAGGTCAGTAATTGTCATGAATAGTTTGATAGTGCATTAATTAAACAGTGTTATCCTACTGGTGGATGAAGACTGAACTCTCAGGCTTCATGTGCCCAAGGTTCCACCTGCTGAAGATCAGATTTCCTTCACAGGAAATCACTTTTGATGAGTTGTGCTAACAGTGATGCCATTTTTGGAGGAATTTCACAATTCTTTTAGTTGGTGTGACCATGGAGTTGGTATATATAACTTAGGTGGCCCTGAAAAAATATTTAAAATGTGTTTTAGACTTTTTTCAGCAAATGCAGTTCAGGGATTCTGATCTTCAGTGCATTTGCATTTGTCCACTCATAGTGGAAGCATTAAGCAGGTGAGTGGATCTTGCAGCAATAAGGTGTCATTTTCTCACTCTGTATAGAGGTGGAGTAGTATTCTATATGTTTATGTTGCAAAAATACTCTTATTTCAGTGGAATGAAGTAATGTTATTTTGTGCATTGAGACACAGGCTAATGGTGAGGTATATACTAATCTGAGGATTTGGATGTTGATAGCAATGGCTCAACATGCTTCATATGTGAGTTAATTGAATATGTTGAGTGTCACCTATAGTTGCTGTGTTACTTTGAGGATTGTGTTATAGTTATGGTTATGAGAAGAGAGTGAATAATCTAACAAGATCCCTAGATATAGATGCACCATGTTTTGGTAGACCATGAACAATATTCAACATGCTGGGAAACCTTCTATCCCCAACCCCTTCTCTAATAAAACCCCTCTTGAAACTGCCACTCTACTAAACAACTATATAATTGACTCTATCCACAAACTAACTTCCCCCGACAGTAACCAATCACAACCTCCCACCCTCTCCACCACCTGTCCTCTGCACAGCCTTCTCCCCGAAACCCATTTCCACTGCCTACATAAAATCCCTTTTGGAGAAATGTAAACCATGATCTGATATTGTTAATCCTCGTTCATTCCTTACATGTGGGTATCGGGTTATGTCCTCGGAACTGAGCTGGCCATCTTCCAAGCTCGCATCAGCTACAAACTCTCGAGCTAAAAACTCTTACCCTGAATTCCCCTCTCCTTGTTACCTCAGATTTCATTTGCGCGTAGCCATTCGGTCATGTCAAGCTACTTCGCTTGAGCTAATTACAATATTTTTCTTCATACTAAATTCTAAAAGAGCCTTTTCTCACAGAAAAGTTATTAGTTAGTTTTCTCTTATCTTATCGCATTTAGCGACTATCTTTTCTTGAATCTTTTCAATTCCTTTCCTCCACTTTACCGCGAGGTAATTTCTTTTTTACCATCGTTGGTAAACCACCTTTCCTTCTTAACTTTGAGTAATTCTTGACCATTGCTGGTATTTTTTCTGGGTTTACTTCTTTCTTTCTAACATGGCAGATAAAAAAGTAGTCCAGGATTTAAAAGATGTTTAGATTGTGGCCATAAATTACCTACTTCAGATGCACATTCCCTGTGTGTCTTTTGCTTGGTTGTGCCTCATTTATCAGTTGACCCGCCCTGTGGGATTTGTAAGAATTTCTCTAACAGGACGTTGATTGAGAGAAAAAATAAATTAATATTGAAGGGGCTACTTAAATCTTCTTTTTCAGAGTCTATTTCTGGGTCAGAGGATTCAACCCCTCCAAGATCCCATAAGAAAAAGAGTGATGGACATATAAAGGTCAAGTCTCTTCCTTTGTCCCCTGCTGGGGACTCCCAGGAACCAAGACCCAAGAAAGCTAAGCTTTCCAGTTCGGATTTGACTTCTTTGGCTCCAGCACTTTTGGTACCTAGACCTTTGGCACTGAGGCCATTGGCTACATCTGTGACTTTGGCACTGACTAGCATGCCCTTTACCGTATCGGTAATGAGGGGCTCCTCGGTTCAGACTTCTTTACTGGCACCGACTGACTTTTCAATGCCCATTGCCTTTTCGGCTCCGACAACTTACCCGGCACTGACTACCCTCTCAGCACTGACCATTCAGTTATCGGCACCAATTTTTTCGGTTCCAGACTTAGTGCCGACAACCACTTCGGTACCGACCTTTTCCTCAGTGCAGACCATGACTTCGACACTGATGAATTCCTCAGTGCAGACACCTGTAGTTCAGTCTTTTACAGCCCAGTTGTTTTCAGTGCAGACCTCCGAGGTGGGCACCGAGCTTGCTCCATCTTTGGATAGACCTGACTCTCCCTCAGCTGTGTCCGTGAAATCCACTAGAAGCCTCACTGAACGCGACATGTTGCGTCTTGTGGATCAAGTGCTTTTGGACAGAGGTATCCGACCCCCCAGGACCTATCCTTCCTTGGGAGGTGATCACCCTTTACCAAAGACCCTATTCATTTGTAGACCCTTGATATAACACAGTCTTCCCCCTCTATGGTTCCCTTTATGGACCTCACTAAGGAGTCACAGTTGCCTTTGTAGCAGGAGAGTTCTGCTACAACCCGGGTTGTCAGCTGTAGCATATGTATTTGGTGTTTCACAGCCATCAAGGGACTCCAAGTTGGCAGGCTGAGCCACTTAGGGGAGGGGTGACACCTGTTCTGGGCACTCACCCCTTTTCAGGAGGACCAGCCTTCCAGCTAATGGAGAAGGCTCTGGCATCGGTTGGGGATCCTGTGCTATCACTCTCCCCACCCTTCTCTGGAACTCAATGTACACAAGTCACTCCTGATGGACACTGGGCACAAGGGCCTCAGGATATACTCCCACAGAAGACCCCTTTTTCTCTGTCTTCCCCAGCTTCTCCCTCTGAAGAAGTTCATCAAAAGAGCTTGTGCAAGAGGAAGCATATGGACTCCACAGAGGAGTATCTTACTGAAGATACAGAATTTGATGATGGGCAAGGTCCCCTTGCTCACCCTCCGGGGTATCCTTTGGTGATATTCTTGAAATTCTTAAACAGAGAGGTGACTGGCAGCCCTCAAACCCGACGTCTGAAGAGTCTGTGTTCCTGCAGGCCTTTCGCGCCCAGCCCCCTACCTCCTGGGTTACTCCACCTGCTGACGAACTGGTCTGACTCGTCATGCAGCATGCATGGAAGGCTCCTGACACCATTGAGGCCATTTCCCAGAGGCCAGATAAAATTTTATCCCCTCCTGCTACTGATCCCTATTGGTCCAAAGGTCTTCCTGTAGATGCTTTGGTGGTGGCGGCCACAACTTAAAAGGACCTGGCGGAAGAAGAAAGCCAGACTGTCCATCCACCCAACAAAGAGTCCTGGGCTCTGGACAGAATAGGGAAGTGTACTTTTGCATCAGCGACCTTTGCAATCAGGTCCCTGAACTATATGGCACACTTTACCAGGCTTCAAAGAGATTTAATTTCTGAGCTCTCTGAAACTTTTGCTGGAGCTGTGTCTGATGAGATCTGTGACAAAGTGGCTTCTCAGCTAGCCACCATTGAATCGATATCTAACTCCTCCATGTGCCTGATATTTCATGCATCAGAAGGAGCAGCTAGAGCGATGAGTTCAGGCATTGTTCTGAGATGACACGCCTGGATGTGCTTGTGTAATTTCACGGAATCCTTCAAGGCTTCCTTTCTCAACACTCCCATCGAAGCCTCTTCATTGTTTACACCCAAGGTTAAAAGCACACTGGCCAGATGTGAACAAGACAGTAAGACCCTTTCTGCCGTGGGTGTCTGTTATTCTTCCCCTCAACGGGCTTTCTCCAGAAACCAGAAGAGTGGGAAGATATGGTACAAAAAGTCTCAGGGTCCTTTCCGGGATACACTGGCTGAGTTCTCCCCTAGAGGCAGAGGGGGAAACTGACAGGGAAGACGCCCTTTTCGGGGCAGGGGGGGTCCGCATAACCAGGATTCCAGGGACTCTTTCCCTGGCCAATCCTACCAGTGCTCCTGAAGAGCAGCCCAACTGCTTTCCTCTGGAAGTGGTTGGGGTCGTTTCTCTTTGTACCCTTCTGCCTGGCTAACCATCACCACCGATTCTTGGGTACAAAGGATAATAACCAGAGGTTATCATATTCCCTTCAACCTTTGTCCTGCTCCCCTAACAAACTTACCCAATGTTCCACCCAGTCAAAGGGAAGAAGCAGCTTTGGAGATTTCAAAACTGCTAATAAAAAGAGTCATCCAAATAGTCCCTCCAGACCAGATAGGATCAACTATCTACTCTAACTATTCTACTCAAGACTATTTTTGGTGCCAAAGAAAACCGGGGACTGGAGACCAATTTTGGATTTCAGTGTATTGAACAAGTTTGTAAAAGTACAAACATTCCAGATGGTCACAATACAGTCTATCCTTCCATTTTTGGAAAAAGACGATTGGATGTGCTCGATAGATCTTCAAGATGCGTACTACCACATAAAAGTGGACAGACCATCAAGAAGATTCCTTCGCTTCTGTGCGGGAGCCAGTCACTACCAGTTCAGAGTACTGCTCTTCGAACTCTCTACAGCCCCCAGAGTGTTCACAAAGTGCATGGCAGTCATCACAACTCACTTGCGACTAGAAGGATTCCAGGTGTTTCCGTACCTAAACGACTGGCTCATCTCCACCCCCACCAGACATCTATTGAAGAAGCCCTGGCATGTACTCTCCTCTCTCCAGAAAGGCTAGGCATAACCATAAACTGGCAATAATCCAATCTCACCCCATCTCAATCCACATAATTCATAGGGGTCTTCTTGAATACAAAGAATTGCAGAGCATCCATTCCAGAGCACAGAATTCTAAGGATAAAGCAACAACTGATCCCAGTCCTTTCAAGGGAGAAATCCACAGCTCAGTCTGTTCTACAGTTGTTGGGTTCCATGGCAGCCTCCATCACCTTTGTCACCCTGGGCAGGTTTCACATGAGGCTCTTACAATGGCTACTGCTCACCCAATGGTATCCCTTTCAGTACCCTCTTTCAGCCAAGATTCGGGTAACTCACAGGTGCAAACAGGATTTAAATTGGTGGATGGCCCACAACCCATCACAATGGTCTCACCCCTTCTCCCCCCAACAGCCCAAGGCTACAGTGACCATGGACGCCTCCCTGATGGGGTGGGGGGGCTATGTCAGGGACAGACAGTCCAAGGTACTTGGTCCGAAATGAAGGCCCATCTGCATATAAATGTTCTAGAGCTGAGGGCGGTGCTTCTGGTGTTGCAAGAATTCCATCCCCTGCTGCCATCTGGGACTATTGTGATACAATCAAACAACATGGCGGTGGTCTGATAATCAACAAACAGGGCGGAACCAAATCTTACCCACTCTGTCGAGAGGCCATGAGGATATGGCATTGGGCAATGGCTACCAACCATTTTCTTCTCGCAATGCACATTCCCGGGAGTTCCAACATGATAGCAGACAGACTCAGCAGGTGTATACTACAACCTCATGAGCTGTCCCTGAATCCTTTGATAGCGGCGGAGATTTTTAACTGCTGGGGTCTTCCTTGCTGTGATCTCTGTGTCCCCAACCAACTATAAATGCAGCAATTATTTCGCCCTGATTCCCCCCTCTGGGACAGTCACTCAGGGACGCTCTAGTCCATGATTGGCCCTTGGGTCTACTGTACGCATTTCCACCTCTCCCCCTCATTCCCCAGTTTCTGAAGAAAGCCCACCAGTTGAAGAGCAAAGTAATCCTCATAGCACCATATTGGCCTCATCAGATTTAGTTCTCCTTCCTTTGGCCTCACCTGCTAGATCAACCGTGGATTCTCCATCCAACCCCGAGGTTGATCTCCCATCCGCAGAATCTGATTCACCCCAACTTGAACAGCCTGAAGCTCACAGCTTGACTCCTCCATTTCCCTTGATTGCCAGGCAGACTGCTCTTTCTTTGCCAGTATGTGACATTCTTATTGTATCTCATAAGTCTTCCATCAGAATTACATATGGAAAATATTTACTTTTTGGCTGAAAGAAAAACAGGTAGATCCTTTTTCAGCACCAGTGTCGATAGTACTGGAATATCTAGCCACTCTATTTCAATCTAAATGCCCCTACCATTAGAGTTCATTTGGCTGCAATATCTAATTTCAATGATGGTGTCCAAGACTCCTCTCTTATGTCACACAAATTATGCAAGACTTTCATAAAAGGCGTGAATCATCTAAAACCCCCTTTAAGAGAACCTACTCCACCATGGGACCTGTCATTAGTCCTACAAGCTTTGACAATGCCACCTTTTGAACCAGCTTCTTCTTGCAACCTCAAATATTTTTCATGGAAAACCTTGTTTTTGGTCACCATTACTTCTGCCAGACGTATCTCTGAGCATCAAGCCTTATGCATCAAGAATCCATTTTTGATTTTTCATAGAGATAGAGTGTTATTGAGTACTAATCCTTCCTTTCTGCCAAAAGTGCTCTCTGAAATGTCCATTAATCAAACCATTGAATTGCCAGTTTTCTTCCCCAATCATTCAAACAAAGGAGAGTATTGCCTACATACCCTAGATATTTACAGGCAAATTTGCTTTTACATGAACAGGATTAAGGCCTCTCGTAAATCAGACCAGTTATTTTTGGCCTATTCTGGACCTAGATTAGGATGTGCTGTTGCTAAGGTCACATTGGTTAAATGGTTGAAAGACTGTGTGACCTTCATTTATAGACAATGTAATATTTCATTACCTACTACCATAAAGGCTCATTCTACAAGGTTGGTGGCAACTTCTGCTGCCTTCCATGCCAGAGCTTCTTTACATGACATTTGTGCAGCTGCAACTTGGGCTACCCTCATACCTTCATCAATCATTACAAATTGGATTTGGACTCCAGGGGAAGAGCATCTTTTGGTTCTATGTTGCTCAGGAATGTCCTTCAATGAGAGCCTCTCAGGAATAAACGTAGCTGGGGACTCTGTCCCACATGTAAGGAATGAACAAGAATTAACAATATCAGATAAAGAAGTTATGTCTTACCATAATGTTCCGTCTGTATTGTTGAACCTTGTTCAGTCATTACGACCCTCCCTCCTTCCCCCTCCTGTGGCTTCTAGTGGATCTCACCATCCGGTTCTATTATGTCATTTGACCAGAGGTAGCCTCTACCTTCCTTTGACTTGCAAACTCAATCTGAGGTAATAGGGTGAGGGGAATTCTGGGTAATAGTTTTTAGCTCGAGAGTTTGTAGCTGACCCAAGCTTGGAAGATGGCTGGCTCAGTTCTGAAGTCGGAACCGATACCCATACGTAATGACTGAATGAGGATCAACAATACAGATGGAACGTTATGGTAAGACATAACTTCTTTTTCTCCTTCATTCAACAACCTACCCCCCACTTCCTCAAACTTGCAGCTGATTCTATAGCATATCCCATCTCAATCCTTATCAGTCATTCTATCAAAGAATCCACAGTCCCTGAAATTTGGAAATCCTTTTATACCATTCCATTACTTAAAGGAGGTAACTCCACTGACCCTTCCAATTTCTGTGCTATAGCCATCATCTCCCCCTCTCTAAAATCTTAGAGAAATGCATTCTTAGACAACTTCTTAAATATCTACATCAGAAAAACCTGCTCACCCCCTCTCAACACAGATTTAGGCCTTATCACAGCATGTCTACAGCCCTTCTATCCTTTACTCACACCATAGCAGAGGCAAGAGATAACAATAAACTGGTATCATGTCTTTTTCTTGACCTCTCCAAAGCATTCAACACCGT
The DNA here is from genome assembly GCF_019279795.1 of Protopterus annectens. NCBI lineage: Eukaryota > Metazoa > Chordata > Ceratodontiformes > Protopteridae > Protopterus > Protopterus annectens. The sequence continues at coordinate 457,783,545 of NC_056733.1, read as the reverse complement.
CTCCCACCCTAAGCTCCTTACTAATCTCACTGAACTCAACCTTTCCACATCTACTACTCTCTGGTTCTCTAGTTACCTTAACGGACTGCAATCTGTTGGATGGCAGTCTGCCTGCTCACCCTTCTTACCTATCCAAACAGGTGTTCTCAAAGGATCCATTCTAGGCCCCCTTCTCTTTAATATTTTTACTAACAATCTTTGCTCCACCTGTTGCACCTCATCACTGATTCTGTATGCTGATGATTCTACTCTAATTACCCTCTCCGACAACCCTACTGAACTACACTCCCTCACACAGATTTCATTTAACACCATTGAACACTGGTTAATCAATAACCAACTCATCCTTAACCCAAAGAAAAAGTTTCTTCTGTTCCTTCCAAAAACTATAACTAGCCTGAAAACTTCTTTCAGTCTCTCTTCCCTTGACAACACCATCTTTCACACAGACTCCCATGTTAAACATCTTGGAATTGCAATTGACGATCAACTGAAATTTGACTACCATATCCAACAATCCATCAAAAAGACCAATCAAAAACTGGGCCTACAGTATAGAAACAAAAAAATTCTTATCCATCACCTCTAGGATTTCTTTGGCTCAAACCTACCTACTCCCCTACACTTCCCCTATATTTACCCACCTACAGGTTAATCTGTTAACCAAACTTGAACAAACTTACAACCAAATAGCTAGATTTGTCTGTAACTTCCCTTATAAATCCCATCACTACCTTGCCCTTAAACAACTACAGTGGCTGGAATTCCATCAACTACTCCAACTTTCTCAGCTACAAATGACACAATCTGTTCTTTATAAACCAGAAGACTGTCTCTCTATCCTTTCTTCTATCCCTATACAAACCTTTTCGATCTCTCCGCAGTGCTGATTAAATGCTACTTGACACCTACAGGCCAAACAAAACAATAGGTAGATTACTGTATAAATGTTCCTTATCTCAAACTTGGAACAACCTACCACCAAATTTACATTCCATCTAATCTTCAAGCCTTTTTAAAAGGGAATTGAAAAACTACCTTGCTAACTCTGTCTCCTGCACCTGTCACCACCCCATCTAACACATATTTCCCACACTCATCAAATTATAATCAATTTCTCCTCCCTTTCGGTTATATAATGTTTTAACAACTAGTATGGAAGTACCTAGCTATTACACCAAGAAACCCTATACATAAATCTCATCAGCTTCTCTTCCTTGTTACTATGCTACCCCACCCCTCCTTTCTGTCTCTCTCTTACTGTCTCGACTCTCCCATACATTTCTTTTCCTTAGCTACTTTTCTATCCCACCCCTCCCTTCTCTTTTTATAACTGTTTTTCTCCTACTCTCTTGTCTTCCCTCTATTTCAGCCCCTCTATCTATTACCTCTCTTACCTCTCAACCAACTTAGTTTAGTCATTAAAACATTCTTGGGGCATTTTGTTATTTTCCTGTAGCCCTATTGCAATACACATTTATCAGCTGTTCTCTTTACTGAAGTTTTATCATTTGTTAATTTTCCCTGTGGCTTGAATGCATGCAGTTATGTTTTCGTATGCTTATTTCTTATATGTAACATAGTTATTGTTACTGTTTATTGTTACTTATTTATGTGTGGAGCTTTTCTCCTTGGGTCTCCACTGAAAATGGGCCACTAGCCCAGTTGGACTAACCCAGTTAACAAAAGACAAATAAATAAATAAATAAATAAATAAATATTTTGGTTTGTCTGTAAAGGGGAGATTGGTCTCTTTGGGATCTCATATATGTGTAGGGGTGATATGTTAATGAGTCTCCAGGGTGATCCAAAAACCATGACAGTAAATTTATATGCTCCATAAGTAAAATGTGTGGAATTCCCTTCAGTTACAACTTGATGTACTAACTGGTCAGGGAAGACAGGTTCAGAAATGACAGAAGAGTTCACTAGTGCTGGCTGGAACTTTCTTTCACCAAGTAGATGTCTACCACCTACTATTAGTTCTCATGAGTCGTTATTTACATGTGATGGTCACCGACATTAGACAGCAACGGTGTGATTAGGTTTCAGGCAGGTTTCAAAGGTACAAATAGCATCTGAACTGCCATATAACAATGAAGCCTCTAGCTCTCCATGTTAGTATCGTCAGGTTTAAGATCATATAGGTGAAGGGTTGATAGCAAGAGGACAGGACTGCAGACTGAATGAGGTGGGTCAAGTTACTAAGAGATGATGAGAGAGTAAAAAATGTCTCTGGTAAGGGATGACAAGTCTCGATTAGAAAAATAGCAGAGTAACAGAATACCAAAAATGTGACCTCCTACAGAACAGAAAAGTCATGATACATCCTTGCTAAACAATTTAGACTGAGAGGTGACTAAGCAGGTAAGATGTCTATTAGTCTCAAGGGTCCAATCTGTAGATATTGAGTAATGTAAATAATATGTGAATATGATGGCTCCATATTGAAATGCTGGGACTCACAATGCCATGTCCTGAAACACTGCCATAAAAAACTGAAAATACAGCAGAAAAGTGAATTTTGAACATTGCTTTTTTCCTTTAAACCATGTTTTGCAGAGGACAATCCCACATGTGCCTTGTGATGTCAGGGGGCAAGCATCTCATGTCCCAAAACGTATATATACCCACCCCAAGGAGACTGCTAGATAATGGCAGTCATTTCTTGAAATTTTTCAATGGATGAGTTAGCTTTAGAGGAGAAAAGGACAATTTCTCAGAAATGGGACTCAAAGTGAATATATGGATTTTCAGTCATTCATTCTCCTTATTTCAGGACTCAGAGTCCTGACATTTCAAACAGTTACAAGGTATAATAGGTGTCATACTGCTAGCACCTCAAATTTCCCTGCAATAATAAACATGCAAAGAAAGGTCACTGAGGCTGTCAGTTAATAATAGTCAGCAAAGAAATACAATTCTGTAAGCACCATTAGGCATTAAAAGGATGAGGAGTGAGCAGTAGAGTGTGTGTGTGTGTGTGTGTGTGTGTGTGTGTGTGTGTGTGTGTGTGTGTGTGTGTGTGTGTGTGTGTGTGTGTGTGTGTGTGTGTGTGTGTGTGTGTGTGTGTGTCTGTGTGTGCGTGTGTGTGTGGGAGTGTGTGCATGCACATTTGGGTGTGGATGTGTGTGGGTGTGTGTGTGTGTGTGTGTCTGTGTGTGTCTGTGTGTGTGTGGGTGCACATGCATTTGTGGGAGTGTGTGTGTGGGGCCGTGTGCATTTGTGAGTGTGTGTGTGTGTGTGTGTGTGTGTGTGTGTGTGTGTGTGTGTGTGTGTGTGTGTGCATGTGTTGTGCTCACATGTGTGTGTGTGTGTGTGTGTGTGTGCATGTGTGTGTGTGTGTGTGTGTGTGTGTGTGTGTGCATGTGTGTGTGTGTTTAAACATGTCCCAATAAATAACCACCATTAGCTAACAATGTGCATAAGTAATGCAATTTGTCAATGAAACAAATTAAGAGGGGAATTGTGATTCTATGATATCACAGTCTATAAATGGTTCTACTCAAGGAAATGTAACTAACAAGGAGAGCAGTGCCAGAATATTAATAGGGGTGATTTGGACAATTTTTGAGGTCACACAGCTCCAGAAAGGCCTATGTCCAACCAAGAAAATAACTTTAAAATGTGTGTTATGTTCAGGATATAAAGCTAACTCATTTTATTCAGCTTATGTGCTGAACATCAGATATGCAGCTTTCTCATTTGGCTCTTGGTGCTTCTCCTTGATCTGGCACCACTGAAAATCAGGCAATGAAAAGAAAAGGTCCATTCTTCAATCTGGTGCTCCTTCCTCCTGTGCCAGATTCCTAACACCCTCACACTCTACATGAGATAAAAAAAAGGGTCCATTCACCAATCGGGTACTCCTTCTCCTTCACTCCTAAGGTGTAGCTCCAGGTCCTAGTGCCTTCCTACTACCCTGCACACCCTCAAAATTACATGAGAATCAAAACATTGGGAGAAGAATTATCCAACAGTTGTGCTCCATGACACTTTATCCCAAAGTGTTTACCCCTTCACTCCACTTTAGCTGTTTATCTGCTCAACTTAACAAATGATTGATCACTTAAAAAAGCAATTATTTTTATTTTTAAACACTAAAAGATAGACACTGTGAGCATGTCTGCCATTTTTACATGCTTGACATGGGCTTATAAAGAAATTCAGTGCAGGCACTTTTTATTTATTCTTTTAAGTAAAATATTTTTTTCTTAAAAACATTAACAAATACATGTTTACAACTTTACCTAACTAAACCGCTGAAGCTTTCTGTTCATTGTGATCCCATTCTTCATTGGGAGGTGTCTGTGGATAAAAATAAATTACCTTCTTGCTGTTTTATCAGTTTAAACAGTTTGGCTTTTCACACCTTATGTGCGTTTATGTGAAATAAGTTGGAATACTTAAGCTACTGTGTTATTGTGTGAAGCAAGCCTAAAATACATTATTGTGTCCATAACTATTATTTTTACCACACTCAGACATCTGAGGGGAACACAGTTAGCAGTGGAGTTATGGTTGCTGACTATGTGGGATCTCTATGTATGAGAATAATTTACCCTACTATCATGATCAAGGTCAGTTGTCTAGCTTTGCAGAATAAGTGTGCATTTTTGTAAGGCAGGTTGAAATAATTTGCTGTGGCCATTTTATATATCTGAATTACTCCTAGTTTTCTGTTAAAGTGCATTGCACAGCTTTGTTTGCACGTTCACTTAAGGGAAAGCTACTTTTGCTTCTCTTCCAAAAGTTAACCTTTTCTGAAAAGGGACAATTCACCTCAAGCCACATTGAAGGTTGGCTAACTCAGAACAGAAATTTAGTTTTGCAATTACAAGATTAACTACACCTCCTTTAAGTAAATGCTGGTTTGCTTATTTGTTTGTTTATTTATTTATTGTCTTAGAAGACAACTTTCTATTGGATATCAAATCTGCAAGGGGAGTGCCAAAACAGACTGCTCTAATGTGTTCAACCCCTTATACTGTACTTCATAAAGACAAGGTTCTTCTGGCTATTAGCTAGTCCATTATGGCACAGGTTAGTCAAGGCTATTGAAGATGTCTTGAATAAGAAGATTCAGTTATTCCTTCCAAAATGAACCACAGAATACGAGGGAGCAGTTCCTACAAAAGATGGATCCAAGGAGACAGCTTGTGATTTACACTGATAGGACTAGAACTAAATGATTTGCTTCCTTCCTTTGCAATGGAAAGGTTTGGGGTTCTAAAGAAAAAGCACATATTTTGCAAATAGCTAGAGGACTGTATCAAATTTTGTTATGATTCATCAAGATAAACTTTGCTGATGCTAGTTAGAGCCCATTCCAAAACGGACACAGTTGCTTCTGCAAGAGAGATCCATAAGATGGGAACTTGCTTAGTAGTCCATACCATTAATAAGAGCACCAATTGGGCTATCAGTGTATGACTAAGGAGGGTTATGTCAAGACATTCATTCAAGCTGTGATGCAGGTTGCCTCTTCCTATATATATAGACATTTGTGCTGTTCTAGCCATACATGGGGGCTTGGACAGACAGTAAAGGAGAATTGTTGCAGAAAAGGATAGTAAAGATGTATAAGGTGTTCATCATAACAGCAGCTGCTCAACTAATTTTCTTGTCTTTCTAGAAGTTCACATCTGCCTTGTTTCAATGTTTTTTCTATCGATATTAACACTATTTATTTAGTTAGTTGGTTATCTGTTTATTCTTCTTCTTCTAGTGCTATGTTGAATACTATTTGATATGACACAAGCATGGATCTTATGTGACAAATCAGCCTATTAGTTTTATTGCACAGCAGGGAGCAATGGAAGGGCATCATATTGGCATAATAGGTGATGTAGCAAAGAAATATTATAATGCCAGTGCTTCAGGCGGCTGCTTGATTTTGGGGTAGAGAGACAACTTATTAGATGATGTGGTAGAGATGGTGATGGAGTTTGATCTTTGTGGCCTACTGATATGAAAGTTCAAAGACACAAGTCATCAGAAGTTTTCCGACTAACAGTTATATGTTAGTGGTTTATTCATAATACCTGGCTGTAAGACTTGAGAGCACTAGCCCTCCTCTGCTGTCTATTATGAGTACCATACCTAAGTAAAATTTGTGACCATGCCATCATAGACAATAAGGCATTGAAAAATATCTGGAACCAGGAGAGCCAGCTTTGGGTTCCACTTTCCATTTGGGATGGCTTAGAGGGACAGGAAAAGTGCAGCATATCAACTGTTCTATTGAGTGCCTTACAAGACTACACTAGTGCTTGTATGACCTGTAGCATACAACCAAGTGGAAGTGCCAGGAGGACTCCTTTAAAAACAAAACCTGTCTCTTCTACCCTCAACATAGCCTATACTTGGTCTTCTACAGTAGACATCAAGTGAAGAATCCTTTACTGTCTACATGAATAATACCCAGGGGAAAGTCTGCTATTATGTTTACACATATACATATCATCTCTAGGTATGTGCCCCTAAATTACATGTTCACATTCAGACAGTCTGATTATTTAATGGATAAGAAGAAACCTTATAGTATCCCCGTAGAACTGGCTGTTATTTATATATATATATATATATATATATATATATATATATATATATATATATATATATATATATATATATAGTCAGCTTTACTTAAAGGTGACATCTGTTCAGTCAACACAGTTTGGTTGACCAAACAGATGGTTGACAGATGTATGAGATTATACAATACCCAGGATTGGGGAAAGTACCCTTTCCCAGGTATTGTGCAATCTCAGTGTTAGTGTATATAATTAGAAAGGGGTGCAGGGGGTCTTGTCCCCATTTTTTTGTATTTGCATGAACCAAGAAATCATCAACATTTGGGTCTGTCACTTGTATATAATATGTGAATACGCATGCATGTGTACATGTAATAATTTCAGGGTCAGTGCTGGGGCCTCTCTTGTAGGTGGGCATCATAACAGCAGTGCACTAGCTTACTCTGTAGCCAGGCTTAGGTTAAACAGTTCAAGGATGGGGTCTGCAAGTTCATGTTTGACACTGGTATATTATCTGATATGTGTCTTTGGAATTTGAAACTGCCTTTAGGACATGTTCCTTTGTAATAAGAATGAATCATGGATGAACTGAATTGGGATAGAAGTTTCAGGGGAATACTGGGAGCAAACTTGTTGTTCGGCAGTATATTTGCAATGTCATTTGGATTTGAGTAGGATAACCTGTTTTGAAAACGTTCAGAAAAATGTTGCAAATTATTTCTTAGTTTTCTAGCATAATTAAAGATGAACTTGTAGTTATTCTTTGCCTCAGATAACATGCATTTCCAAAAATCCTCAGTTTGTGGGACACTCTGCTCCTTTATAGTGGTCCTTAATTGCTTAGTTGCTTTGTGAGTTTTTTTAGCCTATCATCATACTGGGGATGTTCTGACCCTATTTTGTGTTTTGAGGAATTTAATCCTTTTGTTATAAAGTTTATTTATGTTGATTATTCATGAGGGTGTTTTGCTTTTGAATTTCCCAGAATACTCGGATAAAGTAGGAACTGCTAAATTGATGCATTCATCTAAATGGTCAGAATAATCCTTAATGTAGTTAGCAGCATATTCAGGGCCATCAGTGGGAATGTCATGGGTAAATTTAGACATTTTGTCCTACAATTGTAAGAGGTGGGTACCAAGTGTTCCTTTACTGTTGGGGATATGTTTCCAGCCATGGTAAGTCAGAGTATATGTTATTGTCAAAACTTTTTTATTCACCAAAAGTTTTGATATTAGGGTTAGGAGAGAGAGAGAGAGAGTGTGTGTGTGTGTGTGTGTGTGTGTGTGTGTGTGTGTGTGTGTGTGTGTGTGTGTGTGTGTGTGTGTGTGTGTGTGTGTGTGTGCGTGTGTGTGTGTGTGCGTGTGTGTGTGTGTCTGTGTGTGTCTGTGTGTGTACAAATGTTTGCAGATTAAGGTTACAGTAAAGCTAGGAAAAAAGATTTAGTGTTGTATGTGTGCCCTGGCATATGTTGTGTGTGTGTGTGGGGGGGGGGGGGTCTTGGTTAGTGTCACTGGTGGCAGAAGGGTTTTGCATAAGGTAATTTGTAAGGTTGGGGTTATTGGGCATGAATAGGCTAGCACACAAGTAAGGTGGTGCAAGAAAGTGAAATATGCTTGGATCTTCTAGAAGAAAGGAAAAACAGTCATATTTATAGTAAAAGTATATTGTATAAATAAAAAGCATTATGAAACCATGAATATTGACTAATAAACAAATTAGCAAAAGTGAACAGTTAATTCTGATAGTATGTTCTCACACTCTTTATTATATCTTTGACCATAAAAATAATCAAATCTTATTTTAATTGAACTAATCATGGCAAGTACATAAAATGCTACATGATCTTAATAAAAAAAAAAAAAAAAAAAAAGAAAAGAACCCCATCCTAAATCAAGATGAATTCCAAATGAACGCCACCTTAAATAACAAAAATAAATTTTCCATATCAATAGTATACTAATCTTATTCAATGGGTGGATTTGTCAAGATAAATCCTATTAAGGCTAGATAAATGTTGGTTTTGATTTAAAACTATAATGGTGTCAGTGTCAAGTCATAAATATATGTTTTCATATTTAGATATGAATAACAAATTTGATTTTATAAGTGTTAAAGTGAAAACTACTTTTCTGGAACTGAAGAAATTAGAAATTATGTTGAAATAATATGCTGAAAGCAGACAGAGATTAAAATGAAAACATGAGATGGCTTACTCATTCACGTACCGAATAAGCAGTCATTCAGTACACTAGTTGGACATATTAATAACAAATGTTCATAAGAATACCAAAAATGTAGCAATGTGACACTCAAAGGTTAACATGGAATACTTTAGAAAGGACTCTGTTCTGTAAGAGAGAGAACTGTTTGTATATAAGACTGCTGGTGTGTCATTTAACTGCAGTTGAAATTGACTAGCTAAAAACACAACAGATGAAGCTTCAGCTCAGCAAAACAACAACACTTTTTGTAGGTCCCACTGCAGCCTAATCCTTCTTATTTATATAATCCAATGCATGTTTGCACAGTAATGGATAAATGAGAAAGCCCACAAAAATGAAATCACTACCACCAATAACTAGAAACCACACCAGCAGTGATTTCATACAGAGAATAGAGACTCTAGAGTTCAGTACTAGGGAGCTGAACTTCACAAGTTTAAACCTCATCCACTTAACAATTGACTAGTTATCTGGCAATGGATAAACCACATGAGCTTGCTCAACTGGAAAATGTCAAAAAGTCTTGTAAAACTTTAGAAAGGGTACCTCTGTCTGCTGGCCTATGTTAACCTTGCTGTGAAATGACCTTGCATTTAAAGAAGCATAGAATTAGTACTTGGTAATGGTCTGAAGACGCACTGTGTCTGATACTAAATATGGAATAATTAGTTGTTGAAGTAGATGATGGTGAATACATTTGTTGATGAGTTTAGAAAGCTGTGATAGTAATGCAATAAAGCCTATTTCATGGGGAAAGTGATAAACCTTTGAAATTGCACTATGAGTGATGGTGGTATATCAGCAGAAAACTACAAGGATGCCTGGCAGACATACATCTCAACCTCCTAGAGCAAGAAATCTGGGCAAACACATAAATAAAAGTGGGTCAAAGGCCTAAAACTAGGGACACATTTTAAATATTGCTCTTACAAATGTAAAAAGTTGATAGAATAACAGGTTTTGCATTAGCATGAATTTTCTGAAGGGTGTAAGTTCTGAAACTCAAATGTCTGTCATTATTTTTTAACTTCAGTCTTTAATGAGTTGCCACTAATTTGCCAGAAAACCACAATTTTATGAAAAACAGACCAAAAATATGAGGGAAAAATCTGTACATTCTGCAAAAATCTGTACAGTTGAGAGGTATGCTGTCAGATAGAAAAAAGGGGATGTATAGTGACATTTCTAATGCTCTGGTCTGCTTGATAGGATCATAGGATTATAGGAAGTTATTAGGCTAATGGCCTGAGGGCCCTTACAAGCCTAGAAAAATGTATCCTTGTTACCATGATCAGTACCTATTGCCCCTGTTCAACAGGGACACAGGTGGAACCACTGAGGTGAATTTATGGTTACCCATCCAATCATCCAGATTGTGTTTGAAGAGGGCTAATGAGGTGCTCTGTTTGACGTGAAGCGGGAGTTTATTCCAAAGGAATAGTAACCTCTGGGAGACAAATCTGTCCCTCCAGCAGGTTCTATTGATGTCACATACCAGGTTTAGGTCCTTAGAGTGAGTAATCCGTGTACCAATTGACTTTCGGATGTGCAAAAATTTCAATAGAGCAGGGTCAGAGTTCACCTTATAGATAAGGCGGAGATCATCTCTGAGTTGCCTGTATGAAACAAAATAAAGTGACAGTGATTTCAGCCGATCCACATAGTATAACTGCTGAATACCTTGAATTTTCCTTGTGAGGGACCTTTGTGGTCTCTCCAATTGCTGCAGGTGCTTTAAAAGGTACATACCAAAAGGGGCGTTGTACTCAATTTTTGGCCTAATGAGTGAAGAGTACAGGGAGGTGTAACTTCTCCTTTTTTCAAAGTAATGCCCTTACTTATGAGACAAGCATTATAGAATGCAATGCTTACCACTATGGAAACATGGTGATCAAGGGCAAAGTTGCTGTCAACCTGAGTGCCCAGATTTCTCACCACTGTGTGCATACTTAGGGTATTGCCATTGATGTGGTAATTTGCAAGAACATTGCTCTTACTGAATGGTATGATAATACATATTTTGCATTGAGTTTGAGGCCATAACTTTGGCACCAATCATTCGTTTGTGTAAGACCTTAAAGAATTTTGACATTGTTTGGAGATTCTAGGACCACAACCAGTTTACAGTCTTCAGCAAACTTTGTTAGCCACAGTCACTTGGTTTTAACTTGTACTTCAGAGAAATAGATTCCAAACAGTAGAGGTCTCAGGACCAGTCCTTGTGGAACACCAATGGTTGCGGGTCCACTATTGGAGGTGGATTCCCCTATTTTGATGGTATGGCTTCTATCAGTGAGCCAGTTCGCAACCCACCTCATACCTCTCGACTGTACAGGTTTTTGCAGAATGCCCAGATTTTTGCCTTATATTTTTGGTCCATTATTTATAAAATTGTGGTTAAAGACTAAAGTTAGAAAATAATGACAGACATTTGAGCTTCAGACTTCATACCCTTCAAAAAATTCACACTAATGCAAAGCCTGTTACTCTATCAAATTTCTATGTTTGGAAGAGCAATATTTAAAAATTATCCCTATTCTTGGGCCTCTGTCCCACTTTTATTTATGGCATTTCCAAATTTCTTGCTCCAAGAGTTTCAGAGATATGCTTATGATATAAGGGTTGATATCTAGCTGGGAGAGTCTGTCAATGATGCCTGAGTGAGGGATAGTGTCAAATGCCTTGCCTATGTCTAGGTAGGCTGTATGCACAGATTTCTCCTCGTCCAGGGCCTTGGTGACTGTCTCAAGAAGTCCACCAGGTTTTACAGAAATGATCTCCCCATAACAAGTCCAAACTGGATAGGATCTATTGTTTGGAGATTACCTGTATCTTTGTTGATAAGGTCCATGATCATTCTCTCCATGGCCTTTCAGATAGGGCTAGTCAGGCTAATAGGTCTGCAGTTACCAGGGTCAGTAGAAACACCACCTTTGTGCAAGGGGATAATGGTGTCTGCCTTCCATTCAGCTGGGACAAAGCTGGTGCTTCAACTGTGTTTGAAAAGAGTACCCAGTGGTGATGCTAATTCTTGTTTGAGCACTTGTTTCTAGGATGCAGCCTGGGATCTTATCAGGTCCTATTGATGCTGTGTTTTTAGCCTTCGTTATGATCTGCTCTTTAGAGATACAAGGTAGGGGACAGCTGGTAAGGATTTCATGAGGTACTTGTGACTGGGACACGGGAGTGAAGTTTTCACCAAACCTGTCAGCTAACAGGTTAGCTATGTCCATCGGCTCAGTATATGTGTTAGCATTAACTACCAGTTCGGTGCAGATCTGGGTCTTACCTTTTAGATTACAGATGTAGCTAAAGTACACCTTGTGGTTGTCCTTTGTTGAGGAAGCTAACTTGGATTTGAAGTTTGTCTTGAAGGACTTCACAAGAAGTCTTATTTGCTTATTTAAGCTGAGGAGGGAGTGTCTCCAGTTTAGAGGCTGCTCCTTCTCACTCTTAGACAGCAGTTTCTTCCTTTTATTGTAAAGCCTGTTAATGGTGGTTGTCTTCTATGGAGGTTTGCTCTTCCTTGAAGAGCTGGTTTTGGCATAACAGGCAAGGCTGAGTCAATGGAGTTATATAGGTGTTTGTATAGGGTACTGGTGTAGAGCTCAGCCTAGTTACCAGTTCTGTCTGGGGGGGGTGCAATGAATCTATTTATACTATTCCTTAAGAGGTTATAATCTGCTTTGGAGAAGTTTTTTAGTCTAATTTCTGATGGAGAGTGGGTCAGGTGTGATAGTTAGTTCAAATGAGACCGATTTGTGGTCAGATATCACGAGGGATAAACTCACAGTGAGGGTGCTACAGTGGTCTCCCTTATTTGTAAGTACCAGATCCAGAATGTTAGTGCCTCTAGTCAGGGTGTCAACCAGCTGGTCCAGGGTATTGGAATTGAGAAAGTCGAGGAACCTTTGGGCAGGTGAGCTTGAGCACAAGTAATTCACCTAGTCAGTGCTATGGTAGTTAAAGTAGCCCAAATCCATGGTGTTCAAATGTATCTTGATAGACTCAGATTCATCCAAATAAGCCAAGTGAATGACCTGATTCATGGAGGGGTTTCTGTAGCTGGCAATGACTTGAATAGGTGTCCTAGCAACAGTTAATTGCACCTGAAGTATCTCTAGGGCATCATACTATTTAACCAATCTGGAGTTGTATTTATCTTTGATGAAAATTGATACACTGCCTCTTTTAATTTTTTTGCCTTCAGTTTGTGGTGTGAACATGTAGAAGGAGGAGTAACTCAGTATGGCTGGGGTGCTCTCTGCAGCCTTGAACCAGGGCTTTGTGACTGCACAAACGTCTACATCCAGGGAGAAGACTGCTTCCAGTGAGAACAGTTTCATGTTAAGACTCCTAGCATTTAGCAGCATAACCTTGAGATTGATTTTGGTTGGTATTTTTACGTCAGAAGTTTTGTCCTTGTGACACTGCCTAAAAAAGGTACTATGGGGGTGGCAAGAGCCTCAGCACGTAGCAAAAATTCCAGGGATGATAGATGAAGACCATCTCTGGCAAAGCATTGAGGTCTGTTAATCATGTCGTCTCAGGCTGACTGATACTGGATCCCAAAAACTAAGCCAATAATTGAAGTCAATCATTTTCTGTTTGTACTGAGGTATCATTCTAGTTGAAGGTAAAACACTGCTTAAGGCTAGGGGAAATACCTGCCCAAGGCACATAGTCTGAGATCTCAGTCATGTCTCTGTTCATATAGTCCAAAGAAGTATGTATCAAGTCTTTCATACCAACATGGACATAACAGTACCTGTTGTTGAGAGACATGAGTGCATGTGTAATATGGGGGAACCTGTCACCTGACGGACAGCTAACTGTGACCTTTTCCATATCCAGCCTGGTGAGAGGGACATCTATGTGTCTCACAATGAAGGTACCTTTGACTAATCTGTTAGGTTTAGTATTTAGCCTTATGGGCTTGACAGGTGAGACATTGGAGCATGAGCTATTGTGTATATTGTTTTCTGCAGAGGAAGTATTTTGTGTAGCATGCTTGTGTTTGTGTTTGGGAGGTCTCTGGTGTTTAGGTAAGTTTCTGTAAAGGACCTCCGCATGTGTAGGTATGTGTGATGTGGGTTTGGGTGGAGTAAGTGGTGAGGTGTGCATGCTGACAACCTGCTCAGTGTCAGATGTACTGATTGGTATGTGAGAGAGCATGGATTCAAGGCTTTTAATATACTTGAATCTCTCGCATGTTGAGTTTGTGTGGACTAGAAGTAGAGGGCTGTCTGTGTACATGAGGCAATTGCTACACTGCCTCAGTATGCCCATGTCAACCAAGGTGGTGGGAGATATGTGAGAAATTGTCTATCCATAGTGCTAGGTTAAATTATATGGTCTGAAACAGGAATATGGCAGGAAAAGGGGTCACATGTAGGAATAACTAGTGGATGAGGTGACTTTGTACCTCAGAGGCTAGGATTAGTGCTACACTAGTCGGAAGAGCAGGGCCGCAGGAAAAAAACTCTTAAGTCTGTTATCACAAGAGGCTGCTTACACAGCTTCATTAGTAATGCGCCTCTGCTCGAAAATGTGCTAAAGATGAGGAATACACTAATGGAATACAGCTGTATCTAAGGGAAAAATTGTCAAAATTATCTGTCCGGCTATGGCACAAAAATATGCGGCAGTGAGCAGTGCTGCACAACGTGCAAACGAGCAGAAACCCACTCAAAGGTGGGGCTTAAATACCAGAAGGTTAAAATGTAAAAAAAAAAAACTTTTAAAAAACTCAAAAGAACCAATGTGGTGCTTACTCCAAGCCCGAGACCAGCTATCCTTTACCAGCCAGGTACCAATCAGCACAATCCTCTCACTAGAGTGCAGAAGGGTCCTTTCCAGTCCAAGATGGCCTGGAAAATGCGCTCAGAACAAACACCCACTATAAACAAACAGTCCCAGATGCAACAAACCTGTATCGGGACTATGCTACAACTACTAGCTACACAATGTTAGGCTGAAAACACTAAAGAAATGTTTACCATGGCAGAAAAACAACAGTAAGATGTTAAATAAATGTTTTAAACAGCAAAAAAGAGCAAGGAGACTGTAAAGAATACTTTTAACTGAAATCAAATCAGTTATGTAACAAACTCCTTGGAGGGAAAATCAGAACAAACAGATGCTTTACAAACAGAGACATTTTCCAGTAAATAATTTATAAGCAATGAAAATAGCAAATAAGCTTTGCAAACAGTGAAAACAGTAACAAAAATCAATTTAACAGGCCCAGTAAGGCAAACAATTGCAGTACAACAGTGCAGATTCATTTATAGTAATAAAATACAGTAAAAAGAGTGGGCGGCAGATAATAAAAAGTGCACTAAAGGGTAAGAATAAACAAGAAATAGTAAAAATAATCAAGAAAACAGGCAACTTATATTTTTAGGAAGCACAGAGGCCTCTAGCTGTCTGGTATCTCAGAACAGAGCTGTAGCTGGTAGCCACCCTCAGTTCAGATTGGTATGAACAATCAGAAATCCACTCAAAGGTGGGGCTTAAATACCAGAAGGTTAAAACCTAAAAAAAAAAAAAATGTTTAAAAAAGCTCAAAAACAAAACAATGAGTTGTTTACTCCAAGCCCTAGACCAGCCAGCCTTTACCACCTAGCTTTGCAAACAGTGAAAACAGTAACAAAAAACAATTTAAAATGGACAGTAAGGCAGCCAGTTTCAATACAATACTGTAGATTTTTTTATACTAATAAAATACAGCAAAAAGTAGGCAGCAGACAATAAAAGTGCAATAAATAGTAAGAATAAACAATAACTAGTAAAAATAATCAAGAAAACAGGCAACTTATATTTTAGAAAGCACAGAAGCCTCTAGTTGTCTGGTATCTCTGGTAGTGTAAGTACTCCAATCTGCTTACTTACACTATCAGACTATTTACCCCACTCATAGGACCAAAAACTGGGACTCTCCCTGCCCCTTATCTCACCCCACTGTGTCTACATTTATAGCCACTAGGCCACATCCCTACTTCCTCTCCAACCTACACAACTTCCTCTCCAATTCCCCCCCACCACTTTACTGTTTAACCACTACTATTCCTCTGAAGCACATTGACCCCACCCATTGATGACATATAACATGTCTATAAATAATTATAAACTCCTTCCTCTTATCTTACCACTCTTAATTCTGCCATACTTTCTTACTAGCTATGAAAATCTCACATTCGTAGGTTTCTCTTATCCAAAATGCCAAACCAAGACCCCTACCTCCACTGATCGAACTTGCCCACTACTACACTACCCCAAAATTATAAATTCCAACCACTTGCAAAATCCAAATATGAACTAAAACTACTATTCAAAGTTATTAGACTACTTCTAAGAAAAACATAACCAAAGATGGGGACATCCATCCTAATCCAGGCCCAACCTTAACTCAAAATCCTACCAGCCCACCACTCTCCGACTGGTCAACTCCCTCCTAATATGCCACTTAAACATTAGAAGCCTAAACAATAAGATACATAACCTGCATGCTGTACTACCACATACCTCCCGTGTCTATCTGAAACATGGCTCCGCCATCAACCAAAGACAATGAGATCCTGCCTCCTGGTTACAATATACTTAGGGCAGATAGAGTAAAGAAAAGAGGAGGTGGAATAGCCCTTATAATAGCACACTTAACATCATAACTAACCCTATACAACCACCCCAGGTCTCTAACGCTGAAATACTAGCTCTAAAAATTCTACTAAATAATCATAAGGGCATTAACCTAATTGTCACTTATATTCCCCCTGTGAACAATGTAGAAACACTAGAGGTCATTCTACATTGGATAGACTACCCTCAAGAAACCATTGTCCTGGGCGATGTTAATATTGACTGGAACCAATGCACAGCACAGTCCAACCCCATCCCTGTTAACCTACATGGATTCTCTCAGATAATATCATCTACCACACGTACAGGTAACAATAACCAAAAGAGAGTATACTAGACTGGATACTCACCAACAGTCATCCCCAGAACTATATGTCTCGGACTCTCCCTAATGATCTTAGTGATCACCTGCTCACATACATCATGAAAGACAAAATTAATTGTACACGCTTACCTATTTATAGGTCTATCAGATCCAAGAAAAACTTTGACCCAACTAAATTTCAACTTGAACTCAAATCATGTAACTGGACAAAACTAAAGTTCCTTCCCCTTGATGAGGCAGTGTCATCATTTAACAATTCATTCCTTACTATACTTGACTCGCATGCCCCTAAACGCTCAATAAGAATTAAAACTCAACTAGCACCCTGGCTAACAACAGACACCAAAACCAAAATAACAACTAGAGACAAAGGGTGGGCTAAATGGCGCACTACCAAACTACCCCTAGATCGTATCAAATTCCAACAACTTAGAAATGAGACTAAAAAGCCATCATACTAGATAAGAAAAATTACTTCTACAATCTGCAACATAAACATCAGAATAACCCTCAAAAGTACTGGCAGGCATAAATAAACTTCTCCAACCAGGCAAATCCACTACTCCGACCCCAGGAACATTATCTGACAAGAGCTAAGAAGATATAGCCAATTCATTCAATACTTTCTTCACAGAAACCATCCAGTCATTAGCTAACCAACTTTCTCCTCCCCACTTCTATAAACACTATACCCGACCCACCACTCTCTTTAACTTCCAGCCAGTGTCCACATCCTTTATCAGATCCCTTTGAAAACTGAAGCCAACCACCCTTTCAGCCGATCTTCTGGAATACCTGCAAATTGCTGCAGATGTCACCCTATCTCAATCCTAATTAACAGAACCATAACCGAGGCCTCAATCCCTCAATTTGGAAAATATCCTATGTTATTCCACTCCACAAAGGAGGTTCCCACAGAACTATCCAACTATAGACCTATAGCCATACTATCATCACTTGCCAAAATTATGGAAAAGTGCATGCACAACCAACTAATGCTCTATCTAACCCAAAATAAACTACTCACAGACTCTCAACATGGATTCAGACCCCATCATAGTACAACCACTGCCCTCCTCTCTTTACTGAAAACATTAATCTTAACCGAATAATAAAAAATATCCTCCTCCTGGACCTATCAAAGCCTTCGATATGGTAAACCATCAGTTACTTCTATATATTTTAAAACCCTGTATCTAGATACTCCAGCCCTTGACTGGTTCAAGCTTACCTCACTGGGAGACAACAAGCAGTAATGTGGAAAACAAGCTCTCCTGCCTACTACCAAATACCATAGGAGTTCCTCAAGGTTCCATATTAGGACCTCTCCTCTTTTCAGAGCCACCTGCATTCAATATGCAGATGACTCGACTATAATATGTTCCAATGCCTCTCTTGCAAATCTACTAACTACCACCCAACATAGCTTCACCAAAGTCGAAAACTGGCTTGCCAACCATC
This sequence comes from Protopterus annectens, assembly GCF_019279795.1. NCBI lineage: Eukaryota > Metazoa > Chordata > Ceratodontiformes > Protopteridae > Protopterus > Protopterus annectens. Next base: position 457,765,357 of record NC_056733.1, on the reverse strand, counting down.
TCCTGATCTTAAATCCAAACAAAACCAAGATCTCCGACTGAAAACTTCACTACAAAATCCAATAATGGGACCATCATCTCCCCAGACACCTATACAAAGCTATTAGGAGTAAACATTGACAATAAACTCAGATTTGATATACATATCAACCAAGCCATTAAGTCAGTCAACAAGAAACTTGGGACCCTATATAGAATTAAAGCCTTCCTTACTCAATGCCAGGGCAGCCTCTCTACCCTACTATATCTCCTGTCCTCACTCACCTTAACAAATCTGATCTGGCCAAGCTCTCATCCTGCTATAATCACATTGCCAGGTTCTACAAGCCTACCCTACAGAACACACCACTGTACTAACCTGAAAAAGCTTGGATGGATAGAATTCCCACACCTTCTTTACCAGTCCCAACTCATAGAGGCCTTCAAAATCTTTAAACAACCTGAGAATACCCCAGCACTAAAAAACTTAATGACCTACTCCAATCTAAGCTGCCCAGCAAACAGACTCCTTGTCCAAACAACTAAATCTCTCAACCTAGGTGGTGATTTTGCCAACACCACTGGTAAAATATGGACTCTCTCCCAAAACTTCTCTAAGTCAATTCAAAAATAGTCTAAAACTCCACTTCAAGTCACACTGGCTATGTCCTTGCTCAAACCCAGACTAGCTCTGTGCCATTAACTAAAACATAAACAACTAGCTAAGATGATAACTACTTTGTATACTGTGATAAAGAAATATGTATCCTGTCTAACTCTATGTTATTAATGTTACATTTGTAGTAATCTCAGAAATAGTAATGGCAGTCTTGTACTTGTATGTAAATAGCCTATGTTTTTGTTAAGTTCTTTCAGCTCATTTACTGTACCTAATTATCAATGTAACTCTGTTGGAGCTTTTCTCCCCGGGCCTCCGCTGAAAAAGGACATGTATCCAGTCGGACCATCCCGGTTAACAAATGTAAAATAAAATAAATAAATAAATCTCACCTCAGAGTTGTGGCTGGTAGCCATCCTCAGTTCAGCTCGGTATGAACAAACAGAAAGACACTTAAAGGTGGAGCTTAAATTCAGAAGGTTAAAACCTAAAAAAAAAACTGGGTGTATTTCAAATCATGGAAGTTTCAGAACATTGAACATCAGATGATCAAAGACCAGAAGATCAAAGTTCTGAAACATCAAACATGAAATTAAAAAAATGTAAAAAGAAAATAATTCTGCTTTTATGCACCCCCATGTGGGGGCTGTACCCCCCACACCCCCTGCTACTTAAATATACCAACTCCGAGATTGCACTACAATAAGGAAAACAATACATTTTCCATTCCGTGCTGTACAGCAATCTCCATTCAGAACAGTCAGTGTTTCAGAACCTTAATCATCTGGTCTTTGATCACGTGGTGTTCGATGTTCTTAAACTTCCATGATTTGAAGGAGACTCAAAAAACTTTTAAAAAGTTCAGAAAGACAAATGAGGTGCTTACTCCAAGCCCTAGACCAGCCAGCCTTTACCAACCAGGTACCAATCAGCACAATCCTCTTACTAGAGTGCAGAAAGGCCCTTTCCAATCCAAGATGGCCTGGAAAATGTGCTCAGAACAAACAGTCATTACAAACAAACAACCAGGCCCAGATGCAGCGAACCTGTATCAGGACTATGCTACAGCTATAAGCTACACTATTTTAGGCTGAAAACACTAAAGAAGTTAGATACTTTTCTTCTTCACTCAGCATCTTTGCATGCTTTAATGGAAGATGCTTCTTTCTTAAGGATGTCACCTCTGGTGATCAGTAAAAGAAAGGTAGTTCATCTAATAGAGGTTAAGTATGATCAGCATTAAGCACAGTCATTCATATGGCATGCATATTGCACAGTTTTCATTTTATCAAGCAGACAGGATACGAATTAGCGTGCGTTGACAGTCATCTACTATGAAAACATGTTAAGGCTTTTTAAAGACAGGAGTTCTAAATATTTTATGGAGATTTTTTTTCTGCTGCTTGTGTCATTCTACACATTGTCTGTGACCCGCTACACACACACACACACACACACACACACACACACACACACACACACACACACACACACACACACAAACACCACATTAACAGCAATCCCTATGCAACCCTCTCTGAGATAGGAGAGCTGCCAATTGGTCATTTTAACCTATCCCCCAGCTGATCCTCCCTAGGCTTTTTTATTTCATGTTCTTCTCACATATTTTAAAAGGGTCTATATTAGATCACCGAATGCTTAAAAAAGCAAATGTTGATTAATCGATCCTATGTAAGCGAAAGCTTATAATGTCGAACTGTCAGAACTGTTCGGTGATCTAATATAGACCCTTTTAAAATATGTTCCAAAAAAAAAACACTTTATAAATTACATTGAGTGGGGGGCTTTGCCCCCCCCACCCCCACCTTACTTGAATATACCAACTCCGAGACCTCACTACAGTGTCAGAAACGGCAAAGTAACTAAGTGGCCAAGCAAATTCTTTCCCAGGGAAAGAATTTACTTAAAAGCCGCTTCAATATTTTGCCATTTAAGTCTTTTAAGTTCGACCAAGATGCATTTGGAAGAATGTGTCTTCGTTCTTCTAATAGGAACCTTTTTATAATATATAACTGAATTATCTAAAACTCATTCCTTTGTGACCCACTAATTGATGTGGAAGAGTTTGCTTTAATACTTGCTATTTAATGTTGCATGACTTTGGTTTTCTGTTTATTCCAAACCTGCTTTAGGGGCTTCTGAAATGTACCTTATTGAAGGTTCTCTTGACCTTCCTTCCTTTAATTTTTGCACTGTTCTCCATAAATGTTTCTCTATACTTTTCCCCCCTCTCACTTCAAATTCAGCACCGTCTTTTAATGCTGTTCCCTCACTCTGGCATGGGACTGTATTTCTGCATATGTCTCCTGTTTCTCCATTTTTCTTATTTTTTTCATGTTTGAGAATATATGTCCTTCATCAGCCATGAAACACAGTAAGCCTATCATGAGGCGCTGATAGCAATTACATAGTGCTTATCATTATATCAAGTCCGAAGAACAGTAAATCCTCCGCCTCTTTATGCTATTTACTTTTAGGGGCAACCACTGTTAATTGTCTGCCAAATGTTATTGAATAGCTGACAAGAAAAGTCATTAAGCACACATTTAGATCAGGCTTACATTCACAATGATTTGTGAGATTAAAGATTTCTGTACAGATTTTGCATTTGCAGTTATGACAAGTAATAAGTGATGAGCATCAGCTACATTTTGCGACTATTTCTTTTTACTTTATTCTGGACTTGCAGCATAACAACTAATCAATTTTTTTAATAATATAAAATTCCAGTATATTTATTGGTAAATACTATGAAATGGAACAAATAATCATATCAACAATTTTGACAGGCATGTTGTCTATTTTTCAAGTCATTGTATAAGGTTCAAATGTGTGTGTGTGTGTGTGTGTGTGTGTGTGTGTGTGTGTGTGTGTGTGTGTGTGTGTGCGTGCATGCATGTGTGTGTGCATATTAGAGGAAAGAGGACTCCAAAGCTAAGTAAAGCCACTTTAATCTCAAATGTTCTTAGGCCTGATTAATCCTATCAGCTCTGTGTGAAGACAAACAGTGGCAATGGCAGGTTTCACTCCTTTACCACCACATTTCCGACACAGCTCAGCCACATTCAGTGAATCTATCTTATCATGCAACAAGACTCAGGACTGCTCTGAAGCAAAATCATATCAAACAGGTATTTTAAGTGCTTATTTATCATGTTAATTGCATGGAATTTGTAGTCTGCATGGTCACTAAGATTTGCACAGCTGAAGTCTCCCACACCCTCCCCCACTTACACTACAAAATACCATCTGTGCCAACAGCCACATTTCTCTGTAGTCTGTATGATTGCTTTGTAGGTGAACAAACTGTTCTCTGTATAACAGTGCAGATCTAGCAAGTTTGTTACATTCTTGTTTTGGACATTGTGTTGTTATTATTATTAGTAGTAGTACTACAATTGTTCTAGAAAGTGCTTACCATTGTGTGCTCTTCTGTTGATAGTACAACAGCAGTTAAAGATAGATAGCAAGGAGTGATAGCAAAACTGTAGATCTGAGGAAATAAAGAGATGAGTAACACCCAGACCTCCACTGTAGCAAAAAGACATCAAACCACACTAAGCGACTGCAGAATACCTATCAACTGTCCAGATTTTCACAGAATGTTGCAGAATGCCCAGATTTTTGCCTCATAATTTTGGTCTAGTCCTCATAAAATCTGTGGTTTTCTGGCAAATCACTGGGATGATCTGAGGACTGAAATCACTAAATAATGACATACATTTGAGTTTCATACTTCAAATCCTTATGAAAATGTATGTTGACACAAACCCTGTTACTCTACCAACTTTCTAAGTTTAAAAGAGCAATATGTAAAATATGCCCCTATTTTTATGCCTTTGTCCCCGCATTTTGTCAAGCTTTGTCCAGATTTCTTGCATTAAGAGATTGAGAGGAATGGACTGCAGTAATGCAAAAAGACAGTAAAGCACAGATGTGTGTGTGTGTGTGTGTGTGTGTGTGTGTGTGTGTGTGTGTGTGTGTGTGTGTGTGTGTGTGTGTGTGTGTGTGTGTACATGCTTGCACGCGTGTGTGTGTATGTGTGTGTCTCATGGATGGTGGAATACAGTTAAAGTCATGAGACAAGTCTTTGCTTTCAGAATCTATGGTTCTAGACGACAGCTTTTGGTACTTGGAATGCTTATGTATCATTGGGCAGGGGTAGTTGAAGACCAGTAACAGGTAACATGAACCAGTAAATCACAAACTAAGTTTTCAGTGGTAGTAGCTAGGGTTAGCAGATCCCCAGCAGAAGGCAGGAGTTGGCCTTTAACCTCTAGTGCTTTGACTTCAGTTGCAGAGTTTATTAAAATCACAGCAAAAAATATTTACATAAATAAATAGGTCAAATGGCCATTATCTTTACCTTGAGACTGTTATTGCTTACAAGGTGTATTGTCAGTGGCTAGTATACTTACCTGTAGTGTGGGGAACTCAGAAGGCTGTGGGTTCTATTTGTATCCAAGATGGCTGGATTATCTTTCAATTACTGAGACTGCAGTGCAGCATTAGGGAGTGCTGCACTCTTGAGTGTGTCCACTTTCAGATAAGATGCTAAATGGTGGCCAAGCTGGTGGTATCAGATCGATATAAAATAGATACCAAATCTAAAAAAAGCTGCTCTGAACACCACATACAGAGAATGCACTTTATTAAACATCAACTGATAAAGCAGTAGATTGTTGTTGTTTAATAAAGTGTATTCTCTGTACATGTTGTGAAGAGCATTTTTTTGTATCTTTTTTGTACCGCATTGAATTTTATCCTGTTTGCCCTTTTTGTGAACTGGATGTAAAAGAAGCCACGGCACTTATTGAAAAAAGTATGGACATTCCCTCGATATCCTGGCCAAATTTTTCCCAGTCAGTATAATTGCCGTCTCAGGTCTCTGATGAATAGAGGTCACTGTACTAGTGGGATTAATCTGGTCAATGAAATATAGAATATTCTATGTCTACAGCTAAATATAATGTTTTAAAGATAATCTCTCTATCTCCTTTTTTTTGTGCCAGTGTTAGTATGAGGCAGTGAAGACTTAAAATTTAGGGAATAAGAGAAGTAATATAAATAAGTGATTGTGCTACTGCTGATCACCCTAGATTACTGATCCCCACCCTGGAGAGCAAACTGTCCAATACTAAAGGTCAACCCTACCCTTATGGTCAATTACAGTACAAACAGACCAGGACCGCGTTACTGCACTGAAACAAGGTGCACACAACAAATCCAAATGAGGTAAGGTGATGAACTCCAAGACAATGCAAAATTTCAACTTCTGTATTTTTAAATACATGCAGGAAAATGAATTTTATGTACATAACAGGTAACATTATTTTGCATGGACTGTCTGCCTTTCAGTGAGGGCTTTTGCCTTTGCCAGTAATGTACTTATATACAGTCCAAACTTTTGGTGCTGCAAGCCAGTTATAAGTCAGTTTCATATACTTGTCATATGCGTATAAACTGAATTACTCACTGAGTTCTAAATGAACACCACTATAAAGAGAAAGTACATAAAAAGGAAATCTGTAATTATGAAACAAAAATAAACTATATTATAGTAAGGGTTGTGTGGAAGACACCAATGAGCCCTATCAGCATCCTGAAGTTCAAAAAAAAATATCTACCTGTGCCCAAACCGTCAGTCTGAATACAGCAAGTACTGTAATTTCATTGTACTGCCTGTGGATTAATTTAAATATTGAATATGTTCTTGATTCTATAATCTATCTTGGTTAATGGTATTTGCTGTTTACTCCTCTGTGGTTCCTTATAGGCAATGGTATTATATGGTATGTTTCTTTTGCATTCACAGTTTTATTTTAATTTATGCATAGTGTGAATGTTATGAATTAATCTGTATTGCTTTATATTATGCAAAGTTGTTGTTGTGTCTTTCGCCACAGTGGAACTCCGGTCCGCTAATGATTGGCAGTAGATTTTTACGTGCCGAGTTGCCGGCCCTGACGCACATCCTTCAACGAAGGTACGCCCATTCACGAATGTCTCCACACAGATAAGTGGCCATAATGTAAAAGATGAGATATACATCAAACTTTTCAAAAGAATATATATGAAAATAAAGGTATTTATAGTAACAAACACACATGCACATAGATATGCACATGTGCTCGCTAACTCATACATACACACACACACACACACACACACACACACACACACACCCATGCATGCACATAGGCACATGCACATGTGCTCGCTTATATGCAGACACATACACAAACACACACATGCATGCACATAGACACATGCACTTGTGCTCGCTCACACAAGCATACATGCATGCATGCACATAGACACATGCATATGTGCTTGCTCGCTTACACACAGACACAAACACATATGCACACATACCAATCCACAATGAAGTGCGAACGCAGAAATTGGCATATTTTAGCATTTCAGTACAGAGCACTCCATATATTGTATCATGTGGTACTTGACTTTTACATAAGATATTATTGTTTTTTTTATGCAGTTCTGGGGGCTTATATATTGAGTGCATGCAGAACTGGCTGATGCTTTTGTTATATTGGTTAAAAATGACTGAAAATTTAAAAAAAAAACACTATGTGCCTTAAACAGACTGATGACAAGTGTTCAGATCCATGCAAGTCAATCATAAGGTGTCATTTTTCAGGATTAAAAATTGAAATAAAAGTATTAATGCCAATAATACTCATATTTAAAAAAAAATAAGTGCAATACCAGCCTAAGAAACTTGCTCCAAGATTTTTTCAGGTGTGTACATTATCAAAATGCTGACACTGGCCATCTCTTCTTTTATAGAGTCAAACTGGGTCATTTGTAACCCAGCATACAAGGTACCTATTTTTAAGCCACAAAAATTGTAGCAAATTAACAGTTCAGTCGACAAGAACAACATGAATTACATGCACTGCATAAGGAAATACACAAAACGTTTTTATTACCAAATTAGATTTCTAATGCTTCGGGTTATATGTCACTGAAAAATTTGCCAGTTTGGTTGATTATTCTGCTGGCTGACAAAAAACTCATTAGCTTGTTTTTTTAACTAGCAAGATTCTTGAATTTTGCCAGTGTGTTTCAGGAAGATGACTGAATAGAAGGTATTAGGAAGTTCATTTTCTATATTATTCTGAATCTTGAACTTAGCATATATATAGTGCCATAGAGGTGTGGAGGTCAGACCCTCCATTATTGGGAAGCTTGCCTCCCTGCAAAAACACTCTGTTTTAGTAAGTTTTTGAATTCTGATGGAAATGCCATTTGATGATTAGTGACCAATGGCTAGCATGTGATTAAAGTGTCTTTCAGTTGTTAGACTCAAAATCACAATGTACCACAGAACAACACAATTTCCAGTTGAACATTTATACAACAATTTGATTTCTCTGTAGTTCTGTGATGTTTGGTGGCCATCCAGGTATATTTCTCTAACTGGTATTAGGTTCTTCAGCTGACAACAAATTCTACTTTTTTTTCTTTCGACACACACACATAAAAGAAGCACAAAAAACTCAACTTTTGCAGAAGTTTAGTAATTTACTAATGGTGTTTTAAGTATGATGTTGGGGTAAGATCCTAGGAAAGATACACAAGAAGCACTTCCCTTTTTCTAAGTTGTCCACCTAAAGATAAATGGATAGATCTAAAACAGTGTAGTGCATGACATTTTAAGGAGGTGATCGTGATTGAATTCTAAATATGCATTTTATGGGGACCAGCTTGAAGAAGCAAGACGAAAAAGATCTTTTAGTTAATAAGAGAGAAAATATGAAATTAATGTATCTACTCTACAAGAGCAAAATATTAAGGGAATGATACAGTAAGTCTCAACTGATCTGTGTGCATGTACATGTATACGCATGTGTGTGTGTGTGTGTGTGTGTGTGTGTGTGTGTGTGTGTGTGTGTGTGTGTGCGTGTGTGTGTGTGTGTGTGTGTGAGTATGTGTGTGTGTGTGTGTGTGTGTGTGTGTGTGTGTGTGTGTGTGTGTGTGTGTGTGTGTGTGTGTGTGTGTGTGTGTGTGCATGTGTGAGTATTTGTGTATGCATGCTTTGGGAAGGGTTTCTAAAAAAAAGAGAGCGATATATGACAATACTTAATTTTGCAAAATATGTGCTACACTCAAGGAACATTCCAACAGTGGAGGGTTGGATTTCAGCCATGGCCACAGAAACCCATAGAGGCTATCCATTGCTCATGGTCACAGTTTGAGAACTGTACAATACATCATAATCAGTAAATCCACACATCTGGAAGACGGAATAGGGGCAATATTAAAACTGGTATATCTAACAGCTACATAATGAGACAGCAAGCTGATATTACTAAGATCACCAATACTATGTTCTACAAAAAAGGGAACACTGTTTATATATCCAAACTTCCTAGAATGAAAAGACTTAGCAGCTCAGGGAAAGTGAGAACGTTTCTTGATATTGTACAAAAATTCCTGAAATCAATCTTTTTTTTTTAGCTCATGAAGTTGTGTCAAGTCTTCCTCTTCAGATGTTGCTGTATTTCAACGTTTTCTTCTTTCCCTTTTGGTGGATAGCTGAACTTCTTATGCTTGAACTGAAGGTAAGCAGTTTAGACAAAATGACAAGAAATATGTTCTTAACTATTTGGTTTAGAAGAGTGAGTACATTGCACTGAATTTACTTGATGGAAGTAAACAGGCTACCTAGTCTGCTCTTTAACATCATTTAGCCTTCTGTAACCCTTCCATTGCTTCATCACCAATACCTATTATCCACCTGCTCCATGCTTATTTCAGTAATGCTGTGCATTCCTTCTCTTCCACCTATTTTAGTAGTCTGTTCCATGAATCTAAAGTTCACTCCTTACCCTCAGTCTTTCCTGTCAAGGTTAAGCATTAAACTGATGAAAGAGCACACAAGGCCGGTGATAATCTCCAAAAAGTTTATGTAAGCGCTTTCGTTGAACTCGTCTGAGGAAGTTGGATTACTTGTTCAATGAAAGTGCTTACATAAACATTTTGGAGATTACCACTGGTCTTGTGTGCTCTTTCCTCAGTTTATTGTTTTTTTTTTTCTGTTTAGTTTGTTTTAAGGTTAACCATTCACATTTCCCTAACATGAGTTTGCATATCAGGATCATCCACAGTGTCTCTTCTGGCTTCTAGTCTCTGGTTATAACATGTATACATTTGATTTTTTGCTTATTTTCTATTTATCTATCTTTTTATCAATTAACTAGAACAGAGCCCGATTACAACAGACCAATTTCTGTCTCAGTGCACAGAAATATAACTGAAATACAGTCAAAGCATTGTCATTACAACTGGAATATAATAAAAGCAGATGGAGTACAGAAAAAGTTAATACAATACAGTATTTCTCCTCACACCCTTCCAGTAGCTTAAACTAGTTAATATCCCCTTTGTGTGATCTTCACTACTTCACAAAGGACAAAAGGCAAAGTTTGAATAGGCAAGGTCTGTTAGAACTGAAACAGTATTTCTTTTCTTCCAAAGTCTTTTGCCCTGGGGACACACATCATCATTACGTTTTCTGACTCTGCTGCTCTGCTATTTTGTGCTGTCTTCCAGCCTAGATATAATTAACATCCTCAGATCATTTCATGCTAGGTCAGCAACAGCTCTGCTCCACTGGATACAACTTCTCATCACAAAGCTACTGTACCTTGGTGCATTACTTCAGCTTGTTGTCTGACCTAGCATGAAATGATCTGAGGATAAGGCTACTGTAACCCTGGTGCATTACTTCAGCTTGTTGGCTGAGCCTGACCTAGCATGAAATGATCAGAGAATGTTAAAGCTACTGTAACCCTGGTGCATTACTTCAGCTTGTAGGCTGACCTAGCATGAAATGATCTGCGAATGTTAAAGCTACTGTAACCCTGGTGCATTACTTCAGCTTGATCTGAGAATGTTAAAGCTACTGTAACCCTGGTGCATTACTTCAGCTTGTTGGCTGACCTTGCATGAAATGATCTGTGAATGTTAAAGCTACTACAACCCGGTGCATTACTTCAGCTTGTAGGCTGACCTAGCATGAAATTATCTGAGGATGTTAAGGGTACTGTACCCTGGTGCATTACTTCAGCTTGTTGGCTAACCTAGCATGAAATGATCTGAGAATGTTAAAGCTACTGCAACCCTGGTGCATTACTTCCACTTGTTGGCTTTGCACCTCAAGTGCCAGCTTTCTGCTCACTTCATCAGCATTTTGAAATTCTTCATTAGACTCTGCCTTCAGTCCCACCTTGCTGCACCTATTTTTGCATCATTACTGAAGAGGATAATGTTTTATAATGTCCCTCCTAATATGTCTGAAGAACACCAAACAGCACAGGACACAGCATCAAGCCAAACAGTAGATCAATAGTTCATTTTCTTATTTCTGGTATTACCCATCACACTATATCAATTACTGTTCCATCCCCATCAATATTTTAATAATCCAGGTGTAAAGTCTCCATCATATTCCAAGCCTGGGTGACCTGAGTAAAAGGCCTTTGTGAACTCAAGATAAACCAGGTCTGCTGGCAGTCTCTCATCAAGTGTTTATGCACTTATATCATAAAACCTAATCAGATTCAACTGACAGCTGTTTTTGGCCATAACCCTATATTGGTTGTTGTTCTAAAGGAATACAACCAGCCTTTCCTTAAAATTCTCTCCTTGATATTTTCTTCTACTGTTGTTAGCTAAGAACGCTGTAGTGCCTTGGACTTTTCCTGCTCTCCTCCCCTTTTACAAAGGCATCTTGCTCACCATCTTCCATTCCTCTCATACTACTTCAACAACCAATGACCTGTTAAATATTTCTAGCAGCGCCTCTGCCAGTACATGGTCCATATTATAGAGGACCATGGGAAAGCAGCTCATCTGGTCTTTTCACCTTAATCTTCCTTAGGTTAGCCACTTGCCTTAGCACAGCCTGTTTTACAGCATGGCATATTATCCTTCCTGTATGACAACTGCACTGAACTAGATACTAAATAACTTTGCTTCTTTCAAACTTTTCCTTGTTTTGCCGTGTCGGGCTGACATTATCAGAGGACTCTTTTAACAGTCCAACTCATTTTACTATGGCTTCTGTGCCACTGAAGCAATTAGTAAAAAAAGAATGGAAAGGCAATTCTGTCAGACAGAGGTCATAATGGCTTTAGCAGGATTACAAATCTCCTTGAAAGCAGTGTAAAGCAAATAGCTTCAGTGGCTAATCTGTTATTTACCTATGAACATCAGCCACATTCATTTCCACTGAAATGCATTTCAGCATCTTGACTGTTTGCTATAGATGCATGGCTGGGCAGACTTACTACAGTGTTTACATTCAGTCTAGTAGTTCTCAGAGACATTCACAAAGTATGGCATCATTATGTGGTACCTGGAGTTAGTTGGTGTGTGAGGCAGTTTATATGGTAAAGAAATATGCACAGACTTTGAAGTTGCTGTACTAATTTATTTTATTTATATTAAACCTTTTTAAAGCAATTTGAAGAAGCTGGGCAGCCATCATGAGTGTTGTGCCCCACAGAGTAGGGTTGGTACACACTAGAATGGCATACCAAAGCCCTTCTGTCTACAAAACACATATGCAAATGACCAACACACACAGTGTATGCAGTTCAGACACACTGCACTAGTTGTGTACAGGTGAGTCCAACTATTTAATTTACAGGACCAGAACCCCATAGCAACAGTAAATGTAATGTATCTGACCACACTGATCCCACTTCCCTGTCATGTGCTGCTCAGCATACAGAGGAACAATACACATGTTTAAAACACACCTTTAGACAGCAGGAAAAATACTATTTTGGACTTCACTGTGGTGCTGGCAAACCTGCTTATTCACTCCACCAGACAGTGATGCAACAAGCTGCTACCAATGAGAGCTCTCACAGCACCAGCATCTCTCATTACCATAATATGGTAATGACCCTTAGCATTACTGCTATGCCTAATGAATAAAAATGCTTACAAATACCTGTGTGGTATGATGGTAAAAGAAAACGAACACAGCAGGGTACAGCTACTCAGTAATATATGTCAAATACCTCATAGCATACTAAATAGCTATATCCAACTGGTTGTCATGAGAAGCCAGAAATCCAGCCTTTGACTGGAGTGAAACATTCATTCATTCATTCTATTTTGGCAAAGATCAAGTTTCAGCTAACCTGACAATAATTTCACCACAATTTATTATTTTCCTGCTCTCATAAAGTAATTAATTGTTGCTTTAATACCAGAGGATATCTGAATGCCTCCAGCAGTGACCTGTTTCATATGCAACTCATACTTATAGCATTATCAGATTACTGTAGTTGTTTTATATTGCAGCCTTTAAAGTCTACACCACTGGCCCCAAAGTCCTGTCTCATCTGTTACTGCACATGTGCTTATACAATTTTTTCATTCTTGGAAGTGCGCAATTTAGGAATTTTAGTTGACAGCTATCTCAGAGATGTGCAATGAGTTGCATATCTGATATCTGTAGTACAGGTTAATCATTTCATAGGATATTAGGCAGTTGATTTTGGAGGACTATTTAAAGCTTAACACTGTTATCCCCACTACTTCCTAATAAGAGATTGTGAAGCCAAAAGAGTATGTTTACGGTTTTCCTTTCATCAATCCTGTTTGCATTGGGAAAGGGTTAATGACCTCTTCTGTTTAATCTGAAAGGGATGTCTATTCCAGAGGAGAAGAATGTTTTGGGGAGCAGTGCCTATTCTGCCAGCAGATCCTATTTACATTTTAGTGGAGACTTAGATGTTTTTACTGGTGTTCTTGGTGTTACAAGTTTTGAAAACATGTAAAAGGTCACACAGGACCGGGCCATTTGAGGTCTTGTAGGGTAGGCAGAGGTCACCTTTTAGGCGTCTGTATGAAACAGAAAAGAGACTGAGCTTTAAGACATTTTGTATGACATTTAATTCATACCCATGATTTTCTTAGTTAGAAAATGTCAGTCTTTCTTTAGCTGGATCATGTGTTTTGACAAGTGTATACTGAAGAGGGTGCTGTATTCCATTAAGAGACTACTAAGGAAAACAAAAAAGGGATGAGAAACTCTTTGGACCTAGAAGATATACCTTTAGTGATCAACTAGGCTTAGTAGAAAGACTGTCTAACAATACTGCCTATATGGTAGTTGAAGGAGAGATTGTTGTCTAATAAAGTGCCTAGATCCCTGATAACTGCATCATTTGGAGGGTAGGAGCTTGTTAATATGATAAGTGCATAGACTGCCATGTTTACTAAAGGATATAATACCACACTTTTTGATGCCTAGCTTTAGACCATAGTCCTAGAACCATTTATATGTATGTATGTTGTTAGTCACTCTTGTACAATTGTGCTGTCTCCTGGAGAGCTGAAGATGGCCCTAAACTAGCAATCATTTGCAAACTTGGTTAGTCAAAGACCTTTAAAATCATCCTTGAAATCAGAAAAGTAGATATGAAATAGAAGCAGCTCTAATACTTAACCTTGGGCGAACCCACTGATAACAAATCTTTAGGAGGAGAGCACCCCCCCCAATTTTAATTTGCTGGGTTCTGTTCATGAGCCAGTTTGCTACCCAGCAGATTATCGAATGGTTTACATTTAGACTGATTATTCTGTCTATAATGCTTAAATATGGAATGGTATCAAAAGTCTTGGCCAAATCAAGGTAAGGTGTGTGTATGTGTGTGTGTGTATGTGTGTGTGTGTGTGTGTGTGTGTGTGTGTGTGTGTGTGTGTGTGTGTGTGTGTGTGTGTGTGTGTGTGCTGACTTGCCTTCATCCAATGCCTTAGTAATGTTTTAAAAGAAACCTATCAGGCAGGATATTCAGTTCACAAACTCAAATTGGTTTGTGTCAAGGGATTGTTAAGTGGCAAATATTGTTCTTGAGCTCCATATTGATATGTTCCTTTGCCTTACAGAGTAGGTTGGTTAGGTTTACTGGCTTATAGTTACAGGATCAGTGTTGTACCCTCCCTTGTGCAGTGGAACAGTCTCATACGCTCTCCATACTCAGGCATAAAACCAGTTGAGAGCCTGCGATTAAACAGATTTAGGAGTGAGTCACAGAGAAAATGCTTTGTACTGACAGAGAAGCATGAGAGCACAGTGTCACAAGACCCACAGAACTGGTCTTTTTAGCCACACAGAGTTAATTTAGGACTTGATCATAGGTCACCTTTGGAGCAGGGTAGCTATAGTTTTATGCAGGGAAAAGCTGTGGAGATACAGGAGAGAAGTTTGAATTCAATTTATCTGTGGATCAGTGGGCCATATACTGTCAAAAGCACAACATAACAATATCCCTTACACTGCTGGCTGTTCAAGCTGTGATGTATGAGCCTTTATCTGAATCCTGCTTACCTAACCTGGTAGACTTCTTTGAAAAGGTTACTGTAGCAGGCACCTGTCCTTGTCAAATCTGAAACTGGTTTGGTCAAAAGTCTGGAGTTATTTATATCCTTGTTCATTAAGTGCATAATGATCCTTTCCATAGCCTTACAGATGAGACTGATCAAGCAACACGTCTGTTGAAGCCCCAATCTTGTGCAAGGGAATGAATGTTGCTGTCCTCCATTCATCTGGAATAAAGCCTGTTTTGAAGCTAATACTGAATAGACTGTGTAGGGACTCTGACAAGACATGTTTTAGGCTGACCAGCTGACAGCCTGATATATTGTCTGACCCCATAGAAGTAGTGCTCTTGACCTTACATAGCACATTGCAGATTTGTTCTTGGGATATTACAGGAGGTGTCAAATGGGTATGTGATCTGAAAATATTGGAGTGGGAAGAGGAGGGTAAGGGTGAGCTAAATTTGTCTGAAAGTAGATCATCAATGTCCTCTGGGTCAGATTGTGTAGCTTTGCCCAGTGCGAGGTATTGCTTCTGAGGTTTTCAACATAGTTATAGCATGCTTTGTGGTTCTCCTTCACCTGGGTGACTATTTAACTCATATTTGGCTTTGGTTGGTTTGATCAGGGTCCAGGGTTTCTTGGTTAGTTTAATAAGACGATTTTGGCATCTTAAGAGTTAAATTAATTTTCTGTGCAGTGATTTGTTTTTCGTATTTACAGAGACGGTTTACATAAGAGTTCTACTATAGGAGTTTATTTTTGAATTTGGCATTGTTTTTATTTATGGGGGGCGGCTGAGTCTATGCAGATATTTACGTATGCACAGAATTTGGCAGTAAAGGATTCCGCATAAGCACTGTTGTTATCAAGATGGAAAGGGCTTTTGAATTTAACCAGCAATTACAGACCCATAAATCTGAACAGCCCCATAAGTAAAGCCAATGAAAGACTTGTCATGGAGCTAATCAATAAGGACATAAGAAACCACCAAACACTTCATCCATCTCAATCTGGATTTGTCAAGGGCAGGTCATGTTTACTCAACCTGGTGGACTTTTTTGAAAATATCACCAAAGCAATGGATGAAGGAAAAATGGTACACACCGCATACCTTGACCTGGCCAAAGCTTTTAACACAATTCCCTACTCGAAGATAATAGAAAAGTTAAATAAACTGGGAATAAACCCCTGTATTACCCACTGGATTGCCAATTGGCTCACAGATATAATGCAGGAAAGCAAAATAGAGGATGCTACCTCTGCAAATAGACAGTTACCAGTGGATTCCACCAGGGTTCTGTGCTGGGACCTCTCCTGTTTAACCTCTACATCTCGAGGTAAAATCCAATACAAAACAGCTTTATTTGACTAAGTTTGAAAATGACTGCAAGGTAGGAGCAGTCATTGAATGCCCATATGACTTAGCCATCCTGCATTAAGGTTTGTCCCATGGTGCCAAAAATCATAGACTGAAATAAATGCCACAAAATGCATTATTGTATTCTTTGGGAAGCCATCTACCCTGGGGAGCTACCACATTGACAATACACTCCTAAGAGTTGATCCACTTGTTCAGAATTTGAGAACTTATGTGGACAGTGACGTAACTTATGCGCGTGTCCAATTTTGTAAGCAATTGCTTCTATATTGCACAGTTTATAAACAAAGGAATTGTGTCTAGATCTAGAAATGTCATTGCACTCCTTTACTTAGCCCTCCTTAGGCCAATCGTTGAGTATAGTGCCCTCTTTGACATGTATCTGGCCAGACACATGCAAAAACTGCAACATCCACAGATATACCTTACTAAAAGGTTACAAGGCCTAAACAATATGTTCTACATGGAACAATTCAAAGCACTCTCACTATACTTGGTATCCTACGTCTGGCATGCAAAGGTTCCTCCAACCCAATATGGATGGACTTACTGCATATCAGCAAGTCAGATGTCATCAAAAGTACTCAGTCTAGGGATCTAAACCTTTTCTGCAACATCAACAGAAAGGTTTGGAGGGGCAGGTATATCTCACAGAGAACACCACTGCTCTGGAGGAGACTCCCATCTATGTAAAACAAAGCTCCTCCCTGTCCATCTTCCAGTGTAGTTTGTATCTATGCATAAGTAATAGAAAGTTAGCCCTGGAACTGCCCCCTGTGCTACTAATGGACATAGGCAGCTCCTGAATGCTTTATCCCATGCATGGGTCAATGTCAAATTATATATGTTATAATTTCAGTTATTCTTTGTATGACTACTATATAATTATTGATCATGGGATGGGTAAGACAAATCTAACACCAAATGGGATTGGTTAACTTCAAAAGGGAAACTGGTTAGGCTTAAAATGTTCCACAAGGGCAGCTAACCTAGTACTTGACAATAAACCTATGAACCAGTTCATCACTCAGTTTTAGCAGAATTGCCTTTGCATAATCTCTGAATATTGAGGTACTGGAAGTTGTTTCAGGCTTAGGTCTTGTGATGAATGCAATTGATTTATGGTCTGATATGACCAGGGAAGAAGTTGCAAATGGGGAGTTAGTAAAGCTGCCCATACTGGTAAGGACCAAATCCAGGATTTTATTGCCCTAGCTGGGGTGAAGACTAACTGGTTCAGAGCATTTGTATTGATAAAGTCCAGAAATTTTAAGGCCTACGCATTTGATGATATATAAGTCTCCCAGTTTATGGAGGGATAGTTGAAGTCTCCTAGGAGTATGGTGTTTGGCTTAATACATAGGGACGGACTTCAATACTAGTTAGGCAGGAAGTGTGGGCTGAAAGGGTCACAGATGGGGTCCTATAATTAACTATGATATGATAAGGGGGTTTATTAATATTAAGTTGGATAAGGAGGAGTTCACATCATTATCTTGTTTAATGAGTCTGGATTTTTTTAACAATATGGAGACATTGTTGCCTTTAGTGTCTTTGTGTAATGCGACAGGCCTGAAAGTGTGATAGGCATTGAATCCCTGCACTTATGAAGTGCTTTTGTTGGTCCTGAACCAGATCTTTGTGATGATGCATATATCAATGTTTTCCAGGATAGGAGTGTTTGCAGGGAGTGGAGTTTTTGTTAAGGCTCTTAACATTGTAGAAATAATTAGCAATACTTCAGTGTTAAACAAATTCTATTTCCCTGTGTTGGAATCTTTAGAAGACTGACATTGTCTAAAAAAGGCTCTGTAGGAGTGGACAAGGATTTTGCAATGTATGTATGCCTTGGGGGTTAGGTGCAGGTCACTTCTGCAAAGCAGTTAGGGCAATGTACCCCCCCCCCCCCAGGCTGTTATATACTGTATCACATTTGAATGACACCAGAAGTGAAGCTAAGCCACTTGTTGAAAATCATAATCTTTTGTTTGTTTTGGCATCAGTCATGCTGATGGTAGATTCCTGCTGAAGGTTAGGTTCTTATCAGTCTCAGGTATATATTCTGACAGCTCCATCATATTTCTCTTTGTATAGTGCAGGGAGGTACATCTTGAATCATTTACACCAAAATTTGCTATAAACTCTCCATATAGATCCCACCACTGCTTCACCCTACAACAACTTAATTGGCTAGAATTACCCCCACTATTTAACATACACCCAACTAGTCACTGCCCCCAGACTGATATACCAAGCAGTAAATTCACCTTTTCTCCATCATCTACTCCTTCCCCACACCTGCACCAGTGTTCTCCGTTTTTCTAATAAATTGTTACTACAAATCTCCAATTCAAACAATCATGCAGGGGTCTCTGTCTACTCTGTGTATCCAAAATCTGGAATGCTATCCCTCAACCTATCACAACTATTACTAACCTGATCAACTTCAAAAACCTGTTTAAGACTCGCTTGTATAACGGCTGGTTATGCCCATACTCTAGTCCTGGTTAAATCACTTTCTTCATGTTAATTTATGTCCCAACCTAAAGTCCACTAACCTTATTGCCCATCATATGTAATTATATATTTTGTCTCTTACTACTATATTCCCCTCTCCCCAACCACTAACTATAATCCTCTCAGTCCATATCGCCCTCCTACCAAATAACCCATGCTTTACTCACACTTTCCCTCACATGACTTATTATTCTTTCACCTTAACTTTATTGCCTTTCTACATAGCCCTGACTCAAATTTTGACTTCTATTTAAATACCCCAAACTCTCATTTCATCTGGTTTCTTCAACCTTCCCAACATCCCTCTTTCTTTAACCTATGGGTCAGCAATTGCCTCTTCCTATACATACCCCTGTTTTACTCTCTATGTTACTTATTTTCACCCTTTCCCCTCTTTTGTCAATTCCATCCCTCCCTCACTCTTCCCTCTTCCATTTTTTCCTGTGGTACATATTAATCCCTTTTTAACTTCATCTAGCACAGCTCTATCCAAATCATACAATTTATATAGTCTTCTTGTAACTTGAATATAATCTTCTAATGTCAATCCTATACCTGTACCTTTTGAACAAGATGGATTTGAACTAGTATTTTGTATTAATATCTGTTCTCACCATCAATGTGATTTTATGGTTTATTAAAATGCAAATTATGGCTTATTCAAGTGTTTAAAAGTTATGTTATTACTGTAATTTTTGCTGATTGTCTCTGGAGCTTTTCTCCCCGGGCCTCCACTGAAAATGGGCTGTCACCTAGTTGGACTTTCCCGGTAAACATATGTTAAATAAAATAAATAATTAAAATGTGTACTATAACTTTGTCTTGTGTGTGCTTGTGATGCAAGAACATGATGCTTGCATAATGTGGTGAATCCTGCTACCTGATAGGCAACTGACTGTGATCCACTCTTTACACAGCCAGGTGAGTAGTGTATCTAACTGTGCCATCACCTATGACTAGGGTATTGCATGCTATGGAAGTTTGCCTTATGGGCTATAGAAATCAAAGTGACCTTAGATATATTTTTCATGGTGGGGCCTGCCCATAATGAGTGTTTTTGAGGTTGCTGATGTTTCTTCTTTGTTAGGTTATTTTTTGGAGGCCTTTGTTTTTTAGTTAGGTTAAAGATCCACAGCATATGAATGTCTATGTCTTTGGTCTAAGCTGTGTGTGTTTCCTTTAGTGAGGTATTGTGTGGTACTGACAACCTGCTTGTTATTTGTTGTAGGTTTGTCTGAGCGCTTTCCCTCCAATAATGTTTTATAACTACATCTCTTACACAATGTGTCCACTGGTTTAAACCTTACTCTACAAGATGACAAAAGACACTGAGCCTATCATCAAAGACTTGGCCACATCCAAGTATACAACATGGTCTGAGTGGCCACCATCCATCTCACTGTAACATTCTCAAAGAAGTTCAACTAGTTGAGTAGATATGATCTGCCCCTGATAAAATCAAACTGCTGTGGTTCCAGCTGTATGAGGTTTTTAAAACTGTAATATAAGACACAGATTTAAAAAGTTCCATGACCTTGCAAACTAGGCTAGTGGGGTTGATGGGTATATAATTCCTGTTGTCTGAGACAGAACCTCTCCTGTGCAGTGGCACGACCAAAGTTGTTTTCCAAACATTATGGTACTATCCTGTCGCAAAAATAAGATAAGCAAGTGCGGGGGGGGGGGTCAGTAAGGCCATGTTTTGTGCTATTGATTATGTATCCATGTTAATTTTCTACATTCATGGAAGTGGTGTTTCCAGTTTTAGAAAATACAGGCTGGACATGTTCCATGGTGACTTTAGGAGTTTTGTGGAACTGTGGGATTTCTAAAATTCCAATGACTGTTTCTTGATTAAAATTAGCGTTAAGTCTATCTACAAGTATGTTGGGATTGTTTTTATGTCAGGCATACATATTTTGGGGGGGTTGCATACTGGATTAGCATTCAGTCATCTGCAAAGTAGATGCAACTCCATTAGTGAGTAAATTAATTTTTATTTATGAAAATATTAGAAAGGAGAAAGCCTAAGACTGAGCCCCATGGTACTGCAGTATATGACATAAAACTATGAAATACTACACTTTTCCATACGATTGCTTATGTTCTGAAGATAGTTTTTAAAGTAAGATATAAATGGATTGCTGCAACTTATTGTATGGAGCCTGTGTAACAGGATAGGATAAGATGCTCATAAACTGATTCATAAATATTCCAAGACCACTGAGTCTTATGACCGTTCTTGCCTTGCCAATACCCAATCTCTTTGACTATACATCTTTTCTGTAGGATGGCCATACCAATCAATCTTGGAGTAAATTTGGGAAATTCCCATCCAGTCATTTAGTTTTCATTCAGGGTCATAGGGGGTGATACCATCTGGGGCCAGCACTGCACACTGCAAGGTATTATTTCTCGGTTTTCTGATGTAACCAAAGACTGGTCTGTAGTTATATTTAGCCTTTGATGTCAGTTTTAGTTTATGTTGGGCTTTCAGCTTGGTTGTTTTTGGCTCATTGCTGATATTTTTGATAAGTCTATAAAAGGGCTAGATTTGTTATAAGTTTTTTTTAAATTTTGTTATACGGCTTATTTATAATGGCAGACTACCAAGTTGTGTCCATTTCTAAATTTACCATTATATTTGTTTCTAGGGGGACTGCCACAATTATACAAATTTTTGTGTGGTAGTAGACTTCAGATGAATTCATGGGAATTAGTAAGATGTGTCATTGTCAGGACTCCTTTTCTTCTAGTTGGATATTCCTACTTAATATTTACTTTCCTGAAAAAAAAAATCCAAAACTGATGCAAAATACCCACAGCAGTCATGCACAGTTGGTGAAAACAGCTGATTTTTAGTACTGCAGTCAGAAGTGAGGCCAAAACTGTCTTCCTCGAGGCACTTCAGTATAAAATAGCACTCACTTACATTCAACCTATACCCTTTCATTTTTAGTTGACGCTATACAATACAATACAATACTGATTATTTCCCTATCTTTTTGCATTGAGATGTGTAAGCCTGAAGGCTTCATATACCTTTTAGGAGTTGTGGTGTGTTGCTTAATTAAAGTGCATTTTGCAAATTTGTTTAAAATTTGGCAAGAGCTGCATTTAATCTCATGTCAAGAGTTAATGAATTTCATATAACTGTTACAATGCTGCTTGGCAACTTGTCACATATGTGCTGGATGTTCTGTTTTTTCTGGATTAGGTATTTGTTGTTTTAGCTTGCATTCTGTTGGTATACCAGAAGAATATAGGCAGACTATATTCCTGTTTCTTCAACTTCATGGAATAGATGTTTAAGTAGCAATTTATGAGTGAATGTTAGGTGAATGTCTTTGGTTTTATTTCTAGGGTCATCTCTGTTAATTTGTTGAATATTTCATAGCTGTGTGCATGGTGTCGAAGATGAACAGTAACTTTTGCAGCTGTCTTGTACATTGGTGACATTTCTGATAGTATAGATTTGGAGGGAGTGACCACTGCACCATATAGCAGTTTAAGGGAAAAGAGTGGGTTTTCTATCAGCCTTAAGCTTGGTACAAGGCACCTACGGAGTCTGTAAACAGCTCCAAAGATGTCTTTTACAGTGCTGTATTTGTGCTATTCAAAATATAGGATATTATCTATTGTCACACCAACATATTGCCAGTGTGAGACTATTTTTATTGCTAATCTTGCCTTTAAAAACAGCTGTACTTTTATGGCTGCTGCAAGAATAACTGTAATTTTATGGCTGCTGCTGTTTTAAAAATGATTTCCAAACAATGAGTTTTGTTTTCTTCAGTACAGGTATACTCTGTGTGTTTAAAAGATTGTTTAGAATTATTTTTTATGTCAGCCATGCATATTTTTTTGTCCCTTTGCATTGTGGATTAGCATTCAGTCATCTGCAGACTGAATGCAACCCCATTAGTGTATTAATGCATTTTTATTTATGAAAATATTAGAAAGTAGAGAGACTAAGTCTGAATCCCATGGGACTACAGTATATAATGTAAAACTATGAAATGCTACTCTTTTCTGGCTTCCTATTACGTGATCGCAGACGCATTTTGTCGAATGCATCTTGATCAAATGTAAAAGAACAAAAAGGCAAAATAGCGAAGAGGCTTTTAAGCGAATTCTTTCCCTGGGAAAGAATTCACTTGGCCGCTTCCGTTACTTTGCCGTCTGTGGCACTGTAGTGCAATCTCAGAGTTGGCATATTTAAGTAGGGTGTGTGTGGGTGGCACAGCCCCCACATCAGGGGGTGTTGGGGCAAATCCCCCCACTTTATGTAATGTTTTAAAGTTTTGGGGTTTTTTTTTTTTTTTTTTTTTACAACAGTGATTTTTTTTCCCTTGGAAAACAAATCGCTGTTCTGAGGTTTCGACATTGTAAGCTTTCGCTTACATGGGGTCGATTAATTATCATTCTCTTCTGTAAGCATGTGATAATATAATATAGACCCTCTTTTCCATATGATTGCTTGTGTTCTGTTCTGAAGATAGTTTTTAAAGTAAGATATGAAAGGATTGCTGCAACCTATTGTAGTAAGTTATGAAAGGATTGCTGCAACCTATTGTATGGAGACTGTATAACAGGATGGAATAGGATGCTCATAAACAGATTTGTAGATATTCAAGGCCACTGAGTCTCATGACCGGTATTAGCTTGCCAGTATCCTCTCTCTTTGGCTGTGCATCTTTTCTCCAGGATGGCTGTACCAATCAATCCTGGAGTAAATTTGTGAATTTTCATTCACTCATTTAGTTTTCATTTAATAGAAAATAGTAAGTCATACTACTTATCATGCAGATAATGTTTATTCCAGAGGTTTGGGTGCTACTGGGTTATAAACCTAACCCTCCACCATGTTTTATTTATGTGTTGGTGAAGATTTAGGTCCCTGGTTATAATATTGCTGGAGATATTGGACTAACAGAGAAAAAGGAGGTCAGAGCAATTGGTGTAGTAATCATGATAGAGATCTCCCACCTCAAAAGTCTATAATACACTGAATAAAGGGATAGATCTCCCAGCCTCTCTCTCTTGGTGGCTCAGAGACTTAAGGCTTGTGATCTTTTTGGTTAGGAACCTTTAGAGTTTTTCTAATTGTTTTGATATGTTTAGTGAGATACTTCCCAAAATGGGCATTGTACTTAATAACTGACCTGATCATAGCTGAGTATAAAAGAGTGATTAGTTGTTTAGACCTTCTGTTATTCATTTGGCAATTAGCTGGGCTGAATAAGAGGATTTCCCAACAGCAACCTCAAATGATGATAAAAAGAGATGAAGTTATCAACCTAAGTACATTTTCATTTTATAGAGGTATGTTGTCTAGACAGTATGATGAGAGGAGGGGTTATCTACCAAAAGTGATGATACTATATTTTTTAGCATTTATTCTGAGTCCATTTTTAACAGTTTCATCAATATGTGACTATAAAGAGTACATTCTGGAGAGTTTGGGTTTCATAGGGTACCATAACAATAACCCCGGGTTGCAAACATCTACAGACTTTGTTACCCAGACGCCATGTCTCGGTTTGCAAATCTGAAAAGTAAATGCCAAAATGAAGAAGTGCCACCTGTAATCACCAATATTCAAAATAGCAAAGCCTTTTGAAATAAAGCTGTAATAATAAATCCATTATAGCAGTTAATTGTTATGTGTTCCAGTACTTTTTAAATGTTGTTTGCTTACTGTTCCCTGGTCAAAAACTGTGTTGTGTAGATATAAAAAGATTGTGTTTGGTAGATGGCCAGATGTCTGTGGATTCCCCACTCTAGCATCCTTCGTAAGACGGTTACTAACCTATAATTTTTGGACTTGTTTTGTTGCTCACTGTTAAACAGAAGAAATGTTTTAGACTGCTCCTATAATAACAGAAGGATTCCTTCTATGAGGTTTTTATTTATTAGTAGTACCAGAAGACCAGTATACTATATGATGATAATTTCTTGAGGTATCCTGATAGAGGTTTGTTCACTGTGGGCAATCCATTGCATTTCAGTTTTGAGATTATTTGTTTTACAGTTGTTACTGTTGTAGTCTGAATGGTGAGCTCAGGGTGATTAGATTGAGAGAATATGCAATATGAGATGATGATGTGGATAAACTGTTGTCTATTGAGTGTTGCTTGATAACTGATCCCAAGTATCATCTGGAAGTATTTGTTGTATGCTGGGGTGGTGCTGTTTCCATTGGCTTGATTTTGTTACCCATATTCTCTGTATTTGTTGAGTGGTGTAATAGGCAAATTTAAGTTATTCTTCCTAAATCTCTTAATAGCTTAAACTCTTGAGTTAGCTTGCCTATCCAGAGTAGTATGCATCTTTTAATTTTAACAGATGTCACAGTGTACATAATTAGTAGATATACAAAAGTGTCACCAACTTTCTGAAGAGCTAGACTGGCACGGTTTGCTTGGTATAGGAAGACTCAGTTTACTGGTAGAAGGTCTTCCTTGATTGATATAGAATGGTAGTTTATGCCTGATTTTAGTGTAGTGCTCTTTGGTTTAGATGAAAATGGTCTGTTTCCATACTCTGAAAGTATACTGGTGGTTACTAAGGTTAATTGGAAACTTTTTACTGATGATGCTGTTCTGTGTTCCATTTTAAGTATCCAGTTGAAAACATTGTTGGCTCCAGCCTTGGCAGCTTCACAAGATGGAGTTGTAATTAGTTGTGTGAATCCAAGGAATTGCATTTCATTGTTCAATTTGTCTATTAGGATCAGGGTTCCCTGTCTTTTGAAAGAATCGTACAACAATGATCTGGACCATGCATGACATATCAAAAAAGTTTGGTCAAAATACTGAAAATTAGAAGGTTTAATTATGAATGTTCATTATACAAATTAATGTTTTTTTTTAATGTCCATGCAACCTGTCCAATAGCTCTCCTTACCACAGCTGACCATTCTATTCAGTCCTCTAATGGGCAGGAAAGAGCCAAGCCTATCTACTCCAAGATGGTACAACAACCCTATGACCCATTTGTCCTTATCAGCTCATTCTTCCTAAAGACTAAGAGTTCGGTGTGAGGGAGTGGGCTAGCAGCTTTTTATGCAACCATCCTAAATCCAGTCTAGCACTTTCTTAGAAGCTCCACAACTGCTGATTTGCAGCAGGAGCATGAATGTGACCACACACACACACACACACACACACACACACACACACGCATGCACGCACGCACACACACACACACACACACACACACACACACACACACACACACACACACACACACACTCAGCAACACCTGCCTAAGAGGCACATCAATGTGCAACATGGGCTGTATAAACTCATTACTGCAGGTGATGCACCCACATTCCTGTAGCTATCACCAGATGAGAAGCTGAACTGCCTTCCTCCCAGCAGGATGGGTAAGCTAGTACTAACCACTTATACCCACCATTCACTGCTCAGCCCCTGCAGCAATTCTGCTATTAATCAAATGAAATTAATTTTGAGCCAGGCATTCAGAAGAATGTTAGTATCTTCAATGAAGAACATTAGTATCATTAATGTATTACTTGCCAAAGGCCAGTCTCAGTGTTGGTGTGCAAACTAATTTTCAGAAATGAATTACACAATGGCAATCTCATGGTACATGACCTGACATGATGTGTCATAGATGCCATGCTAAATATTGTGACAAGCATGCAATGAAATGGTTAAATTTTGGCCATTTTTGAAATTCCCATTGAATAACATTTAAATAGAAAAACTAACAGAAAAAAAACATTGCAACACTTACTGGAAGCTGTTGGTGAACTGTTGTACTTATCTGAAGCCTTGGCTGTATTGTAACCCTTACCTGAAGTTGTGGCTTCATTGTAACTCTTAACATACATGGTACTTGCATTGCTATACTTACAGGAAACTCAGGTTGCTTTTTGACCCTTACCCAAAGCTGCAGTTACATTGTAAGCTATTAACTTAGATGGTACCCACACTGCCATACTTACCTGAAGCCTTAACACTTTAATATTTATTTGAAACTGTGATTATTTTGTGACATTTACCTTAGAAGATGGCAGATCTGTATCATGTACCTAGGGTTATAGTTATTGTAACACTTACATGAAGCTGTATCTACATTGTAACACTTACCTGAAGCTGTGGCTACATTGTGTCACTTATCTAAGTGTTGACTACAAGGGACATAGAGCTTAGTGGTTGCATTGTTACACATGTCTGAACTGGTGGCTGTACACTAACCCTCATCTGAGTCTCAGACTTCATTAAGACTTACCTGAGGCTGTGGCTGGCTCCTGAAAGGTAAATGTGTATTCCTAAACCAGAACAGGTGATGTTCTTGAAGCTCTGAGTCATAAGCTGTGTGATGATAGGAGGTACTGCCAGCCATGCCAGGGAGAAGTAGGGCAGTGGATGTAAGATTTGTGCCAGCACAGCTAGCTGGAATTTTATAAATAAATATGTCATTTGTATATCAAGTTGATTTGTACAGATGCTTGTGCTGAAAATGTATTTGTGAGCTCTACTTATGTTAATTGCGTTAAAATGTATCAACAGTGCACCCTGCCGAAATGAAGAGAAATGAACATGTATTATGGTAACTGAATTAAATGCATATGTTTTAATAGAGGGCACTGGCACAGCAATGGTTAACCAGCTGGCTTATTTTAAGAAAAATAAGGGAAATATAAATGAGCTGTTAAATCATTGAACATCACCCACAGTGCTGAGTAGGCCGGGAGATGGTAGGTCTGGGAGCAGCCATTATCTGTTAGCTTTTGTAAAAAAGGGGGGAGGTGTTGTAAATGTCTCTGGCTCTTAGGCATTGCCATAAAAGCTCTAAATGTGCATTTTAGCAGTCTGCTGAAGTCCTGTCTCAAACGTCAGAGGAGATACTGTGAGAACCTAGAGTCAGGTGACCAGATGAGGTCATTCTGCATGTCATCTTGGATATTATAATTTACAGGGAGTGATCTCAGAATATGGAGTATTCTATTTTGGAGCCTAACTAGAAAGACTGTTCACGTATTTCATCTTGCCTTGCCCAAGTAAGTTATTAGGGAATTGTATAATTCTCTTAAATTCAGTGAGGAATATAGTGAAGCTTAGTTTAGATATTATTTTTTTTATTTGTATGAGTCTGTCCATCACTGCTCTTTTCAATATTTTCTTGATTTGAACTCTGCGGTTTACTGTGAATATATATTCAGTATTTTTCATTTTTTATTATTTACTATTAAATATATTTAATACTTTTTTGTTGCTGGCTTTTGTAGAGAGTATCTAACCTTTGAGAGTACTTATATTTATTTGGTGACACTATGTGGGCTACTCCAGAAGGCCTAGCTGTCTTGGTGTACTACTACCATTTGTATTAGTATTGATATTACATAGTATAATTGGATACCCTTTTAAGAGCCTTATAGTAAATGACTGGTGGCAGTGATAACTACCTTATAGTCTGGGCAAAAGGGAGCATAGCTAGTAGACCTGTGCCAGCCTTTCCCACATATGTGGGTGTGTGTAAAAATTAAATCTTAGAGTATGTGTGTCAGCTACTTGAGACAAGGACATGAAACACTGAGTTCTTGAGTTGCTGTTGTTGTTGAGTTGTTGTTGTTGTTGTTGGAAGACTTGGCTTGGAAACTCAATTGAGGACCTAACCCTACAGCTGTACCAGTGGAGAGTCTTAATGTGGATCTGGAGGGAGACAGATACAGAGACATCCAGACCCTGGGCTGACTGTGTTCCATGTACTCTTAAGGGAAGTTGTACTTGATGCAGAGAGGTCTGCATCTGGAAATCCATTTGTATTTCAAATGCACATCCCTCTCCAGTGTCAGTGGTGAGGATTTGGGCTCCTTGATTACTGACCCAGTCTGGAGACAACACATATTGGTGCCTATCACATATTGATAGCAATGGTAGGAGTCACAAGCTGAATCTGGGAGGATGATGCAATTGGGTGTGTAATGTGAAGGTGGGAAAACTGATAATAAAGTAGCTTTTTAACAGAGAAAAGGGGAACAAAACAAAATTAAAATAACAATATAATTATCTCATGTATGCATGCCAGTGGAAAGGAGTTCTGACAGAATCCTGAAGTGCTGCAACCAGTAATGAGGAGTCAAGTGTATCCATCACAAAAATAAAAGGTTTGGCACTGTTTAAAGTGGTGTTCTACAGAACTGTGGTCACATGAGGGAAGACAACTCACAATACCATTTTTCACTGATAAAAAAAACTAGTAACTCTTTTTCAGCTAAAGAACGTAGCTCACTTTTCACAAATTCCACTATTTTGAAGTTATGTAGCTAGCCCTGACATTAAAAAGTATAGATGTAGGTAACAGATGTGGATCCGCACTACAGTCAGGTGGAGAGATAATGATGCGCTGTGCATTAAATACAAGTAAGGGTGACTAGGATGGGCTTACAGTGGAACCATCAGGCTGAATGAGACAGATGGCTACATAACATTACTTTTGATAAATAAAAGCTAATAAAGCCTTTTCATGGATAAGTTATTTCATTTCAGGAAATCAACATGATAGACTGGACATCTTCCACCATACTGAAATGTTGTAGCCACTATGTACAGACTGGGTATCATTCATGCCATTAAAAACAATATCAATGTATGTCTGAAGGAATGGGAGAGGGTGGTAGTGTGATGGTCGGGCATGTTAGAATAATGCTGGACTAGTTTTTCAAATCACTGGTATCAAGTGAAAGAATTATACAGCTAAGTCCTCTAGGGGCTAGGAAAGTTTTCTTTTTCTTTGCCAAATCTCTCCTTCTGTCTGATATCCACATCACGCAGAAGCTCAGAG
>NC_056733.1:457470656-457730656 GCF_019279795.1 Protopterus annectens | reverse complement strand
CATAACCAGTACATATTTACAATTTTTAAACCCCAACCCATGGAAATGCAAACATTCAAAATCAAGTACTAAACTAAAACACATGCATTATTTACAAATACACACTGCATCTATAACTGAATACCAAAACCAGTTAATTTTCCCAGACAGCCATCAACAACATTAATATCTATTATATTTATAAATTAATTTACTACCCCATGTAACCTAATCTTAGGTGTTTATTTTGCCCTTATTATCAAATATATGTCACCATACGTTATATATAACAAGAGCTTCTTACTAATGGTCATTTTAATATTATCACCAATGTTCATTCAAGCCTGGCTTGAACAATGCCCCTAAATTAATAATCCATCTACATTCCTTCCCAGTCAGGATTTTATGTTTAAGTGACTCATTATTAATAGCATCAGCCACCTTATCCATCCCGACAAAAACAAAATGAGCCTGGGGATGCTGTATAATATGTTTATACAAGGCGCTTCTATTTCTTTTACATTTAATATCACTAATGTGGACTGCTATCCTTAATTTTAACTTGCAGGATGTCTGCCCAATATAAAAAGCACCACACTGGCAAATTGCCATATATACTACCCAGGGTGTACTACATGTGACTAAACTTCCTATATCATATACTTAACTAGTATTGGTAGATGTGAAAGATGTAGTTTTGGACATTAATTTACAATATTTACAATGACCACAAAATGTGCTCCCTTTCACCTGTGGACCTGTATCGTCCGCTTTAATACCTTTTTTATAAGCGGTAAAATACTGTCCTATAGATTTACCCTTTCTGTAACTATACTGACATTTTGGTCCTAATATAATGGACAAGTATGGATCATTCAATAATATGTTCCAATATCTATCTACTACTTGTTTGATCCTATTGGTGTTGGTTGCGTACGTTGTAACAAATCTAATCACCTTAGATTTTTCCTTCATGTCCTTATCCTTCTCAATTAGCAGTTTGTTTCTGTCTATTTGGTGTATTTCGGTTTTAGCCTGCTCAATATTATTTATCTGGTATCCCCTTGCTTTAAATCTATCACTTAAATCAGTTTCATATCTACAGTATTCATTAGCTGTAGAACATATTCTTTTTATACGTTGAAACTGCGCTTTCGGTATATTTTTAATTACATGTGGCGGATGACAACTTTTAGCATGTAGGATGGAATTCTTTGAAAAAGGTTTACGGTGCAAAGTGGTAGTTATAGTTCCATCTACCAACTTGGTCACATTTACATCTAAAAAGTCCACCGTAAATAGATCTAATTTACCTGTAAAGATAATCCCAAATTCATTTGAATTTAGGTATCCTTTAAAACTGTCCCATGCAGTCATACTCCCATCCCATACTACCCAACAATCGTCTAAATATCGACGCCACATTGTTAACTGTCCTTTGTATGGAAATAATTCGTGATAAATATAACACTCTTCCAGGTAGCCCATAAATAGGTCTGCATATATGGGAGCGAACGTCGCCCCCATAGCCGTCCCCTTTACCTGCAAATACCAATTATTGTTGTATTTAAAGGCATTGTGTTTTAATACCAAACCTAAGATCCCAAGTAAGAACTCCATTTCTGATGGTTTATAATTACCTGATTTGTTCATCCAGTATTTAACTGCTACTATCCCTGCCTTATGTGGGATACTAGTATAGAGTGATTGAACATCTAGTGTTCCCATTAAGCTATTATTGGATATCTGTAAATCATCCATCAATACAAGGAATTCAGTAGTATTTTTTATCCTGGCTCTCACTAAGTTCAACAAAGGTTTAAGTTGGTATTCTAAATACTCTGATAGTGGTTCTGTTAGAGAACCTCTACCTGCCACTATGGGCCTACCTGGGGGGGAGTGTAATGTTTTATGTATTTTTGGGACCAAATAGAAATATTGGAAAGTAGGGCTATCAACCGTCAGTTGTTCTGCTAATTCTTGGGTAATGAGTTGTTCATGTACTGCCATTTGAAGGTAAGCATGTATGGTGGATTTAAACCCACTAGTTGGATCTATAGGCAGGGGGCTATAAAAGATAGGGTCAGCTAATTGCTTCCTAGCTTCTGTTTCATAATCTTCCCTATCCCAAATAACTATAGCTCCCCCTTTGTCTGCCTTGGTTATAACCTTGGTAGTATCAGTAGCCATCTTGGTCATGGCTAAATATTCATCCTTAGATAGGTTATGTTCTGTATTTTTAAATATCTCCCCTTGTTGGGTATGCAATTCTTTTAATACCATTTGTTCAAATATTTTTACATTGTTGTTGTACATAGGCTGAAATGTTGATTTTTTAAACTTAAAAGCAGTTGCATCTTTTACTACATAGGTATCAGTCTGATTTGCAAACCAACATTTCAAATTTAAAATACGTGTAAACTGTTTAAGGTCTCGAACAGTATCATAATGTGACAAGAAAAATGAAGGCACATAATTAAGTCCTTTGTTTAATAACTTTATTTCACTGGAACCAACTTTATATTTGGTTAAATTTACTACCAGGTGATTGACATCTAATATATCATCCCCAGTAGAAAAGTCCAATGTCCCAGGAACCGGTACTGTAGGGCCTCCATGTAGGATAGATCCACTATTTATTGGTCGCCTCTTGTGTTTGCGACCCCCCCTCCTAAAGGGGTCTTGGTTTTCTTGGAAAGTGGCATTTCTGGTGATAAAGCGGTGCCAAATTCATATTCTGGTTCCGTATCAGTGTTGGTACAACCTGATGAGCCTTCAGAAGTACTATATATATTCTTCTGTTGTCTCAATATGGATTTGACCCGCTTCCGCTTTGGTCTATTTTGTTTTACATTTTCAAAATGCACCGTTTTACTTTCTTTCTTCCAAGTAAAAACTCTATCTTGTTGAAAATCATTAATGTCCCTACGATATTTTTTCATCTTACGAGCTTGTAACTCTTGTTCAAACTTCTCAATATCAACCATAAAGTCACTATAAACTTTCTGATATTCATTAGTGCCTTCAAATTTAAGTGTACGTTCCTGACTTTCATACAATTTAGCTGTTAAATCAGGCAATTGCCTGTCATAATACTCAATTAACAATGTCATAAACATGTTGGAAGCCTTAATCTGGGTGTCTCGCCATTGTTTCATAAACTCCCCATCCTCTTTGCCAAGTCCAGGTTCTAACTGCACCCGCAGTCCCCGTGGTATAACTTTGGCTTGAACATATGCTCGCAACAGTTTATTGTGCCAAATTATGGAACGTACCTTTTTTGTAATGTCTCCTAGTTTCCGAAAATGTAGTTTGATATCCGTTTCATTCCCTATAGTTTCAGTTTGTTGATGCCCTGGTGTTTCAGGCCCCAAAAACATGGAATAATCATCCTTGTCAGCATATATATACGTGCTTCTGACAAGGATTAGAATTTTCTAGCATTGAGACACAGACAACCTGCTTTCATTTAAAAAAAATAATGTACCAAAAATCAAAACTAGCAAAATAAAAACAGCTTCCTTTTTTGAACTGTTAACCAAAGCCTTGTTACAACTTTCGGACTAAATTTGTTTTAATAGTGGTAGTGTTACAAAGTTTATATAATGTAAGGTGTAGGTGTCAGATCGGGTAGGGAAGGGTTGGGGTTAGAATTAGCAGATATTAGTAAG
Source organism: Protopterus annectens (assembly GCF_019279795.1). Classification (NCBI taxonomy): domain Eukaryota; kingdom Metazoa; phylum Chordata; order Ceratodontiformes; family Protopteridae; genus Protopterus; species Protopterus annectens. Next base: position 457,727,006 of record NC_056733.1, on the reverse strand, counting down.
GATGGGCATTTACTAATCTGTACAAACCTTAACCATAATCCTGACACCAACTCCAAACTTACACCTTAGAAATACCCTGTCCATAGCATTACCACTGCACAAGACACTCAGACATATACCACAAAACTAATTACATCCCTTTCCTTAACCCCTACTGTAACCCTAACCCAGAAACACATGCACACATTTCTAGCCCATCAAAAGCTATAAAAAAATATACTATACTAAACTTATCCCATTCTCTAACCCTTACTCTAATGTTAGTCTGCAAACACTTGAATACACATAAGTACTCGCTAATGGCGAAAGTTTCAGTATATCCAAAAATTTCATATTAGACCAAAAAACAGTTACCTTCTTAAATCCAACATCTTCATTTAAGCACTGACACCACTTAAACACAACTTCTCACATTTAAAACCAAATTTGATAAAATGTACACAGGTCATACTAACACATACACAAGCACCATACATGCAGTCACATTCGGATTCAAACATACTGACATTCATTAATTTTAAATTGACACAGCATTTTGACAATCTGTCATTTGACATAACATTAGCAATCAGTATATATCCATGTTCTTTTCACTGGAAAGTTATTTTTGTCAAAAATGGGAAGGTCAGTACAGATGATCAAAAATCAGCTGATCGAATGGTACCTACTTTTCCTGAGTGAGATTGCAGAGCAGCACAAATATGGAAATTTGCCCCTTTCCCACAGTTATTGGATCTATATATATATATATATATATATATATATATATATATGTATATTTATTTATTTATTTATTTATTTATATAGATAGAAATTAGTGGGGCGTAGGAGGTCACAGCTTTTTTTTTTTTTTTTTTTTTTTGTTATGAGTGACCATTTAAGTTCAATCATCTAAGTTTAAGTTTATGACATTTCAATTAAATGTTATAAGCCTATGCAGTTACAAACTGACAGATAGATAAAGCTATGGCTATATAAGAAATTAAGAGATCATAAATCCAGACACTTTCAATTGTGTGTGTGTGTGTGTGTGTGTGTGTGTGTGTGTGTGTATGTGTGTGTCTATGTTTGCAAACATATATAATGTACATATTTGCAATACTTTATATTACTTGCTTGCTAAAACTTTATTTAATAAGAAAAGTGGTAGTTCCATATAAGATTATTCCTAAAAGATATTATTTTTACTAAATGCTACATTTTGTTTAAAAACTGACAGAAAGAAAATGTTGTGTTTTTCAGACATTACATTTCAGTTATAGCAGTTATAAAGCTGATGTGCTCATAAAGTAACACTTGGATATTATTTCATTATTTCAACTTATGAAAACATGTATTTCACGCATTTGATAAGTACCACATGTACCTCCCTTGACTCATGGCTTTATATGAAAAAGCCATACATATGTGGTATCACAGAGTCAGAGCTGGAATGTTTTGATTTGTTTCAAAAACCTATTAAAATTCTCTACAATAGTTTCTAAAAATTAAAGGCCATGACTCTGGGCATGATTGTTTCTTCCTTCTGATTTCTGTAAAGATTGTGTGCATCTAAACCCTTACCTTTCTCAACCCACTGATCAAGACTCCTTGAGGAAGACTGATTACAGTAAATGGTGGTTGTTAAGTATGATGGAGAGGCTTGATACAGAAAGCAGAGACGCTCTCTTAGAGATGACAGGTAGTGTAAGAAAATTCTGAGTTAATGAAATTAAAAGAATTACATGATTTTAAAAACTGTGATTGTTTATGGTTTACTTAGCATTCTTTTGTGTTTGAGTTGAATTCCAAAATCTACCCCTTTGGTTTAATTAAACTCCCACTGCCAGATTTCAATGTTCTTATTTTTTTCTTTAACTATTTATTCTAACAATTAGATGTAGTAAAGAGAATCTCCAAATACACATCTAAACTAAAATGTTTCAAATATTGTATAACTATAAATATAATTTCTTATCTTTCTATGACAAAATACACTATTAACATAGTCTGTGACTCATTAAAACCATATATTTATAGTAAGATATTATCTCAGTGAAATATAATTTAAAGGAATGGAAAGATAATTGAGTAATATACAATAAGATTTGAATGCTGTTTTTAAAGAAAAATCTAAATTTCTAAATTCTGCAAACATTTTAAACAAAAATATCAAATTCTACAATCATAAAGTAGCTGTGGTCTTAGAATGCATTTAAAATTCTTAATCTCTCACTACTAAAGGTTTGCAAAGATTACCAATATCAATTTAGCAGATCACTATAGATAATCAAGTAAAGTATGTACAAAAATCCAAGCAATAGACTGGTAGTAATAGATTTAAAAAGATTTTGCCAACATTTTTGAGGGTAATCTGGAGTTGAAAGAAAAGTTGGATGATAGACCTTTATTTTATTTTAAGAGGCACAGCAATCTAAAAGAAAGAACTGAAAAAGGAGTACAAAATAGCACATACAGAAACAGTAATAGAAATAAAGGCACTAGGAAACATAGGGCATGTAAGCAATGTAGCTATATTTATTAAGCAGAAGTTGTTACTTTGCTACTATAGATTATACATTTTGTTTTCACCAAAGTTATAATTGTAAAACCATGGAGGTGGTTTATTTAGAGTTTTGTGTTTTTTTTTTTTTACTATGTGGGAAAAACTGAACCTTCTTTTAATAAAATGGTTTATAAGCATTATCATGATGTCAGTAACAAAAAAGAAACAAACACTTTATATAGACATTGTATCAATTGTGTGGAAAATAGAAAATATTATTTTTTGTTTGAGCATATATTAAAAAAATTGAGAGGTGATTCCTAGGATAAAACTATAGAATATAGAGAATTGTCAGGGCAAGTGAGATTAAATGCCAGAGAAAAGCCAGGGCTAAAATGATACCATTTCTCTATCTAGTTTATTGAAGCTAAGAACAGTGACACTATAGTCATTGCATTCGCATACTTCTCCAAATGTCCTTTAACATGTACATCCATGTTTTTTGTTTTATAGTTTATTTCATTTTTCAAAAATAAGGTGATGTAGCAATTGCTCAGTTTTAGATTTTTCAATAATAATTTGCTTTTATAAAAATCTGTATATTTAAAAGGTATGACTGAAAATCCTCTTGTCTTACATTGATTCTGTACAGTGCAATAGTAGTTAATAATTTATTAGGTTTGGAAATTTTTTTGCATTGGTTTAAGTAATCTGATTATTTAGAGTTGCTCCTTTATTTTTAATAGAGAAATAATTTCCATTGTCTATATTTTTCAATTGTAATTTTAAAATAACATTTTTTCATAAAAGTTTGTTAAATGTTGTATGATTATAGAATACATAATTTTAATAAAGCTAATTCCTGACTATTTCACATGTAAATTCTTGAGCAGTGGTTGGTTGTTTTGTAATGAAGGAGTGACAATAAAATTATATAAGGGTGGTTTTAGAAGATGAAAGTTTTAAACTCTTGGACCAATTTCTGGGTTAATTTTTGGATTAATAAAATGTATTTTTTAGCATACTAACTTGGGCTGTCCTGTGGTTTGTGGGCCAAGATACTATTGGTTACTGGTCATTAATCTTGGCTTGCCCTCGGTATGTGGTCAGAAAAAAATAAAACAACAAATTATGGTATAACTCCCGATATTTATAAACTTCCGCCACAGAATGTTTATTTATTTGGTAAATAAAGATTTTACTAAACAATCAGAATGATTGCATAAACCCTCCATCATTGAACTATGCCATAACATCTTTCATATTTACATGAGATAAAGATCCAGTGCTATGTTTACCTCATAGGTAGATATATTTACTAATTATGTATTGCAAAATATGTACATCTATCTAAACAGCTATATTTTCTTATTGATCAGAAACAAAAAAGGTTTCGTTAGCAAAACACAAATGCAGAATAACATCAACAAAATGGCAATATCAATGCATTTTGGAGATTTAAATCAAAAGGAATTCCTGGTTATAAATCTGAATATTGAAAACTCATTTGATTATTTGAGCTAGAAGCATCTTTTTACTGTTTGGAAGATTTTGCACAATGATTACATAAAATTATTACATATGTTGCCTAACAGTTTGCATACCTATAATAAGTTAGGGGGTAATTTCTGTTTGAATTTCTGTCATATCATTGGAAACTTTAATAAACTTAATGAAAATAATTATACAGAAGGTTTCAAAACAGGTGACAATTTACTTTTAAATATGTTTGTAAATGGCATAACTACTGACTGTAAGAAATGTCCATAATGATTTTTCACATTTGCAATCACCTTTAAAATTATTTGAGTAAATTTCAGTCCCTTAAGTCAATGAAAGAAAGACAAATATAATCTTAATAAACTAACATTTAGACACTTCTTTAGAGAAGGATCATAACTGTAAATGCAAATGGAAACAGTGTATATACCTAAAAGATTTTGTGGCAAACAAATTGTATGCAGGGATTCAGTAAACTCTTTGTAAGCTTCACACAAAACCTACACAGAGTTTATACGTGTGCACAGTGATGCGAGTTGAGCAGTGCTCATTGCATGTTCATGTCTGCACACTGTATTTAAATATAAATAAGCAAAGTTTTGTGGCTGGCAACAGTGTAAGCAAAGAAGCATAGCAATCTTGTTTAAGTGAGAGCACTGAAGAGCCATGGTTTTGCACAAACTGCCACAATAATCACCAGGGCTTTACAGATAATCGTTTTCATAGCTCTCAATATCTTAGTGCAAGACTTCTGGACAATGGCCAACATAATGAGGAATAATGACCCAGAAATAGGGACAGATTTGACATATTTGCTGTTTAGAAATCTGGTAGAATAACAAGGGTTTTGTGTAAAGATGCATTTTCTGAAGGATGTGAAACCTGAAACGCAAATGTATGCAGTTATTGAATCACATCAGTTCTGAAATCATCCCAGTGATATGGCAGAAAAACACAACTTCGATAAGGAACACACCAAAAGACATATAAGACAAAAACTGGACATTCTGTGAAAATCTGGATAGTTGACAGGCATAATAGTTAAGTATATGGTCCAAACACAGCACAGGACAGCGTATACAGTGCACAGTATTATGAAATCCCATTCCTGGCATTCTGTATCGAAGTTGTATAAATGATCTGCAAGGGTGTGGACTGCCATGTGAAATAAACACTCAGAGGAAGTGTGTGTGTGTTGAATAGGGACACACAGATGAATTGTAGGAATGAACACAGGGAAAGAAGACAAGTGAAACAACCTAATGTACACCCGATGAGAGCATGTCAATGGAAAACAGTTGTAGCAGCAACACCAATAACATATTAACATGGACAGTAGGAACTGCACAGTGAAAATGTGTATTATGTGACTGCCACACAAGGTGACATACAATGGTGAAGATGTCTGTGTAAGATAAGTATCCTTACAGAAACAATCCAGAGGACATTTATCAGAGATGTTGCATACAATTGGGTAGGGTGCATATTGTGAAGTTGTGCAAACTGATTTGCCTGAATATGAATGTAAGCTCAGCATAGGTCTCCAGCAAATGGGACACAGGTAAAGGCTCGTGGACAACATTAAAATAAGCAAGTACAATCATGAACAAAATCAGAATAATACTACCAGTAATCACATGCCTCTAACATAACTTATGTGATTTAGAATAATCAGAGATGATTCTGGACAAAAACACTTATACAACTATTATAACATGTCCACACTCTATGAGAGTAATCATGCACACTATTCAGGCATCGTAACATCGGCTGAAGGTGTTAGGAAGGGCACTGCTATACCTGTCTGTGACATTATGATCAATGCAGGCTAGTTGACTGTTGTGCATGGCGCATATATATATATATATATATATATATATATATATATATATGTATATGTATGGCACAGTCCACACTGTCACAAATGTTACCCATGCTATTAATGTTGTCAGACTGCTATGTATATAGCTATGTATAGAACAGGTAGCACACATGTATCTGGTGTAACAACTTGATGGAGGTTCCACACCATCACACAGTAATGTTTATGCCACAAAAAGAATAGCTAAGTATGGCCAATAACGTATGTGACAACTCACTGTGACAAAAGTGCTATACGTCAGTTACACATGACTGAAAGATGTGTAGGGAGGTACATGAAGAAGAGTGCATTGTATTCAGTTATTGGTGTGATGAAGGCTGTGAATTATGTAGCTATTATGACCTCTAATTTGGATGTCTTTCTCATACTCAGCAGTTGTGTTACATACAAGAGAGTAGTCAGCACTGTGACCACATGCTGGTGGATGCTCCACTTACCATCTACCCCAGGGCACAGATGACATACCTATTGGTCTGATTATAGGGTGTGATGTCTACATTATACTTGGGTTGTCTGTTTATTTTTCTGACTTAACAAATCCCGCCGTGTTTTCTTGTCATCGCAGATGTTGTCTTGACTGTGGTAGAAATCTTTGATGTGTGTTGATAATGTCTGTATTATACTAATATCACAGCTGGAGTCACTGATAGCCCACAATCTGTAGTCCTTCAGACAGCTGTTTGGACACAGGATGTGTATGTCATCTGTGATGTTCATCACTTAAATAATGGGCAGAAAAGGGCCTAGCAGACAGCCCTGATGTATGTACCTAATATATAGGTCACTTCACTCATTTCAACATATTTCGATCCCACATACAATATGTAATACAGTGGTCTACCCACTTGGTGATACAGGTGTATATGACCACATCTGACAGTGTTGAGTGAATACCTCAGTGTGGATTTGTGTCAAATGCCTTGGGCTTATCAAGTTCAAAAGGATGATAGTGTTGTCATTGTGCATGCCCTTTATGACCTCTGTGAGGACATCTAACCGATGTAACAGACATGATGTAGCATTAACAACTCACCCAGATCTGTTGCTCACAGCCAGGATATCAATAATATACATTTAGGTTCCTAGGTTCATAAGTTCATAGGTGTGTACTAAGCTAATTGGACATGGGGCCTTTACAAGCCTAACCCATAGGACTAACCTGGCATCATGCCACCCAACCTTAGTCCCCAGTGCCTCTGTCGAGTAAAGCCACTGGAGTTATCCCTGGGGTGAATTTTCTATTTCCCATCCACTCATCAAGATTTTTCTTGAAGAGGGCCAATGAGGTGCTCTGCTTGACATCTATGGGAAGTCTGTTCCATAGCATGGGCAGTCTCTGGGTTATGAACCTGTCCCTCCAGTAGGTTCTGTTGATTGTGGTAATGAGATTGAAGTCACTGGAGTGTGTGGTGCAGAGGGGATTGGTATTTCTTTAGGTGTAGCATTTTGAACAGAGCTGGATCAGACATGGCTTTGTAAGTCAAGCAGAGAGCACCTCTAAGTAGGCGATATGAGACAGAGAATAATTGGACTTTTTTTAGTCTGTCCATATAGGACAAATGTTTAAGGCCTAGGATCCTCTTTGTGAGGTACTTTTGCAGGCTCTCCAGTTGTTGCAGGTATTTGGTGAGGGACATGCCAAAAGGGGCATTGTACTCAATGACTGGCCTAATGAGGGAAGAGTAGAGGGAGACAATGACCTCTTTCTTCTTGGATGCAAAACCCTTAGTAATGAGATGTGCCACATAAAAGGACTTTCTGACTACAGAGGCAATGTGGTGGTCAAAAGAGAGGTTGCTGTCAACCTGTGTTCCCAGATCCCTTATACCTCCTTCTGTGTTCAGTGGACTACCATCGATGTGGTAGTTCATGGGAACTGGGTTTTCCCCAAAGGGGACTACGACACTTTTTTGGCATTGAGCTTAAGGCCATGGTTTTGACACCAGTCAGTCTCAGTGAGGTCTTTCTGTGGGATGTCAACATCACTCAGGGAGTTAATAATAGCTCCCAACTTGCAATTGTCTGTGAACTTTGTCAGCCAGATTCCCTTCGTGTTGGCCTGGACTTCAGAGAAGTAGATACCAAACAGGAGAGGACCCAGGACCAAACCCTGTGGGACTCCACTCGTGACTGGTCAGCATTATGACTTGGAGTCAGCTACTTTCACACTGTGGGTTCTGTTACCATCGGTGTACACCAGGGATTTGTGCTTGGCCCTTTACTATTTAGAATCTATTTCTTGACAGTTCAGGCTACATTATATGGGCTTTGGCTTACCATGTTTGCTGATTCTTGCATACTGGGTACTCTAATTGAGTCTACCAATAATGATAATATATTACAGGAGGGGCTAACACAGACAAATGATTGGTGACATAGCCACACAGTCTACAAATAAATGCAAAAATGTGTCTTTATTTTAGCCTTCTGCAAAGTGGAATTCCTTGCTAATTACAGCATTCACAACAGTCCTGCTATGCCGAAACCCAGTGATGCAAGCACTGGGAATACACGTACATAACAATTTAAACTGTGGGCACCAAGTGTCCATACTGGTATTGAAAGACTATGTTGTGCACATCATAAGTCACACCATCATATTCAGATCTCAGGAGTATATTACAGCACTGCACTCAAACCTCATCAGAGCACTAATAGAGAGTATTATTGCTGAAATTGGATTCATTCTCAAGTCTTGGTGAGTACCTTCATGAGGTGGACCCTGTTATTCACAAAATCTCACCAAGATGACACTGATATATAGACTGCATTTATATAGCATATATCATGGACAGAAGTAGGTTAAAAATTAAAAAAGAGAGTTGGGTGCACAAGACCCAGGATAAAAAAGTGCCCTGTCCAGGTAGGCACACTGGTGCCAGGAGTGGAAAAGATGATAGTGTAAAATGCTCAAAATATGGAGACATTCCTACAATGGGGCCAGGCCAGGACCAGGGGGAGGATGCCCCCCCTGTTGTAGAAGGAAGTTGTAGTCCACAAAAATCACAAAAACTGATAGGCCAAAGGAGAGCCATAAAGCTGATCAAATGGACTATTGAGGATAAGAAAGAAATTACATATTGTTGCTATTATGCAAAACGCCCAGAATTTCCAGACACAAGATATACAAAATGATTAAGACAGAAATTAGAGGAAAGAAAAATACTTCCACGAGAAAAACTGTCAGAAGCTTAAAATAACAATTTGTATTCATTAATACAACAGATTTGTGAAAAACAGTATATAGTTCAAAAAACTTTGATCTGTTTGGAAAAAGAAGTATCTGTGGCAGTGTGAAAATATAAACAACAAATCCTAGAGATTTTTTAAAAGTATAAAAAAGAAATATGAACATGAGAAAGAAAGTGGTGCAATATTTATGCAAAGGAGAAAGCCAAATTAATCAATATAAAGAAGGCAGCCCCAAAGATATTCAAAGAGAAATACAGGCAAAGGCATCCAGATGTGGAGAATTTCACAATAAAAAATAATATCATAAAGAGGGAATGTAGAAAAGAAGATTAGTAAAGTAGGAGTTAAAAAAAATAGAAGCTGAAGTTATGGAATGCCTGCAAAGTGAAGGATTTGGTGTGGGAGGTCTAACAAAGGTCAGATCACAGCCTAATGGAGTGAGTCTCCAAAGTAAGGAGAAGCAGGAAGACCAGGAGACATCTGAAGAAGAAATATGGACATGGGAAAGAAAAAGAGATTTAATATGGTGAAATATCTATGCAAAGGAGAAAGCAAAACTAACCAATCCAAAAAGAGCAGCAAAGATATTTAAAGAGAAATACAGCGAAGGAATACAAACATGGAAAACTTTACATTATAAAAAATAAGACAGAGAGGAAGTACAAAAGGAGACTAGTAATGGAGAAGGTAAAGAAATAGAAACTGAGGTGATGGAGTACATGTGAAGTGAAGGATTTGATGTAGAAAATCTAATTCAGAAAGCACCACAACAGGATAGAGCAATGGATATACAAATTAAGGGAAAACCAGTGGAACAGGAAGCAAGTGCCATATGAAGATATTTTGTAGCCTTCCACAGGAAATCAGTATAAATGTTCACTTGAAGCTGAACAGCAAGGGGAGGAACAGAAAACTGTGGAAACTCTGATGTAGTCAATGTTGAGGAGTGATAGGCCAGTGAGTTCCCATATGACAAAGCAACGGATGGCACAGGATGAAATTGAAGAGAATGTGCCACAGGAAGATGCTATAGAACTTTCTATCGAATGCCTGCAGGATATGGAAAACAAAAACATGTGCCCTCAGTTTAGAAGAAATGAGCTAAGAGAAGAGTTTCTTGATTTAATAGACATAGATAGACATATTAAGATCAATAAAAGAAATAGACTGCAGAAGGTCAATAAAACCGAAAAGGTCAGAAGTTTGATAAAACAAATGAGCACAGTAATTAGGACTGTCCATAGAGATCCATGCAATATAACAGAAGTAAACAGGATATATTACTGTGCAGCTAAATAATAACTGATGAAGTTCTACCAGAAGAACACAGGGTAGTGAAGGAAAAGAAGGGGAGAAATTGAATACCATTGTGGAAGTGTCAAATAGAGAAAACTATAAAGCAATTAAGACAAGAAGTGTCACTGTTACAAGAATATAGAGGAGGGAACAGATCAACAAAAATACTAAGAAAGACAGACGTGACAAAAGCAATGCACAGTATTAGAACAGACCAGGCTCCATCATGCACTATTGCAAATAAACTAAAAATCTCAGCACAAGCGGAAAAACATAGAAGACACACAGATAAATAAGAAGGTAAAGTACAAAATAAGCAATTTATTGATGACCCAAAAAAGTTTTATAGAGAACTGGGAGACAAGGTAAAAGGAATTGAAAGACCACCAAAAAAAGATACATTTTGGAGAAGTATCTATAAAGATCCTGTGGAACATAACAAAGATGATAAATGGATAGAATAAGTAAAAGAAACAATAAGAAGTTTAAAGGTAAAGGATATGAAATTGGATGAAGTAACAGCCAGAGAGATTGAAACAAATTTACGAAAAGCCTCTAATTGGAAAACCCCAGACTCAGATGCAGTACTTAACTTTTGGTTAAAAGTATTAATATCTTTGCATGAAGATTTAGCCATGAGTAATAACTATTCATATGTGCACCCCAAACAGACACCGACCTAGCTAATAACAGGAAAAACAATGCTCCTACTTAAGAGTGAACCTGCAAGCTACCTTAAAAATTATAGACCAATAACTTGCCATCCAACGACATATAAACTATACATGGGAAGTGATGCCGACAGAGTTTATAGTCATTTAGAAGAAAACTCAATTATGGTAGTAGAAAAAAAGGGCAATAAAAGAAAGTCATATGGAACAAAGGATCATTTGTTCTTAAATAAAGTCATAGTGGAGAACTGTAAAAATGGGAAGAATCTAAGTATTGCATGGATTGACTACAAAAAAGCATTTGATAGTATCCCACATTCCTGGATAAAAGACTGCTTAAAAATGTATAAGATAAACCCTACACAGATCGATTATATTACAGTGACCATGAAACAGGGGCAGACCACTTTGCTATTAAGCCAAGATAAAGGACAAATTATTATCCCAGGGATAAAAATTCAAAGGGGGATATTTCTGGGTGACTCTCTGTCACTGCTGTTATTCTGCCTTGCCCTTAACCCATTAAGCTGTCTACTTAACAGCTTAGTCTATGGCTACAATTTGGCTCCTAGAAAACAAAGTGTAAAGACTTCTAATCTTATTTTTGTTGATGATTAAAAAATGTATAGCTCATCAGATGAGGAACTGAAAGTACAACTGCAAGTTGTCAAAACTTTTTCAGATGATACAGGAATGTCATTTGGTCTTGATAAATGTGCAAAAGCAACCTTTAAAGCAGGAAAACTGCAGCACCAGGAAAACGTCAGTTTGGGACAAGAATATGATATAAAAGAACATGAGCAAGAGGGAGTGTATAAATATTTGGGAACTGATAAAAGATCAGCAATATAACATGAACAAATGCAAACAAAACTTAGTAAGTAATACTTTAGAAGACTTAAATTCATCCTGTAAGCAGCATTGACATCTAGGAAAAAAATCCAAGCTATAAACCAATTTGCGCTTCCTGTCCTAACTTACAGTTTTGGAGTGATTGACTGGTCCCAAAATGCATTGGATAAATTGATAGGAAAACAAGAAGGATGCATCATGCTTACCAAATGATTTATAAAAATCAGTGCATACCAAGATTATATATTCCCCATTCTAAAGGAGGGATGGGACTCCGTGAAATTGATTACATGTATAGATCTGCAATCGTGGGACTACACACATATCTGCTGACCTCACAAGACCCAAATGTAGTGAAAGTTTTGAAACATGAGGAGAATAAATTTAAGATGAGTTCTCTGCTTAATCTAGCAGAAGCATATCGGTGTCAAGCAGGAATGGAAATCAGACCAGAAGTTGATAAAAATCAGGCAGCAACTGAATGTGCCAAAAAAACAAAAGAAAAAAATACAAGGTGAAGGAACAGATGAGAAAGCAAGAAATGTGGAAAATATATAAATATAGTTGCAAGTATAGAAAACGTCTGGAATAACTTCATGTTAATCAGGAATGAATGCAGGAATGGTTACAGTGAGGCAAATTCAAATCGAGAGATGAAAGGTTAATATTTGTGGCTCAAGATATTGGATTACCTACATGCTGATTTAGAAAGTCCATTGAACATGTGGGAGAAACAGATAACTGTAGGTTTTGTAAAACCAAATTGGTAACAGTTGCACACCTCTTTGCTGGTTGTGACATACTAATGGCAGAAGGAGTGTATACTGAAAGGCATAATAATGTGGTAAGACTGTTGCATAGGGGATTTTGCAAATACTATGGTATTGAAGTGGTTGAAAAACACTGGAAATGTCAGCCACAAAGCATCATAGAAAATAATGAAGTTTACATTTCATGGGATTATCCATTACCAACAGCTCAAAAGATAGATGCTAGAAAACTGGATATAGTGGTCCATGAAAAGAAGACAAAAGTAGCATTGATCATTGAAATCACCACACCAAGTAACGACAGTGTCTTGCATAGAAATAGACACAAAGTGATAAAATATCAGGATCTACGGGCAGAAATGAGGGCAACGTGGAAGAAAGATACCCAGACAGTCCCAATAGTAGTAGGAGCAACGGGTCTTATAAAAAAGAATCTACAATCATCTTTAGATATGTTACTAATACATGTAACCCCATATGAATTGAAGAAGGAGTCATTACTGGGCACATTGTGGGTGCTGCGAAGAGCACTTTTGGCTAACATAAAAGATTGAAACAATACTAATTTCATGAATTGTTAATTGTACTTTGACTTAGGAATGGGGTTCATTCCTGTCATGGTATTAGAAACCTAAAAGATTTGGAGAAATTAAAAAGGATAGTATAATGCTCTCTCTTGCATGTACCTCACCAGACACATGCAGCAGCTGGAGAGACCACAGTGGTTACTCACCAAGAAAACACAGTGCCTATAAACCATGCCATGATATATGTGGATAAACTGAAATCCATGTCACTGTAGTCTGTATTGTATAGGATCAGGTGTCTTCTGCCTGGTCTCCAGGCGAGTCTCTGACCCTGCCCTAGTGGGAATAGTGCACATCCACAAATCAGATATAGCTGATGACATCAGCAGTGTTTGATGAGAATAAGTCAGTAACAGTGTCTCACATGGTGGTGTAAAAAACTCTGTGTAATATCAAGCAAGTGCACACATACACCCCAGTTGACTGGAGTGAAACTAGAACCCCCACTTATCTAAGTGCACTACAGAACTCTGTATTTAAGGAAGTGCCACAGCTCAACTCTGACTTGGAGTATCTCAGACAACACTTTATAGCTGATGATATCAAGAGGGTCTGGTGAAGAGAATATGGCATTAACAGTATCCCATATGCCAGTATAAAAGGCTGTCTCTGACCCTGACCTAGTGGGAATAGTGCACATCCACAAATCAGGTATAGCTGTTGACATCGGCAGTGTCCGATGAGGAGAATATGGCAATAACAGTGTCCCACATGGTGGTGTAAAAACTCTGTGTAATGATCAGATGTATCTGATGATAATTGCAGTGTCTGATGAGGAGAACATGGCAATAACGGTGCCCCACATGCTAGTGTAGAAGGCTCTCTGTAATTTCAAGCAAGTCCACACACACACCCCAGTTGACTGCAGTGAGAATAGAAACACTACCTATCAAAGTACACAGATTACAGAACTCAGTACTTTTCGCTAACACAATGGCACAAGTCTGACTTTTACAAGGCTATAGGATAGTGGATAACATCAGCAGGCCATGTTGGAGAGAAGATGTTGGGAGGCCTGCACAAAATGGATGTGTAGGCATGTGCAAGTATCAAAATACTGTCAATCCATGGTATTGGCCTCTCTAAAATCTGACCTGTACCTCATAGGGTGGAAGGGTGAACACTCCAAGTAAGGGACTGCCTGCTGTAGCTATGGCTTTGTGGTGAAGGTCACATGACTGAAGAATTACCTAGACTGCTTCACAAGGTGGACAGGCTCAGCAGGAATCCTGGGAAATGGGTGGCCAACACAGGCAGTACTCAGTCCTGGAGAACAGGTTTTACAGCAGGCTTGCAACTCTCTCAGGTAAACATATATACTGCAACAGAAACCACAAAAAGACAAAATTCAGTTCAAATAGCATGGCAGGAGAAAGCCCAATTGCAAAGTCTTTGAATCAGAGAACTTGCAATTTGATGAAGGGATCTGATTAAAGCCAAAAGGAAGTTAGATCCTCAATGAGGGAAATCCAGACTGCTAAATTCATTACACGTATCAGCACTTGGAATGTTCATACAGCCTATAGCATTGGTAGATTGGCACAAATCATGCATGAGATGAACCGATACAGTCTATTGGTTGTTGGAACCAGCAAAATGCAATGGACTGGATGAGGCAAGATTATTTCAGATGTCACTGTTCTGTTTTCAGGTGGTGATAGGCATGAAAATGGAGTTGGTATACTGCTTAGCAAGGAGGCTTCAAAAACTTTAGTTAGTTGGGAACGAATCAGTGACAGAATTATTTCAGTATGTCTATAGAGCCGTTTCACCATACTAATGTTACTACAAGTTTGTGCACCAACAGATACTTCCACAGATACTGAAAAGGAAGAATTTTATGAACAGCTACAAGATGATGACCTCAATTTCCAGTTATGACCTCAGAATTGTGATGGGTGATTTCAGAGTTCAGATCGGAAAAGACAGAGAGGGATTTGAACATATCATTGGCTCCACTGCTTATTAGGAAACAGAATGGATAATGTTTATAGATTACTACAGTTCTGTAGTGACAATCACCTTAAAGTTGGGGGAAGCATATTCGAACACAAAGACATCAATAAGACAACACTGCATTCCCCCGATGAATACACTGTGAATCAGATTGATCACATTTGCACATCTCATCGATGATGAGTATATTTCAAGATGTTCGAGTACAATTGGGAGCTGATGCCACATCTATCATGTCAATAAAAGCAAAATTCAAGAACCAAAAGAAAAAGTCAATATCTCCTTAACACTGACATGTTGACGTCACCTGACATGCAAACCAGGTACAACATCAAGGTCCAAAACCAATTTTCTGCCCTACGGAGTGTAGATGATGACATTACACAGCAATGGGAACAATTCAAGACAATCATCAAAAAGAGCACAGATGCAACAATTAGGTATAAGAGAGGCAAATGAAAGGAAGCATGGATAACAGTTGAAACTTGGAAATCCATTGATGCACAGCATGATTGCAAATGAAGACAAGAGCAGACATACCAAACTGGCCAGTCATTAGACACTGTGATTGAAGAATATAAATAGAAAGATAAACTGGTCATAAAATGTGCAAGAATGATAAAAAGTTATGGGTTGAGAAACTGGCAACAGAGGCAGAAACAGTGGCAGTGACTGGAAATTCCAGGGTATTATATTGTGCTGCCAAAGAACTTCCAGATGGGAATAAACAGAGACCACCTATTAAATTAGCAAATGGTAAAACTGCAAAAATGCAAGAGAAACAATTAAAGAGATGGCAAGAACATTTTGCATCTGTGCTAAACTTCCCCACACCAGATAATTTGCATGACTTTGGCAATGGCGGCCAAGTGTCAACAATGATTCTGGATGTGAACTTGGCAGGCAGCAAGACTGAAGTAAAGGAAGCTATAGCCAAACTAATGAATGAAGAACCTCCTGGAATAGACCAGATACAATCAGAGGTGTTAAAGTATGCTACATCTTCAGTGGAATATTTCATATGTCTCTTGAACAACATATGGACTCAAGAAAAGGTACCCAATGAGTGGAAAATGGCATCATCATCCCTCTACCAAAAAGGGAGATCTTAGAGACTGCACAAATTGGCATGGAATCAGATTGGTGTGAGTCCCAGTCAAAGCTTTCACCAGTGTATTACTGAATAGACTGAAAAGAGCAGTAGATGACAGACTCAGACAAGAATAGACTGGATTTACATCAAGTTGATCCTGCACTGACCAGATATTTGCATTAAGATACATAAAAGAAAAAGCAACAACTTGGAAGAAACCACTCATTGTCAACTTTGTGGACTTTTAAAAAGCCTTTGACTGCATACCTAGACCATCACTATGGTACATCTTGAAAGAATATTGTATTCCTCCAAACTTCATTATTATCTTTAAAAGTCTGTATCAAGATAGCAAGTGCACAGTTCGGGTGAATAATGAGTACAGTGACTGGTTTGCAGTGGTCACCAGTGTATGACAGGGATGTTTACTGTCTCTCTTATTATTCACAATAGTTATTGACTGGATCATGCAGAAAGCATTACAAGGAACATCAGTGGGACTGGAATGGGATGATCGCAACAACCTATGTGACTTCGACTTTGCCAATGGCATAAGTCTATTTGATACAACATGGAGTTAAATGCAGACAATGACCACATCATTGGAGAAACAGGGTGGAAAAGTAGGCCTCAAAATGAATCCTGACAAATGCAAAGTGTTGGTCAGTAAAGCATGGAATTACAACAAAGACATAATGGCTGCAGGATCGATATTACATATGACAGAGAACTTCTGCTATCTGGGAAGTTTCACCTCTCATATAGGTAACTGCAAGAAATAAGTGCTTGTTAGACTTGGAAAAGCAAGTGCAGCATGCAGCAGACTATCCAAAATCTGGAGATCAAAAAACATTACATTATCCACAAAGATGAAGCTATACTAAGCACCGGTGCTACATATACTCTTATATGGCACTGAGCCATTGCCAATCACAGTATCAGCCATGAGAAAACTTGAGGCTGCTCATCATAAAAGGTTAAGACATATTTAATGTTGTGAGAGGAGTAAGTAAAAAATTAGGGTGTTAGAGAAAGAACACGACAACATAAACTTGAAAATATCATTATGGAAAGAAGGCTACATTGGTTTGGCCATGTTAACCACATAGATACTAGCAGGATTCCTATACAGTCCCTTAACTACTAACTAGTTGGATACAAGAGAAGACCAGGCAGACCTCAACAAACCTGGAAAGCAGCTGTAACAAGAGACCACTGTTGCCTGAATATCACTTGGGAGGAAGCTAAAGAAGTGGCAGCTGATAGGACACAGTGGAGTCAACTTGTGGCCCAGTGCATCATCAATGCAGGATGAACAAAAGGCCAAAGACCATGGAACTGGAGCAGTAACTATAGGATACATATATCTGCTCTTCTGGCTAGACACACACACACACACACACACACACACACACACACACACACACACACGCACACACACACACACACACACACACACACACACACACACACACACACACACACACACACACACACACACACACACACACACACACACACACACACACACACACACACACACACACACACACAGTTGACCACAGTGAGGACATAACCCTTACCTACCTAGGGACACAGGCAGCATAACTCAGTACTTTATGCTAGTGCTAGGGCACAAGTCTGATTTTTAAAAGGTTGCAAGACAACTTATAGTGAATGACAACAACAGGCCATGATGCAGAGAAGATGTTGGGAGGACTGTATGAAATGGATGTGTAGGCATGTGCAAGTATCAAAATACTGTCAATCCATGGGATTGGAGTGGTAACTGTAGGATACACACCTCTGCTCTTCTGGATAGGCATACACACACACACACACACACACACACACACACACACACACACACACACACACACACAGTTGACTGCAGTGAGAGCAAAACCTCTACCTAAATACACAGACTAGAGAAGTCAGTGTTTTATACTAGCACCATGGCACAAGTCTGACTTTTACAAGGCTGCAGGACAACTTATAGTGGATGACATCAGTACCCCATGTTGGAGAGAAGATGTTGGGAGGCCTGCATAGGTTCATAGCTTCATAGGAGGTTACTAGGCTAATGGCCCTAGAGCATTTACAAGCCTAGCCATGTAAAACTACAATTAACCTTATTTAGCATAGTTAGATGGTTGTTGTTGGCAGAGCAATTTTGTGCTCAGAACTGACTGCCCCTCTCCATGAGGGACATAGGTGCCATGCCAGGGGTGAATTTAGAATCACCCATCCAAATAGGTCATTAAGGAGCACTACTTCACATGCAGTGGGAGCCTATTACACAGGAGTGGCAATCACTGGGAGATATATCGGTCTTCCCAGCATGTTCTGCTTATGTCACAGGCTAGGCAGAGATCCATGTAGCAAGTTATTCTTGTCCCATTTATTTGCAGATGTCCAGAATTTCCAGTAGCACAGGGTTTGAGAATGTTCTTTAGGCCAGATAAAGGTCACCTCTCAACAGCCTGCATGATACTGTGTGCAGTGACTGGTCTTTCAGTCTTTCCATGTATTTCATGTTTTGGAGGCCATGGATTCTCCCTCTCACAAACTGTTATGTTATCTCCAGTTGGTGCAGGTGTCTGGTGAGGAACAGATAGAAGGGAAAATTGTACTCAATTAGTGGCCTGATAATGATTGAGTACAGTGAAGCTATGACCTCCCTGGTCTTGGATGTGTTGCCCTTATTTATAAGGTGCGCAATGTAGAATGTGTGTCTCACCACTATGGACACATAGTGAATGAAGTGTAGCTTGCTATCAGCTTGTGTTCCTAAGTTTCACAACACTATGTTTGAGCTTACAGGGGATGTATGCATCTCATAATTAGCAGGGATACTTCATTGCCAAAGGAAATAATGAGGCATATTTTGCTTTAAGGTTCAGTCCATGAGTTTTGCACCAATCATTTGTTTGTGTTTGCCCTATCTGTAATTTGTTAACATAATTAAAAGAGTCTATATGAGTTGTGCTCAGTTGACAGTCATCTGCAAACTTGGTAAGCCACAGCCCATCTACCTTTGCCTGGACCTCAGAGAAATAGTTTCCAAACAGTTGAGGGCCCAGTACATATCATTGTGGTATTCCACTGGTAAGTGGTCTAGTGTTGGAGGTGCATTCCCCAATTTTGACAGTGTATATTCTGTCGGTAAGCCAGTTGGCTATCCACTTAGTAATGTATGGGTTAATCCACAGATGGGGAAAGTTTCTTTATGATACCTGAATGAAGGATAGTATCAAAGGCCTTGGATAAATCAACATGGGTGTGATGTCCTGTTATCCCTCATTCAAGTCTTTGGGGTCATTATCAAATAAGTCCACTAAGTTTAATAAGCAAGACTTACCAATATTTACCAATCTTTGCAAATCTGAACTGAATAGCCTTGAATCTTGCTATAACAAAATAGCCAAATTTGCCACTAATCAGTCTCAAAGATCTCACCATTGCACTGCCCTTCTCCAGCTGAACTGGTTAGAGCTCTCTCACCTGCTTACCGTAACTCAGCTACTAACTGTCCATACAGTTTTATACAAACCTGACAACTGCCTAGCTCTATCTGAACTAGTCCAACCCTATACTAACCTAAAATCTCTTAGGTCTGCTGATAAAGTATTGTTGAAAGTTACAAAATCCAAAACTCTCACAGCATCTCCTTATACTCACATATCATTGCCAAACACTGGAATGCTCTACCTCAGCATATTCTGTCCATCAATGATACACATTCATTTAAACAGTCCCTAAAGGAATATTTAACCAAATAGAGGCTTTGCCCATGTTCTCCACCAAGCTAACTAACTAATTTAATGCCTTGCTGTCTAACTTCTTTCTCTCCACCACCCAAGTGGGCCTTCTTAGCTTCAGTTTGTGATATTTTTTTCCTGAAAAAAAAAACAAATATATATTTTTGTTTTGTGGGTATGAATAGTATAAACTTATTGTATTACCATTGTTATATGCTTTTAGATACAATGTCAATGAACTTGCATTTGAACTCCTTTTGCAATTGTTATATGTACAAATGTATAATCATGTAATCTTCATTGGAGCTTTTCTCCCTGGGTATCCACTGAAAACGGGCTTCTGGCCCAGTCGGACACTACCCAGTTATCAAATGTAAATAAATAAATAAAGATCTACCCTTGACAACATCAAAATGGGTTGGGTCAATTGTGTTGAAGGTTGCCTACTTCCTGTGGATAAGGTTCATGATGATTCCTTCCATAGCCTTGCAGATAAGGCTATTTAGGCTTATGGGTCAATAGTTCAAGTTCTGCATGTTACCAGACTGATGTGCATTGCATATCACACACCATATTACGTGCTGTAGTTATAGTTAATATATGTGTGAAAAAGTACTGAGACACCAGGGCTGCAGTGCTTGGGGAGAGGCAAAACATGGCTGTATTGCAAATATGTGACATATTGTTAGCTAGGCCTTCAGTTGTTATGTTTCCACATGTAATTTCAGGTCATAAACAAGAAATGGACAGTGAACAGCACTAATACATAATATTTAATTTTCCATAGTGAGGGGAAGTGTTTGCGCATGTGAGATGCACATTTCCATTACTTTCCCTGTTTGCGCATAGTTAAGCAGTGTGCAAAAGCGATCCACATTGCTAAAAGTATGAGAGCTAGCACTGAGTCTATGAAATACACCTGCTGCTTAACTGACTCTGTGGCAGCAGGTACAAATGCAATGACACATTTCTTTTTGAGCCCAGATGATACTGGGTTTGAATCTAGGTGTATCTAAGACTTTTAAATAAATGGGGATAATGGAATGGCATTTAATTGTGCATAGTACTTGTGTTTCTATACGTTGGAATAATGCAGTGGGGTTAAGTGGCATTGCACAGATGTAACCACCACAATCTACCACTGCTCACCATCCCTTGGCATTGTTGCATGATGTCAAATGCCGCACAAACATAGATGAAGGGATCCATTGCTTTTTCTGCTACTTATGTGTGTTGTGTGTGATTCTGTTTTTTGACTGTATTATATGTGTTAAAATAGGGTAGATAGGAAAGTGGTAAAATGGGGAGCAAGCAAGGGGATGAACAAAGGGAAAGCAATACAGGAATGTGCAGGAGGGAGGTAGGAAAGAACGATAGCTGACCATTTCTTCAACAGTAAAAAATTATCATATGTGCAGAATATTAGCTGAATTTGGAGTGTCACCTCCAGACAGAGAGGGGACAGCAACATAATCATGTTGTATAGCCAAATGAACTGAATTGAGTGTGTCAAGAAAACACATGCATGAGCTGGAGAGTTAGGTATGGGAAGATTTGTTTTTATGGGACAGGTGCCAATTTTTTTTTAATTCAGTAAGACAGGACTGCTGGGTAATGGACATAAGTATGTCTGGGACAAGTAAGTCATGTAGGTGAAGAAGCAAATGCAAACAAGACAAACAAGACAAGAGACAGGGAATGACAAGGGACACAAAAAGTTGGGGGCAACATGATTGGGATGAGGGAGAGGACAACACAGGCTCATGCCCATCAAGCTTTGAGACAGTGAGAATCGGATCCTCACCCACTAGACTGTCATCACTGTCTCCTTGCTCTGCTGGAGACTGAAGTTTTTGATATCTTCTCCTCCTATGGACTATGAGGGAGAACAGCCTCTCGACCCCACTCACCAACCCTGGCATCTCCTGGTGGGTGATGAAACCCCCAAATCCACCACTGCTCTTGAAGGGTACCACTGCACAAGCTTCCTGAGACAGTACTACCTGAGGATTCAGGTAGTGCAGGGGCAGCAGAGGCAGTGCTGCCACAATGGCTTCTAGATGTGCTGGGTATCAATGCTGCAGCTGGTGGAGTGGGGGCTAACCTACCTCCCAATCCTGTGTAGCATTTAGTGATGTGGTACACATGGATGACATGGAGACATTTTGATGACACATAATCAAAATTAAAAAAAGAGAGAGATAAGGGTTGAGGTGAGAGAAAAAATAGATAAAATTAGTACTATCATGCGTTACATACAATGCTTTAATCTAATTATACTCTTTTATCTGAAGTTTTACATTTAAGTGCATATCCTAACAGATACACACTATACTACAGATTGCTGAACGTAATTGAAATGTGCATACACTGCACATATGCATGTTCCAATTATACAGATTATGGTTTACAGCAGTGCATTTGTGCCACTGGTACAGAGTTTTTCATTTAATGTAAATATCATTAAAGAAATAACAGTATTGTATAGTTGTGAAATATGGTCTTTGAACCCACAACCTCTGACTACAGTCTAGTACTTGACTCCTACAATTGGTTTGTGCTACAGACTAGTGCATGCATACTTGCTTTTACAGTTTGGATATGCATGCTCAATTTGATGCAACAGTCTAAAAGACCAAACATCTATCTTTAACCTTTAAAACTACAATAACACTTCTCTTCTGCTGCATACACACCACTTGCATCCAGCAGTCTCTCCAATTGAGCAACATGAGCCTGCCTATTGAACTCACTTTTGGGGGCAGCTTGGAAAAAAACAGAAAAGAACAGAAGAGCATTATGCATACTTGCCTAAATTTAGCTTCCTAAGTCTTACAAGTCCTCTCTTATTGTCATACTTACATGGCTGTGGGATGTCTGCAGTCTCAAACGCACTCAACCAACTGTTAAGGGTATCCCTTTTTCACCTGTATAGGTCATTAAAATGATTCCTACACTACTCTCCAGTGCATGGGATGCCAGTGGTACTGGACTCAGCCTGGGCCATACTCTTCCATGCCTCAGACTTGCACTGGGAGCAAGAATAGTCTCCCTACAGAAGCCTTTAGCTATGGTGCTTTACCAGGAGTCCAATAGATATCTTGGACTCCTGAACACCACACCTGTGTGCCCTGAACTTGGAACCTTACTCTCTAACACCAGCCATGTCTGCCATACAAACTAGAGCAATGGAAACTGATGCTTTCCTGCCAATTCCAGTTATCGCATATACTGGTAGTGCACAAACCTGAGCAGTAATAACAACTACATTTGCGTGATGTAATGCAGAGACCGATAGTGCCAGGCAGGGAAGAAAGCAATTTTTGAAATTGACAGGTTAATCTGATACTTGACCTTAGTTTGAGGGGTGTCTACTGATGTAGCCTGTCAATATATATTAGAAATTGAAAGGTATCTGTTTGGTGAGTTAAGTTTGCAAACATGCACTGGGGGCATAAATGCAATGACCTAACACATTTGTTTTTGCCTTTATACACTGAGGAAAATTTACTTTTACATTGTGAGATTCAAACATAGGCATAAGAGACAAAACATTTTCTTCTACAGCATTACTTTTTATCTTTGCCACAGAAGTGCTGCTCAGACATAGAATTATACATAAAAACCGGTGACAGTTTGAGCTTTTACTCATGTATCTGTATGACCTGACAAGGTTATTGGATATAGATCCACTTGTGTATGTACCTAATGTAATTGTGAAGGGTATACAAGTCCAGATAGCAGAAATATACTTACAAAAATATAGTAGACAGTATACCTTCAGTCATGCATCTAAAGACACAGCAATGGTGTTCATCCCTCATACATATATTTCATATCAGCTCCACTATCTAAAGTGTTATAAGTCAGAGGGAATATAATGGGAAATGGAGCAACAGTAAAAGTGTATAGAATATCCTGTACTAGAACCCAGGGCTATATATATATATATATATATATATATATATATATATATATATATATATATGTATATATATGAGAGTCCTACATTTGCACCTGTTACCACAAGAATGTCAAAAAAACTACTGCCTAGTTTTCATATCATTGCTATAAACTGCACTGTCACAACAGTAAAAATAGGTTGCACACCCTGTACTAGAATCCAAGACCATCTGCACTTCAACCCTACACTTACACCTTATGCCACAGGACTACTTACATAACATTCCCTAATTTCCTAGTCATTCTTGAGTTCTCTTTGCTCACTACAGTGCAAAATCGCTTACTGTGGTTGCTCGGTGCCCAAAAGAATTAAGTGAATGTATCTGGTTTCAATTATTGGCTGTCTGAGTCCAGTCTGCAGGTGTTTGATGGCTGTAGCTGTTTGGGAACCTTGCTAACCACTGCACAATGCTGTTAAGTGCAGTTGTGTGATGGAAAACAAAAATTGCAAAAATGTATTATTTTTGACCTTTGCCCTTTTTCAGACACCATGTTTGCAGATGTTCTGCAGGTATTCTGTCTGCTTCCTTGGTGGGCTAGTAGTTTAGTTTGTGCACTGCCACACTATGTGCAAATAAATAAGCACAGCTAAACCTGACAATTTTTTTCTTCTTTTGGTGTGTTTGTGCTAAACCATGCATTGTGCAAACACTGACCCCAATAAAAAGGGAAAAGTAGTTGAAATGAGGAAAAGCAATCTATGACATAACATACTACAAAATGTTACTACACATGAAATATTTCTCCATAGCCCTGGGTTTCAACTCTCACTTCAATGAAACTTGAGAACAAAGTAAGGGTGCCATATCCTTCTTTGCCACACAAACACCTTTGCAGCAAGGAACTGAAATCACTCTTCATACAACCAACTGCAACATCATCTATAGTAATATGAAACCATTTAACAGTTATTTGTACATTTATTAATTTTGGATGCAGTGCACTGAGTGATCAAACAACCAGTTATGAGTATTGCTCGCAAATTTGCAGCTCTGTCTTACCGATCTCTGCTTGTTGCTCATTCTTCTCTTATCTTACCAATAATCTGAGACATGCAGTCTGTAAGCCATTCTATATCATTGTCCTCAAAATGTGTCAGGATATTAAATGGCAATAATATAATATGCAGTCAGTAACAATGAAGAGGAGGTTTGATGTTAATGAATAGTGCATGTGAACTGTGTGCTGCTTACTTACATTTACAACCTTGACAAAATTGCATCTAAGACTTTGCAAGTCTAACTTTGTAATACACACCTACTGTAGGGCAGTCTGCATTGCTGTTGTGTTTTCCTTCTCCCTATCAGTAGTCATTCACAGTTCCAATCCATTAAAAACAAACAGGGAGTGCCTGCACTACATTTACATCTGCTACACGGAGCCAAGTAGTTGGAGTTCACACCTCATTTGCATATTGACTGTGCTGACAGCCCTGATTCTACACCATAAAAAGGCAACTCTGTAGCTAGGGAAACTGAAGGTGAGGAGACTTATTTATGTGGAGAACACAGGAAAGGGGCTATTACTTTGAGATTTATCTGCACAAAAGATTACTGAACTTGAAAAGGTATGCATGCGTTTTGTCAGCTGGAGACTGCATATGCTGAAATGTTGTTGAGTCTTTCGGCTTTTCCCGGTTAGGAGTCACCACCACAGCGGAACTCCAGTCCACTAATGATTGGTAGTTGATTTTTACATGCCGAGTTACCAGCCCTGATGCACAACCTTCAACGAAGGTACGCCCATTCACGCATGTCTCCATGCAGATGACGCTCTGAGAATCAAACCGGACAGCGTCTTACTGTGAGGTGACAATGCTACCGCAACACCACCACCGCAGGTACTGCATATGCTGAAATGTAACTACGAAAATTTTGTTTAATAGAAGTGTACTGATGGCATGGATATATCAGTGCATTTCACAGGTATACATGATTGGCAATACTTTAAAATCTGCAGACATGTTTCAAGAACAGTTAATTTGATAGCACTTTTAGCATTTCAAAGATGGTTTGTTAGCAAAATGTGTCATTTGCCTATTTTTTTGAGAGTGGGAGAGCAAATCTGCATTTTTGTTATGGCACAAACAAGGATATATTGTTACTCTCCTTTTTTCTTTTTTTGCATCCAGCATGTTGTTCACAATTAAGATCTCTAGCCTGTTTTATGTTTCTCCAGTTTGTAATACTGAAATGCTACCTCTTCTGGTTTATCTGGGAACAGTTATTTTATAGTTATGTGATAGTTGTGAGTATTATCCTTCTGTTGTCTTTTAGGACACCTGGGACTATGTTACCCAGGCATCTCAAGCCCTGAAAACCACCCTTCACTGACCCTGAAAATCAGGTCAGTATGGAAGCTTTTAGGTGACATGGTGCCTTCATGCTTGAGAGGTGATGTGAAGATATGTCAGGCAGAATGCAAATTTGGCAGCAGATAGTTGCAGATATTAAAGCAGTAGGCAACCACAGCTGAACATATGATTAGGTGTACCATAGGGCCACTAACATGATCTCATCTGCAAGGAGGTGAGCAGGTGCAGTGGACCATGATCAGATGGGTAATGGGGCAGCTGCTACAGAGCCACCACTAACAGCAAATTAAGAGTTCCTATCCACTGGCAGGGATCCAGACAGCTCCCAGGAAAGTGCAGAAAAGCATGTTCTTGACATTGGTGTTACTGTTTCAGGGACAGCAAGATTGTCCCAGTAGGAGCTTCCAGGTTGGCTTTTGTATCTTGATTATGAAATACTGTTGTATAGTAAAACAATTTAAATCAATACATTACTTCTGTTTCACAATAATTATTTTAGTGGGGGCGGGATTAAAGATAGCTACAGTTAACAACACATCCTGCTTGCTTACAAATGGGCTTGGGTTGGACTTGCCATCCAAGTTCTTGTTGAAAGTATAGTTAATGGACATATAAGGGGGAAAGGTATTACTCCCTGTGTTACTGTTAATTGTGATGGTGTTGTCCTTACCTTTTGCTTAATGCCTTTCAGGACCATCCAGCATATGGAGCATACCATTATCTGCACATGATAAGACAAACATTTTTATGTCAGTGCTAATGAGCAATTCAAAGAAATATTTTAGTGTGTGATGTTGATATCAGGACTGTCATGTGTATTGCTGTACTGTCCAATAGTAGCACCACTGTTATTTTGTTAGCCTATATTGGACTATAGTAGTGTATTAATTGCTCCTGTACTTGTTGCTTATTATCATAGGTGACTCTGACAGTGGAAGTGTGGGACGTCTACCACCTGATGTCAAAGTATCAGCAGACTTTAATTATGATGGCAGCCAAACTGAGGCACAGTTGGTGGGGGGGGTGCAGAGGATGAATCTGACACTGTGGTTGACATACAGCTACCCCCTGAAATTCCACTGGACACAGCCAGTAGGCCTAAGTCTACCCATTCCAGTGAGCCCTCAGATATTGGGCAGGTGGAGGGCAAGACAATCGATCAAGGAAGTGTGGTAACTGCAGCTTCAGTGCCAGTTGACTCTGGCCATAGCCAAAGTGTGGGTGAGGTACCACGCAGGAGGGTTATTAGGGGTGCTCAGATGAGGCCTGCTGTCCATCCTCCACCTGATCCAGGTATCTCTTTCCGTGCCACTCAACATATGTCTAGGGCCATCATGGAGGCACAGGCATGTTCCCATAGGTCCTCCAGAGAAATGCTTAGGGTTGTAGATGTGGCACAGGCTAACATGAATGACTGCCTCCACCGTGTTGACAATTCAATAGATCAGATGAATGGCACATTAGAAGAAGCAGTGTCTTTGAAGGAACATCTGCTGGGAGGGAGACAGCATCCTCATGGGCGTAGGTCAGCCACATCATCTCCTGTTAGCCAACATGGCCATGCCTGATCATGCTCCAATAGTGGCAATACTTCCATTGCTCCATCAGTGCCTGAGCTCAGCACAACCAAACATGGTAGGCCATGGAATTGTAGTCCTGGGCATCTTCATGAGGGGAGCTTGTCTAGCAGACATCAGTCACATTCAGGTAGCAATAGTGCATCTGACTGTGAGTGTGGACATGCAAGTGCAACTCCTGGCAGAGCCAATTCTCTTGGTTGGAGAAAACAACACTGAACTGCCACCTCTACCATGTATGGCTCACACCTGTCCAACATACCAAAATGTAGAGCTAGCACAGAGCTTGGCTGTGTTCATGCAGACACTCACACACCAAATTCACCTGGAGAACCCATACAGACTCACACACAACAGTTACATGGTTCAGCAGTGAATCTTAAAACTAATTTTGTCTCACTGGCCATTTGTTGCTTTATCTGAATGTCTGCCTGCCTCTCTTTCTTACTCACACACACTCACCAACCTATTGTGTCAGCCTAGGCTTCCTACCCTCCCACATATCACCGTGTGCAAGAGATAATAACTGTGCCATATCCCTGTTTTGTGCCTTTTGAATTCAGGGATATACAAACTTTGTGTCTGATGCTCAGGGTGCATAGCTGACTTAGTGATTAGTATATCCACATTTGTGATGTTGAATTAGTAATTGTACCTTTGACTTATATTGGTCTTAGAAAGTTAGACAGTTGATAGCATCAAAATATTCCATCTTTATTGTTAATGATTTTGTGAGGGTTGTGAAGTCTGAAATAGAAATGTGCATCATTACTTTCTAACTTCTCTCTTTAATGATTTTTCAGTACAAATTTATGGTGATAAACAGAGGTCATGTGGTGACCATCAGCACTTTTGAGAGGTATAACTGTGTGAATCTTTGATGCCTGAGGCCTACTACTGAATAATGGGCACATATAAGTCAAATAAGTATCTGCTGTCACATGTTAAGGTAATTTCTGTACAAATCTCCGACCTTTTACTTTCTTACAATACCAAGTAAAAACATGAAAGGATATGCCGTCATTCATATTATTACACAATATACTCCAGATTCAACACTTACCTTGTAAATGCAGCAGTTGCAACAGTATTAGTTCAGGACTGACTCTGTCTGATGCAAGCAGCACACAGCCATAACATGGTTAGGTAAAGGTTGTGAGAGTTGCCTGGCATCAATGTTACTGTATGTATGTGAGTAGAAGGAAGGTTTTAGGCCCTCAGGTGGTGAGTGAGTCTGGTATACATTGTCTCTTAGCCAGTGCAAGGGCATATTGAGCACACCTACATCTGCCTACACCCACCGCAACTGGTGCTTTCCCCTCTGACTCCTCACTTGTATGTGGCTGTGGTGACCTTGCCATTGGTGGTGGGATGTGTGCCCCTTCCCGTTGTTGATCCTGCTGAAGCTGTTTTCTCAGGATGATGTTGTGTAGCATGGCACATACTGTAAATATTTCAGTACATGTCCATTGTTTGCACTGCAGGGCTTCCCCAGATGTATCTAGGTACCAGAAACATAATTTCAGTAGCACAAATACATGCTCTATGATATATCTGGTTTGAGTGTGTGCCTCATCATAGCATTCTTCAGCAGGTGTGTTTGCATTTCTGATGGGTGTCATCAGCCACGGTTCCAATATGTAAACTGCATCACCCAATAAATGACTTTGTGGGACATCACCCCTAGTGAACATCTGATACAGTTGGGACGTATACCAGATATGTGAATCGTGGTAACTGCCTGGGTTGCCAGCACACACATTCAAGATGATTCCTTGACATTACACATGACTTGGCAGTTAATAGAGTAGAATCCCTTTCTATTAATGTAGAGTCTTCCCTGTTCCCCAGGTGGTGCCTTAATTTCTACATGTGTTCAATCTATGGCACCCAGTACTTCAGGGTAGTGTGGTACAGGGTAGATCTCTTGCATATTTCTGGCCCTGTCCTCAGGAGTATGGAGAAAATATATGTGGTCACTAGCATGTTGTAGCATAGCATTCAGGAATTGATGGAGGATCCTGGATGTTGATATCTGTGACAACCCCAGCATGTCCTCTGTTGGTCTCTGAAAGGTACCTGTAGCTAAAATTCTAAGTACTACACATACCTTTGTCTCCACTGGGATGGGTTCCCCTCAGTTTGCCCTGGCTCTGAGTTGAGGATGACAGAGGTTGCAGAATTCCTATAGTGTGTCTCTATCTTCCCAGTAGTGCTCTACAATTTCCACATCATGTAGATTGTGATAAGTTAGCTGGAGTCTGAAAACTCTTCTCCTTCTTGACCTAGGTCTATTAGCAGCAGCAGCAGCATAGATTTCAGCCTGTTGCACATACCCATGAATTAAAGCAACAGCAGCCCCTAGCATTGTTTCTGTGAAGAATCCCTTCCATGGCTGTAGTCTAATATGTTTTGGAATTCACAGGGAAAACCAGCACTGAGTCTACATGGTTGCTTTATAGCATGTTGAATAATTCCTCCATCTTGGATTGGTTGATTAGTATACATTTCAGCTGCTTATGTAGTAATTTGCATTCCACAGTGTTTACTTGTTTGCATGGCAGTGTGTGGCTCTACACACTCTGTAGAGCCACTTATTGAACCCAGAACAGTGTGCTACCATGTGCATGTTGTGTTATGATGCACACACAGTGTAAACAGACTGTGTAGGCTTTACTGAATCTGGCCGGTAATTTATTATACATATATTATGTATGATGCCTGGGTCTATGGTACAGAGGGATAGAGCTATGTCTGTGACCCAGGCAACTGTGAGTTTGATTGGATATCCAGGCACTGGAGGAGCCATGCAGGGTGAAGAGGAGTGAAGGATGGCCAACTCACTAGTCTCAGGGGCAGAATGAGTTTGCATGTACTGGAAGGCATATTAGGTGGTGCAATCACCCTAGTGGAGACCAATGAGTCTGCCACTAATACTGAAAGGTGAGGGGCAGGATTTCTTGAAGGGAATGTCCTTTACAGAATTTAGGGGACATACTCCATGGATGGTCTGTTACATGCCCCTCCCTGGGGACCTAGACAGATATGTGCAAGTTAGAGCGGAGGAGAAAACAAGAAAATGGGAACCACCACAATGTATGTCTAGATGATGGGCCCTGCCAGTCAAATATCACTATCACCCCCATGAAGCGGAACAGATGGGATGGTTGGAAGGGATTGTGGCTAATGGTTGACAGACAGCAGGGCAAGCTGCTGCAAAAATGTATCATCTGTGACAATATTATTAAAATTTGACTGAATCAATTGAATATTGGTACATACTATTGTTTTAGCTTTTGAAAACAGATTAAATGTGATTAAATTTAAACGATTGCCAAACATTATATAAAAGCATGTATACCACTTCATTACCTTTCTTTTGTGCAAATGAAAGCCATCTTATATAATTTTGAATTACTAAATATGCTTCATAAATGTTCTATGTTATCCAAACAGGCCAAGAACAGAACTTATGAAATCACATTAGAAAATGGAATAAAGCTGGGGTAGAGTTGCCAGATATAATTAATAGGCTTTAGCCTATGTCTTGAAGGTAGCAACCCAGTGGATTCATATATCATATGGAGCACAATGGATGGGTATACATCAGAAATTATGTAATAACAAATATATATATATATATATATATATATATATATATATATATATATATATATAATTGATGATAAAATTATCTTAATATTATCAGTGTTTAATTCTGCATTCCCAGTCTTACAAATGTATATAAATATGATAGTAAATGCTTATAAAATCTACTGAATTCAAAATGATTATCTTCTACTGTCACTGAGTGTATTATAGCAGGTTTTACAAAAGGCGCTAATAATGACGACATGTTAAAGATGAAGATAAAGGAGGTTTCATTTTGGATTAAATGTCTTGAGAATGCATTATTACCAGTGGACTGTGTTATGAATAAATGTTGAGATGAAAGGGACTTGATACTGAGTACCAGGAATGATTATAAATGAACTGTAGAATTATATGGATTTTATAAAATACTTATTTATTATTTTATCCAATTAAAGGTAACCCTTATCAGTATTATCAAGTCTTTATAAAACCATTTAAAGTACAAAGCCATAATTCATGAGTCATGTTGAAATCATTTCAAACAGACATACTGCCTTAGTCAATCACATACTAGCAAAGAAATAATACTGAAATCCTCAAGTAATACAGTCTAATTTTTACTTTGGAAACCACTTACCTGGAAAATTTTATATCACTCATTTTATATTCTGTATAGGATTGATAAATTAAATAAAAAGAATAATCTATGCTGGAGTGTAACAAGATGATGAATGCTAATTGGTGTTGATAACATAATTTCTATGAATGTGGCCTACATTCTGAACTTTGTGTTAATTTCCATACACTTGCTCAATCATTAATGGCAGGTTATTTTCTAGTAAGTAAACATGTTGTACACTTTAATGCTCTAGCTTCTTTATGCATTAACAGGGACCAGAAACCTCTACTTTTTATGTATTAGCAATTGCTATAAAACAATAATAAAAAAGTAGAAATACATAATTCACTCTTATTTTATAAATTTGTTGGTATAATCACTGTACTTTGTGATGAAGGAATTAATACTATTTACATGAAAATAAAGGATTCAAAGTGGATTATAACTTTAAATCTAAAATGTCTTTTCTGTTAGAAAAATGTAGTAAAAATGTGTCAAGAGTCTCTGTTTCTGGTATAAAATATGCACCTTTGAATATTATCTTATCTGTTACATATTTCTAGTATAATTATAATGGCAGCGACATTCTTGTCGATAGTTTAGTTTAGAAGGTGCTAGGGATGTTATAATTTCAGCATTTGTTGACTCAAAGTACTTGAAATCATATCATGATGTTTGAAAAGAGTGTTTGGAGTCAGCTTTATTTGTACTATTGAGTTTTAAGCAATGACACTGAGTTTCTAGCCATGGCTTTGGCACCAGTCATTTGTCTGCTTTAGCCCTTCCATTACAGTGTTTGTGGAAGATTCTATGACTGCTTCCAGTTTACAATCATACACAAACTTGTTTAGTCAGAGGCCCTTGACATTTACATTAACTTCTGAGAAGCAAATGCCAAAAATGTGCGGACTCAGCACAGAGGCCTGAGGGACTCTGCTAGTGACTGGCCTCTTCATGGAGTTGGTCTCCCCACCAACACTTCCTGGATCCTATCTGAGAGCCAGCTTGTTATCCAGCTCTGAACGTATGAGTTTATGCTTAATTCTATGAGTTTATTTGCAAGGTCTGAGTGGGGTATTGTATCAGATTCCTTAGCCAGATCAAGTTTGGTAGTATGCACTGTTTTGCCCTCACATTGCCTTGACGACCTTTCCAAAGAAGTATACCAGGTAGAGTAGGCATGACCTGTCCTTGATAAAACCAAAATGGGTTGGATCCAGGGTTTGAAGATTTCCTGTGTCTTTATCAATCATCTCCATGGTAATTATTCCCATGGTTTTACATATGAGATCGGCCATACTTACAGGTCTGTAGTTCCCAGGGTCCATTGATGGACCACCCTTGTGCAGAGGGATGACCTTTGTAATCCTCCATTCATGTGACACAAAGCATGTCTGGAGGCAATGATTAAATAGTGACTCCAGTAACCCTGATAGGTCATATTTCAAGCTCTTTAGGAGGTTTCCTGGGAATCCAGGACCTGCTCTCTAGTGATTACTGGGGAGTAATGTTAGAAGTTATTTTCAGGGTTTGGTTGGTGGAAAGGGTCTAAAATTGGAGATGAATTTGTCAGCCAATGGATTTGATATGTCTTCTGGCTCTGTGACTGTAGCACCATTTACTACCAATTCTCCACACTGTTGTGTACTGCCTTTGAGGTTTCAGACATGGTTGTTCTTGGCCTGGGAGGCTATTTTTACCTCAGAACTGGTTTTAGTAGACTTAATTTGCCCTTTTAGTTCTTTGTTTAGCTTAAAGAAAGAACTCTTATCTTGCTGGGCTTTGCTCTTCTTAATTTTAGCTATGAGTCTTTTCCTTTTGTTGTACATGTTGTTCATGCTTGGATTCAATGAGGGTCATTTGTTTTTAGAGTTTGCTCAAGGTTCATTTCTGATAGGCACAGTTGGGTCTATGCAGTTATTAACATGATTGTACATGGTGTCTGTGAAGGATTCTGCATAGACTTTTGTTTTCTCTGGGTTCGGAGCGGCTTGTTTGGGGGTTTGCTTATGTCACAGAATTTACTTTAATATCAAAGGAGACAGCTTGATGGTCTGACCTTGCCAGAGAGGATACAACACTGGAGTGGGGGATGCAGAATTCTCCCATATTTGTGACACCAGGTCCAGTAAGTTTGTACCCTTAGTGGGCATAAGGACATTTTGGTCTAGAGTGTTTTTATTTAGAAACACTCTGGACCGAAGTGTTTGTATTCAGAAAATCTAGGATCCTCAGAGCTTGCATGTTTGGGGTCATGTAGAATTCCAAGTTTATAGAAGGGTAGTTAAATCCACCTATAAATATATTATTGGGTTTAATGGTGAGTGTCTCCAGTAAGTCTAAGTATGAGCTGTGAGTTTCATGTGCAATAGAGGGTGACCTATAGCTTACTATGATATGATATTGGACTTTTTCTGTAATAATTTGGATGTGGAAAAACTGAAGCACATCATTCTGTTTGACTAACCTTAAGGTATGTTTTGCACAGACATCTGCATTCTCTAAAGTGAGGAGAACTTGGAAGGAGTACAGCTTCTTGTCTGAGCTCTTGGCATTGAGCAACAAAACCTTTAAATTCCATTGGGTTAATTTTGCTATGTTGGAAGATTTGTCTGTATGACAAGACCTAAAAAAGACACTATGGGAGAGGACAATATTTTAGCTAATATTCACAAGCTTATAAAGGGCAAGTGTAGACCAGCCCTTGAAAAGCAATGTTTTCAGGTGACCATATCCTGCCATGCTGACAAATATTGAACTCCCTTGGAGTGACAGACTTAAAATAAGAGAAATTAAACTAATCTAAGAGAAGTGAGATATTCTGAATTCAAATACTTCTAGGTACCAGGATCTTTCAGCTATATCTATTCCTTAAATATAACTGTTTCAGTGATACCTTAAGGTACTGGATATTATAAGCATGTATCTTTCCATGCATTTTATTTCTCCTACTGTCTGTCATTGACCTCATTCAAGCTGAACCTGAAACAGGTCCACATGGATCCGCATTCATCCCAAGTCAATAAATCTAAATAAGTAAATCAATGGACTGGAACTGTGTGATGATGCAGTCTGACTGTAACCAGACTAGGCAAACCAGGTTCTTTTCTTATGTTATACATGAGCATTACTGTGAGTTTTAAGCCAAGTCCTATGGATGTTATATGCACAGCTATGGTTTGTTTTTATTTTGTGTTTTATGACTGATTGCTGTTTTACAATCCTGAGCTGTGATATTTGTTCTCACATATATAAAATGGATACATTTTCATTTTTTTGATTGATACTGTGTCATGCTTTAGTACATGTATAACAATATCACCATTGTTGAAAATGGTTTCAGTCATTCAAGTCTGAGGATATAACTCCACTCATCTGGCAATGTCTTATTAATCATAAACGATGACTGAATGTTTTATTTTCCATGTACACACTGTTACTGCTTACCACTGTTTTGTTATTTGTTATGCCACTCCATACATACATAGTCCTGCTGATTTATGTCTCTGACAACATTTTTATAAAGTGTGTAGGTCATATATACATAAAAATGCATAATTTTTCAATCAGTGTGTTAACCAGTTTAAAACAAATAAAATAAATATGTTTTGACATAGCAAGTAAACATTCAAAGTAAACTGCTACAAGGTGAGTTAAGCAGGCATTACTAACTTATAGCCTTTACAAGGGGGACCATTGAATGTAAATCTTGTAAAAATCCTTGCAAACAGCAAGATAAGTATGGCATAAGAGGGGACATAGTATTTACATTTGAGGAGAAACACACATGGAATACTAACGGCACTTTGTTACTCTGTCCAGGTACCAGAGCTGGCTGTGTTTTGCCTGCTGTCCATCCTGATTCAGCTGCCGGTATTTCTTTTCTTAATGACTGATGAAGGACTTATCATCCTTCCCCTGGAGAGGGCAGTGAATTTTCTGTACCTTATTTTTCTTTCTGCTGAGATTATGACTGCCTTCTTTGCTTTGAAAGTGATGACAAGCCACTTAGCCATGGAATTTCACCACCGTCAATACGAAGACAAAGATGGTCATCAACACATAGCCAGGAACCAAGTGAGACATCATTCATTCAGCAGGAGCACCCATCCTATTAGATGGGCAAAGAATGTGTATGTGTGATGAGTGACATGTATGCATGCACATATTCCTGATAAATAGTTTTGAAGTATTATAAAAGAATACTTGAAATGTCATGGCATTTGCAACATTTTAAGCCTGAATTTTGCTGTATGATTTTTACTGGACAGCTGAAAAAGGATTACCAATTTTCTACTTTATATTTTTGTTAACTTCCTCATACCTATACACAACAGAAAAGCTGCAATACTAGCCTTATGGGTCAGGCAAATTAAGTAAAATGAATACCATTTAGGGCAAAGCAATGGATTGCCCCTGTCCTTGCATAACATTATAGTAACAAGATTGTTATAATTTGTCTTATATCTTAGTTGATCTATCAAAATGTTAGCTACTACTGCCTAGATAGATGCATTTGATTAATATATGGAAATCAGAAGAAGATAGGAAATCTGTAAATAAGACCACTCAGTCAAGTACATTATCAAAAAAGTGAACTCCAGTAGTCATATAAATAATTTTATCATTAAGTGCTTTCATCTTAACCACAAGGACTTCATCAGAAGATAACAAGATGCCACAATACACTCATTACATATTTATGAAACTAATCATGTGACAGTTAAAAATTACGTGACTGAAATTGCTGTAAGAAATTAAGAATTATTCATCCCATAATAATGTCAGGATTGCACCATAGTAATATTATTTAAGAAAACATCTTGTCAAATTGCTTATACTGAGGAAGGGCAAATGTATTAGATTATCACTAAGGAGGAAGATATGACATTTGATATTTGTCAGTCACCTCCAAAAGGGAAACCTGACCATGGCAGCAGAATTACTGTGGAAGTGCATACTAAAGAAACATAATGATGGCATGGTCATGAATTTCCTACATGCAAATTGACCATTTATAGGTTATGATTTGTAACAGTGGCACTAGGCTGAAGAATTTGTGTTAACACCAAGAGATACCTGCTGGAAAACATAGCTATATTAAGATGAGGTATTTGAAAGACAATGCATGCTATTTGTCATATTTGTTTGTTTAGTTTTGGTGAGAAAACCTTACATGGAGAAACTACTAATTAAATAAAATGAACAATAAAATATAGTCAAAGATCTGTTAAAATAAAGTCCTCTTGAAAACAGAGAATAAGTGTTGAGTTATTTCTTGTCAATAGAAGGGTACTGAATCTAGGACAAAGGTCTTATGAGATATAACAAGGTTTAACTATAGAGGACAATATTTTTTTAATAAGAAAAAATAATTTCATGGATTGGTTATCTACAGTGTAATGATTAAACTTATAAAGGATGATTAAAATATTAGAAACATTTGGTGCAGTTTTCCAATTACATGCAAGCATTAATAAAAATGAGGTTAAAACTATAAATACTAATAGGACTGCTAGTCCTATTATTACAAATATAATTATATTATGTTTGCTGTACAGCTAAAAGGCAATCTGATATTTGAATTGATGGCATCATTGAACACTGTATTTATGAAATAAATACAGTGTTCAATGTATTTATTTATGAAATAAAAAAATGATTGAATATTTTATTGCCTTATTTATTTCATTATCATTCAGGCACTATTGTGTACCACATTATTAAAAACATGCAAAAGTCATTCTGATTTATATTGGAGGTAAATGGAAAAATCCCCACCAGCAGAGACCAACAAGTCTAAAAAGTATAGCAAGGAAGTATTTTGAGCATGTCCTAATTGAAATCAGAGGGGCTTCTTTATTTGATAACAATTTAGAAATCCTTCATCATGTACTTCTTGAAACTAAATCATCCATTACTAACTTGATGGGATTTTATGATAATGCAATTAAAGCAACAAATAATGATTTTTCTACCTCAGTAGTTTATGTACAGATCTAACTAAAGCATCTGATTTGATATACCACAAAAAGTGAATTAAAAAGTATGCAGCATTGAGGATAACCCACTATATTATTACCCTTTGAATGACTATTTGGTGCTAACTAAAGTAAACATACTTCTAGCATTAAATGTAGAGAAAACTACCAAGTTGAAATGCAATCTCCAAACATAGGTTAATGTCCTTGGTTGTTCTTTTAACTGATGTTCATTTTACCAAAATGTTTGTGCTGCATTAAGGATTAACCACTATATTATCAAGTGAGTGAATAGTTGGTGCTAAATAGAATAAGCATCCTTCTAGCATTAGACTTAAAATAAAACTTTCAAGTTCATATGCAATCTGCATACATAGTTCTTCTGTTATCTGATATGCATTGTACCAAAATGTTTGTGGATACTGCCACAATTTATATAACTTTTACGCAATTACTGCATTTGTTCTCATTTTCATTTATTAATTTTCATATGCATATTAATATGTTTGCTTAATAACAATACATTATTGAAATGTTTGCAATTATTGTTAATGTATGTAACAGTCTGCATTGTGATAGTTTCTTGGGAGCATTTATCTCCAGGTCTAATCTGCTTAGTAGATGCACTCTATCCAGTAGGGCTCACATGGTCAAGAAAATATAAAAATTAACTGACACGTTTGCATGTTTACTTATCAAGTATTCAATCCTTAATAAATCAGTCACCTAATAAGTGAATGAATGATGGCATGCTGCTATAAATCTATCCATGGTAAAAGGTAACCGGGACTCAATTTACAGGTTCTTTAATAATATCATTTTCTCATTTAGAGAAACATGGTACTTGGATATACAGTCCTGCTAGGGGTTATGGGTTAGGTGAAGTAACAGTATCACAGAATGATGCTGGTAAGTTTCAGGACTGGACTAGTGAATATTTCATTGATGCAATATTAACAATTTAAAATTCAGTATAAAAAATCTGCAGTAATGTCATTTGGGCCATATGCATGTTTAGTTTTAGTAACATATGGAAAATATATTACAAAAAGTATAATAAGTAACAATAGCAGGGGCAATAACAGTTATGAAAATCATATGGCTTATGTGGTAAGGAGATGTTTTTGCATTATTCACAAAATGCTGAGAACCTTTTTCCTCTAAAGTAAATATGTTTTACTTCTGGTACTTGTTTCCCCCTCATAAGATAATATTCATCATTACACTAAAATTCATCTCATTAAGTGAGAGGAAGATCTGTGATAATACACTAATAAGGTATTTGCCTAAATAAGAATGAATGTTGAACGTGAAGAAATTAATGTTTTGGCATAGTATTCTATCAAACAGCCATCTCCAAGATGATTTTTAAGCAAAATGTGTCTGCTAATAAAGAATCCAGTTATGCTAGAACTTTATAATGTAGAATTACATAAGCAACCTATGGAACTTTGGAATTGGATCTTTATTATTATTATTAGTTAGAGGTTGTACTAAGAATAGTAAAATACCCTTCTCTGGAAGATTTGCAAAGTAGCAGAAAGAGGTAATGTGTTTAATATACTGGTAGGCTTTAACATGAATGTGAAATATTATTCTCTGCTAGATTTACAAAGCAACAAAAACAAGTAATGTGTTTAATATGCTAGTGGATTTTAAAGTGAAAGTGGACAGCTCTATAATTTGTACAAATATAAGACTGATAGTAGAAATTCATTCATAATGACTTTGGTCATAAAACCTATTTCAGACTGTGAAAACATATCCTGTTGTGACAACAGTCCAAAATAAAGTTTCATTTTTAAACCAACATAGTTCCAGACTGTGTTGATGGTGTAGTGACTGTTGCTCTATTACACTTTGTTGCAGCAAATGCTGTCTCTCTAAAATAGTTATATTTAAATAGCTTCATACATGCATTGCTTAGAGTACATGTATTATTATTTCCTGGATCCAGATGCAGCTCAAGAGGAACTGAACAAATATATCCAGAATACATAGCCTGAAGCCACTTCAATGTACCAAACAGAAAAAACTACAGAGAAAGAGATGAGGTCTAAGCAACCCTGAGAAAGATGACTTGTAAAGTTTTTCCCAGTTTTCTGATGAAAAATGGAACAACAATAAATTGTCAAATTAAACAAAGTGGTCAGAAACTCTGAAGAATAAATGAAATTGTAGTACCTTAGCTAACTTGGCAGCTCATAAGGAATCATCTTCTATATATAAACTGTTCTAGGGAGGGAAGGGTATACAATGAGAGTTATTAGTATTATTAATAAATTCTTTGTTATAATGTTAAAAGTGTGGATAAATAAATAGTATTGCTACATACAAAAAGGAACCCAACATCATCACATATTAACTATATAATACATCATATATATTATATGGTTACAAAAATTGTAAATAAAATGCCAACTTGCACTTTACAACAAAATAGACATTATCAAAGTGACTGACAAGACTATCCCTCATGAAATTCTTATAACATCGATAGTTTAAATGGTCAGTTTTCTCATCCCTGCTAAGAGTTGCCATACTATTCAATTGTTTCTGTTCTTATTTTGGGGAAGGCCAAAGCTGAGGAGGTAGATGTGTAAGTGGTGGTTTGGTTCCATAGAATAACTTTAACCAGGACTGTAAGTAATTAGAGTTGACAGTTATGAGGCTGCATGTTGGGGTTAAGGCTTGCTTCCACAGGAAACAAAATCAGAAGAATGTTGCCTGAGAAAAGGTTAAGTTCTCTGGAACTGAATCCATAGATCAAGTAAAAATAAGTCATTTAAATAATATTGAAGTTTTATGAGACCAAAACTAGCCAGAGGGAGCTATAGAGATGTTACAAGCATTCAGTACTTAAATTTGAATTTTCCTGGTGGAGGGAAGCAAATAGTTTACAGACTGAATAAGAATAAGGTCTGTGATCTTACTCCTTGACATAGCAGCTTCTCATAAAGATTAAAAGGAGGAAGGCATAAGCCATTTGGTTTGTTTGCACATAGTTTATTGTGTGATAATACTCTAAGTTTGATGAGGTTAATTACTTCATTTGGATTATTGTTTATTTCAATCTGAGTAGACAAAAAGGATTTCACTGACATAATAAATCCCCAAACCCAGTTTCCCCCCAAATTACCTCAAACTACTGTTTTAGTGGGTTAAATATCCTAAAATGATATTTGCACTTGTGTTTAACAGTGGTATGTATTTATATATTATTTGGTTTCACTAGCTGACATTAATTGGTGGTAACTGATTAATGCAAACACTTAATGTAATTTAATTACCTGAAGGGCTTTTATGGAATGTATTAGTGTGAGTGATTTGATTCTGATGAAGTCTTAACACAGAGATTAAAGAGCTTAATCCACTAAAGCTGCATGCTTTTGAGTTATACTGAGCTGCATCATATAGTCACTATATTATTATTAGTTTATTTTTAGCACCAGCAGAATATTTGGATTTTTTTTGGTTTAATAGAATAAACTTATAAAAGACACATGTTTTATCTTTATCAATGTTATGAGCAAACAATTGACCCATAGGTTTAAATACATAAACTCAATCACATGACTGAAAGCTCATTATTATTGTTAATTAATAACAGTAAAACCTAAAATTAAACATAAAAATGTTTTGATATTAATATCCTCTAAACTCATTAAATACTGATAGAACACCTTATACAACATATTCTCATTTTAAATAATACTTGGATAAAAAAGGTTACTAGCCTGTAAACTTCCTGACTTGATGCTAACTCCATATTCAAAGTAACCCAATGGTATCACTATTGGCCAGATAATAC
Source organism: Protopterus annectens (assembly GCF_019279795.1). Lineage (NCBI taxonomy): Eukaryota > Metazoa > Chordata > Ceratodontiformes > Protopteridae > Protopterus > Protopterus annectens. The sequence continues at coordinate 457,685,102 of NC_056733.1, read as the reverse complement.
ATTACATATATTATACAGTTAAAAAATGTAAATACCCTTAAAATGCAAACCTGTAGTGTTTGTCAAAATACACATATCAAATGTACCTTATAAAACTATCAATCATGAAATTCTCATAACATCAATAGTATAATACTGTGTCAAGCAAGGAACACTCATAATAAATATTAACAATAAGCTAGATTTTTTATTATTTAAACATGGATAAAATAGAGCATCCAGACACACAATTCATTGTCTTTCCTTTTTGTTCAAAATAGATTGCCTTCATTCCAGTGGAAAGTCGCCCACAGTTTTTTCAGTTCTCATTGGCTCTAGCTGATTTGATCACATTGACTGATATTAATGAGATAGCCCAACTTCATCAACATCAAAAACATAGGGGCTGATGACAACAATGACAATGGTGAAAATAACTAAAGGGTGTTTGATGGAATGCTTATAATGGGCAATTCTTTGGCATTGAATATAACTTATATGTAGTGTAATAGAGTGTTTAAAAGTGGAAGAAGTCTGTCCTAGATAAGATGCCCCACATACAGCTAAATAAACCTTCCAGTTTGCATTGCAAGTAATAAGGTACCTAATTTCATAACGTTTGTAGTGTTACTAGAGGGAACATTGTCGTACAAATACTGGAACAAAATATGCAGTTGCCACAAGTTGATAACCCCTTGGTGGGTAATGGACAGGATCAGTCTGTGAAGATTTGGTTGCTTACAATGACAAAAATATCCTTCAAGGATCAAATTCTATGACTGACCTGAACTCTGTCAGAAGCACTGCTTTCAAACAAACTGTCCTCACTAAGGAGATGCCATTATTTCATACAAATTCATCTATTTGATTACTGTTAATACATTGAGCAGTGACAAACTGTAGGATATCATCCCTAGATTCAGTCCCTCTGTAAATGTAGTACAAAAGATGAGACCTAGGTTTATCCCTGACTGCATGTCAAGTATCATTCACATCCTTATCCCAACAGCTTCTGTTCAGAAAACATATTGTGAGGGTCTTCAAAGTCTTGGTCAGTGTTACAAATCCTCTAAATCTTTAAAAACTGAGACTGTATACAAATGTCAATGACAACAACTTATGGGCAGCTGAAAAATTTTCTTAGAAATATTTCTTTTGTTATATATTTAAGTTTCAACTGCACCATTTGTTTCCTTTGTAACTTAGTTATTTAAAAATATATGGGCTGTTTATCAAAAGTGCCAGGAAACAAAATATTAAACTGATTGTTGTTCAAAAACTCAGCAACCCTTGTCAAAATAGGTGCATCACTTTTCCACATCAACAAACAATTGTCAAAGAAATGACACCAAACATCAATATATCATTAAAATTACTCATTCACTCATCATAAATGTATAATTTATCTTAATGGCCCATGAAAATGTCAGCATAAATGGGTGCAAAATTAACATATACTGCTATTCTCCTGATATGAAGATAACACTCTCCTTTGAAATAAAAAAAACATATTTTTCATTGATACTTCTGCCAACAAAATACCCACGGTAGTGGTGCTGCGGTAGCATTGTCGCCTCACAGCAAGACGTTGTCCCGTTCGATTCTCAGCTAGAGCGTCTTCTGTGTGGAGGCATGTGCGAATGGGCGTACCTTCATTGAAGGTTGTGCATCAGGGCTGGTAACTGGGCACGCAAAAATCCACTACCAAATATTAGCGGACCGGAGTCCCACTGTGGCGACCCCTAACCAGGATAAGCCGAAAGACACAACAACTTCTGCCAACAAAATAATTTTTAAAAAATTCATTAAATTCAACAGGATATGCATTCAAAATGTCCCATAAATGATTAACATCTTGTATACCCCTGCATGTGGTATGGAAGTATATAATGCTGCAATATAAAGGGCATATAGCAAATTTATATCATCTTTTACTATGTTATCCATGATATTAAGAAAACCATTCAAGCTGGAACATATACTAATATGGGCTTTAAATAATACTCCAAAAATGCTGACAAAGGTTCATGCAGATGGTGTGGGTGTACATGCAAAAATAGTAATTACATGTTAAATGGTGTGCACATGTATAGAGAGATGGATATGTTAAGATTTTTTTTTATTGCCTAGAAAATCAAATGGTTTCATGCTTTACTTTTTGTTTTTGCTATCAATCTCAGCAGCATTGTCTTATCTCTGCCCCTGTTTTCTGTGTCACAATGCAACTGTTACACATCATCCAAAAATTCAGAGTCCAGTAACCATCTTCACAGGCTGCCATCCCTCAGCTACATACTGGTAGCCATGTCTCAACATGTCTCAACATGTGGCCTTGAAATACCAAACCACAGCAACATGTCCTTTGCAAGATTTCTATTTAATAAAGCTGCCCACTCATATAAAACCTCTGCCAAGTTGTACAATACCACAACAGTGTCCTGGATTCCCAGTTACATTTGTATTACCTCTGTCTCTGTGTGACTAATATCCACTAAAAGATTTGCTATTCTTGCTGAGGTACTTCATATGACAGACTTGTTTCTTAACTACGCAAAGCAATCCTTAAGTCAACTAAAATGCAATTCTACTACAGAATATTTTCTGAAATTCCTCTATCATACAGTTGTGTGGCAATGAGCTGTATTGTTCAAAAAATGTGCCAATAATTATATCACATTAACAAGGGCCAATTAGTGTGACAATTATACTAATAATGCTACTTAGTGTCACTGGTTCTGAATCCCTGCCATAATGCGTTGTGCCACCCAGACATGCTGGTAACAGCTGTGCACATCTTGGAGACTGTGCTCATGCATAAAACATGTGCGAATCCATGTGCAGATCTACATCTATTCTCAGAGCTACAGTATAGTACTACAGACGTACATTAGTAATATGTTGCAGCCCTATACTAACTACTATTTGTGTTACACAGACTTGAATTCGGGACTATTAGGATACCATTTTGTTATGAAGTGGATCAGAGTGAGTATTGAGTGATACCTGTAGTATCATTTGTACTTTTGAGCAGTGTTAATTTTCTGATGATGATGTGAGGTGGCACCACTCTGACCTATATATAATATATATATATATATATATATATATATATATATATATATATATATATATATGTATAAACCATTGTATACATACATATATATATATATATATATATATATATATATATAAACTTCGATCATATCGATCATATAGTCTCAACCATACTTTGATACTTTGATAATCTGATAGGGATCCATTTATATATATATATATATATATATATATATATACATATATATATATATATACATGGATAGATATAGATATAGATCTAGATCTATATATAAAAACAAAGGGTAAAAAGTTTACAAAGACAAACTATTCTACAAAAACTGCAAAATAAACCCAGTCAAGTTAAGAGTTTTCTCTGTGTGATACCTGAAAACTCCTTAGAAGCCATGTAGCTGAAACACTTGATCCCCTTAAGGGGTTATTTGCATATATCCCATGGGCCCTCTGTTTAAGGTATCACACAATGAATACTCTAGCTTGGCTGAGTTTTTCTTGCAGTTTTGTATATGTATATATATATATAGAGAGAGAGAGAGAGAGAGAGAGAAAGAGAGAGAGATGTTTATCTTTAGCTCTGTTGCCTTATCTTGTCTCAACCATCTTACATGAACCAAAAAAAAGTAGTAGCACTTCAAAGAACTGCATTCCAGATAGTTTATTCCACAAAAGTTAAAATTCACAAAAAGTGTTCAGGCCAGCAATATACTGTATATTGCTGGCCTGAACACTTTTTGTGAATTTTAACTTTTGTGGAATAAACTATCTGAACCGAGTATCAACGTGCCCTGGCACTTGTTTTCTGGATCAACCATCTTACATGTCAAAAGGAATATAAACTTAACACGGTTGGATATCAGAGAAAGCAGAAGAAACTCTCCTGGCAGTGAGATGTATATGCTGTCCATGCCATGACATTGTATAACCCTAACTTTCTTTGTAGCATACGTGGGTAATCACATTATCTCATTATGTCATCTTACTGCAAGTCAAGTTGTGTTAGAAGAAGATGTGAGATCATGAGCAACTCAGTCTGGACTGGCTTGTTAGATATGACTAGGAGGATTACACTGGTGCTCTATATGAGCACTTCTTAGGAGGGGATTGTGGCTCCCATTTTGAAAGTGGTCTTTGTGGGCGGTGATCTGCCTTAGTCTGCTTCCATCAGCTGTAGAGGCTGTTGGCTGCAGCCTGCCTTAGAAATGTGAAGCTCCTGCATGGCTTGTGGAGTCACATGACTGTCAGATCACATCCATTGTTCCATAGTGGAAGGAACCAGACAATAATTGAGGTAAGCAATGCCTACTTTTGATGCAGCACAGCCAGCCTGGCATCTAAACATGGCAGGAACATACCCTATCCCCATCTTCATACTTTGCTTTCCTTATATGGCTTTCTCTGTTCCTTGTTTGTTGTCCAACCCTCATCATCACTTGTTATGCACTTTCTGTATGTCTGTGTTCACTGGCAAGGTGCATATGTTTTCAACACTCCGTTGCCTTGAATTTCCCATGATTTTATGATCTAACCACTGTCATCCCAACCTTTGTGTGTCTACTGCTCCTGTCTGTCTTCATCTGTGATTTATATTTGTCTGTCTGCCCTCCTACCTCTATCCTCCCCTTCTGGTATACTTCATCCTACAGCACTTATCTCCTGAAAATAAATAAGCAAAGAATGCAGGTTACATACATGATACATTACCATTAATAGCAGAGGCCTAGAACTATATTAATTCTGTGTAAAATGATGGTACACACTCAGTACTGCCACTCTAGAAGCTGCTTGACATGACCTGCATCATGGGTAGGTGATCGTGGATCTGAAAAATTAACCAATGATGAAGATGCTGTCTAAATAGGATGTATGCTCCCACCCTAGGGATTGCTCTAGCACTAAACTGACAAAAACAAAAATGCTCTGTCCTCAAGTTAGTGCCTGGTTTGACCATGTAGGGTAGGCAAGACTGCCAATCCATGCAATGTAGTATTTAAGGAGCAGTGCTGGATTAGAAGCCCTGATTTCCTTCCACTAACAAAATATCTCATATGCGAGATCTCAATGTCTGAGCCCTCACCTTTACATAAAGGTGTCTGTTGCTATAGAGAGAACTGGGTCCATACAAAAACTGGCACTCCCCAATTACAGCAAAATAATTAGATCCCAGGTTTAGTAATAACTCAACAAATTTAACACAAGATAAGTAAAGGCAACAAAAAACTGCAAATCCAAAATGTGTGTTCAGCAGCAGCACAGTAATCCAGTCCATGACTTCCCAGTCGATCATATGCCAGAATCATTATGTGGTTTCCCACTCTCTTATTGCAGATAAAGAAGAAACCTCAATATCAGTTCTTCCTCCACACTCTAGAGGAGGGCAGTTTCTCAGAGCATAAACTGGCAATCAATTTTGGTAGATAATATAGACTGGTCAAGCATTACCACAACTTCATGTAGGGGCTGATCCTTTCGACAACAAAGCTAATACTTGGATTAATGCAGCTCTGTCCACATTGTTCAGTTTATCCATATCTGCAGGAACAACACCCATGCCCACAATGTACATTACAAGCTCATCTCAAGCCTATTCCTCAGGTAGTTCAGCATGCAGCAAGAACTTGTTGGTCGATTCACAGCATCATACCTCTCAACTCTACAGATTTTTGCAGAATTTCCAGAGTCTTGCCTCATATTTTTGGACTGTTTCTCATAAAATTGTGTTTTTCTGGCAAATCAGTGAGGGTTAAAGCCAGAAAATAATGACAGGCATTTGAGGTTTAGACATTATACCCTTCAGAAAATGCATGCTAAAATGCATGCTAATGCAAAACTTGTTATTCTATCAACTTTCTAAGTTTGTAAGAGCAATATTTAAAAATGGCCCCTAATTTTGGGCCTTTGTCCCTGAATTATTTATGGCTTTGTCCAGATTTCTTTCTCTAGGAGGTTGAGAGGTATGCACAGCATATTGCAGTCATAGACAAAGTTATACTGAGCTAATCCCTGCCTGGTTTACTCTGTTGATCAGTTACAGTACTCATTTCTTTTTGCCAGGGGATTTTGCCATGGGATTGGGAAAGTGAGGATGTTTCCTGAGGTTGGCGTTCCTTAAGTAGATGCAGATGGGAGCATTTAGATTTCTGTCTTAATAGCCTTCAGCTTCTGTGGAGGTACTCAACTGTGGTTTTAGATCACTGCTAGGGTTGCTGGAAAACAGACCTGGATTGTAAAACCCAGATGGTTAAAATAGCACAGTGCACAGATGAAGGTTTTCATTTTGTTAAATAATGAAGATCTGTAGTTTGGAGCAATACGCACTGGTACTCCTTTTATCTGGCGCTCGAAGCCTAGTCCCCTACTGTAGAATCTCCTCACTGCCTATATAATTCAAACAATAAAGGACAATGTGTTGAGATAAATTCGATGGAGCCCTAGTAAGTATCCTGTGTGCTTCTTCAATGTCTGGAGGGATCACTGTCTTGAGCAATATAGCTAAGTCTCCCTGGATAAGGGTCACAATTGCCTCTGTCATCAGTCTTTAGTTCTAGTTTTCTTTGGCAGGCATTAAGCTCCTCATTTTCATGTGTATGTACACTTAGTATGTCCTTGTGTTGCAGTAAGGCTTGATATTGTATCTGCAATAGTTTATGCATGGCCTTTATCTCTTGTTTTTCCTCTTCTCCTTTTGTTTTTAATTGTTTTATATTTTTCTGGACTTCTTGCATGAGTGTTGTGAGAGTTGAAAGCAAGTTGTTCAGCAGGGTAAATTCTAAGTTACGTTTGCCTCCTCCACCAACTATTTTGTTATTTGGTTTTGTCGCCATTTCTTCCACTACATTAGCCATGGAGTCAGGGATCCAAAAGCTCAATCAGATGTGACCATTACACAAAATATAGTTTCTAAGAGGGTGAGTTCAGTAAATTCTAAAACAATGCTTTACCAGCATCTTTATTCATTGACAGAGGTGGAGTAAAATTATGTTTGATGTCAAGGAGCATCTGGAAGTGTGATTTTAATTCAGATTTCTCAGTGATCACTCAACATATCTAGCTATGTGTATGACCCTGAGCATGTCCCCAGCCAATGCATATTGTCTAGCTTTACTAATACTAAGATATACATGGCTAGTTATCGTATGGTCCCTGTGATCACGTGTGTAGTATTATTCCTATATTCCTATATAAAATAAATAAGTCCTCCCACATAAAGCAACACAGATGTGTTAATTTGTGCCTAATTTTAAAAACATAAAAAATACTTTCTATCTATACATGAGGGTATTTGCTGAATATTGACTGAATGATTTTTAAAAAAGCCTTACTTTTAGGCAGACTACTGTTTCTAAGTTCAGAGCAGACAACTAGCTAGGATGGAGTAAAGGGGGCAGCTACCTCAGGCACAACATGTTACAGGGCATGACTAGTAGATGCTGATTGGTCAGCAGAGTAGTACCAGCATTCATTTCAGTACCTGCATTTCTGGATGCCTATATGGAAGCAAATGCCAATACTGTTTTTGTGGTCTGGACTAAAACACTTCAGTGTTTCATGTGTGCCATAAGATAAGTTGCAGCAAACTACTTGCTACAAATGTAACAAGTGGTTTCTTACAGAGTTAAAAATTGAAACAACTGTTTTTTTTTTCTTTAGACCTTTTTATTTTCTTTGCTCCTGAACTTAAAGTTGAAGGAGGCACCATACTTGGGGATGGTACAGATTGATCAAATATCTTGTTAAAGCTCTAATTCAGACAGAAACCTGTACTATGTGAATAAATACATTCCTGCTGTAGTCTTATATAATGTGACTAAATATGCTATGCATGTACTTGCAAAAAACTGTCTTTCACCTTTTCCCGGTTAGGAATCGCCACAGCGGAACTCCAGTCCACTAATGATTGTTAGTGAATTTTTACGGTGTCGAGTTGCCAGCCCAGCACCCAACCTTCAAAGAAGCCACACCCATACACGCTTGCACCTACCTGCATGTCTTTAAATTCACTCGACCACGGGGAGGACATGCAGACTCTGCACAGAAGGCGCTCCAGCCAAAAATTGAACCGGAGAACCTCTTGCTGTGAGGCAACAAAGCTAACTGCTGCACCACCATGCATGTACTTTTTTTGGGATGTCAAATAACTGCAGGCCAGCCCAAATTGTCTTGGAATATTGTCATATACTTTCTGCAAGTCTAGGAATGCCCACTTTGACTCTTTCCTCATCTCTAGCTTCTTCTCCACTGTTGGTCTTTCTGAAAAAATCAGATCAGTTGTGCCGTATCCTCTTGTGAATCCAAACTGCTTAACGCTCATCTACCTTTCTACTATTCTGCATATTCAGTTATCAATCACCTCCTCCAGCACTTCCATGCAGTGTGACAAGAGTCAGATACCTCTATACTGCACTCAGTTAAGAAAGTCCTCTTTCTTCTTTTCAATTGGCACTAAGATGCTTGTTATCCAGTAATCTCAGAAACTGCTTTCTCCCCATACATCTATGAGTACCCTCTGGAGCCCTTACTAAGGAGGCCCAGGCAGAAATGCTCCAGACGCATGAGTTTGTAATGTGCGAGGAAACTGGAGTACCTAAAAAAAACTCACAAGAATGCAGGGAGGACATGCAGACTTCGCACGGAAGGCACTCCAGCCGAGAATCAAAGTGGAGAACCTCTTCCTGTGAGGCGACAACATGACCACTGCACCACTATCCCATCCATCTTGCAACCTAATAGAACTTCTTTGTGCCATCTGCTGAATATCTTTCCAGAAGCTGATAGAGTGCCTCTCATACCTTGTTCTTTGCTATTTTCACTGCCTTCTAAGCCTCTTTGCTTGCCAGACAACATTCTTTCTTAGTCTAGTCTGTCTTTTCTGTATCCAAATTTTTCCTACACTCCTTCTATCCTTTGACAACTTCTTGTATTTTTGCATTCCACCACCAGCTTTCCTTATCTACCTTACTTCCATAGCTAGCTTAGCCATGTATCTGTTCTATAGTCTTTGCACATGCTGTTTTGAGATGCTGACATTTTTCTGTAATTCTTCCTGTTCCCTCTTTGTCGTGAGGTGTAAGAGCCCTGAACATTTTCTTGAATTCTTGTGTTTTCAGTCCAATCAGTTTCCAAGTCTTCAGTCTAGTGTCTGTTGACTTTATAGCCTTCTATGACCACTGTGTGCAGTTGATTGTGACCTCCAGTGGTTTATGCTGTGAGTTAACCATTTTTTTTTTCAATAATAAATCTTTATTATTTTTCTTCTTCATACAAGCTTTTAACAGAGAAAATACAGAAATAATTTCTACACAATTTCTATCAACATTAACGCAAAATATATACAACATTTACATGAATGCTTTCACCATTTGAATAACATATCTATAAGGTTTTTCCATACAAATATAATCTCTTAAAATAGTAAGGTTCTTCCAAAGGTTATACTTTATAGTCTAAAATAAAATAATAATGATCTATGGCAGCTTTTGCAGATGATCTTAATATATACTGTACAACACCTGTCTCTGATACCAAAAAAATACTATCTGCGGTCGAAGAATTTGCATTAATATCAAATTATAAAATAAACCGTAAAAAAAGCAATATATTTCCTTTGAAAATACCTAAACCCTTTTCACTTTTACCCTTGATAGGGCAAATAAAATCTGAAGGAAAGATTAAATATTTAGGTATCACGTTCTGCACAGATAATAAGGACTTCTATCTCAATAATGTTAAACTAAAATGGGATCAAATTTTATTAGATCTAAGGAGATGGAATAACCTGAAATTGCCCACATTAGCAAAGTTAGCAATTATTAAAATGAATGTCTTGCCCAGAATGTTATATATCTTTAGATCCATTCAAGTGTTAATTACCAATAAATTTTTAAAACAAATCCACATCGAACTTGCTAAATTTATATGGGAACCTAAGAAAACTAGGATATCTCATGATGAGTTAACCATTTTGCCAAGAATGACTTTGCAATCTCTGATTCTATCCCAAAGCCCTTTCACAACTGAGTGTTGGCTACTCTTGTATGTGCTTTTGTGACTGTACATATGTTAGAAAAATATATATTCACATATATGCTGCCTAGAAAAATATATATTCACATACATGCTGCCTAGAAAAATATGTATTCACATATATGCTGCTTAGGAAAATATGTATTCAAACATTCAGACATATATAAGTTGTGTGGTCAGATATATAGGGAAATGTGTGCTTTAGACAGGAATAAATGTGCTCAAATCTATATGAAGAGCAAAGGTTGAAAAATAGTATAATATGTAATGCATTTAATTCTGTTTTACTAGAATAATAGTAGAAATAAACTCGCATATTATTGCTTGAAGCATAAGCTGCAGTGTGATTAGAAACTTGGCCTTGGCAACGACCAGCTCGGCCTGGCTCATGTCTGTCAGTGAAAGATTATTTTGCAAAGTTAGAAAATAATGAATCTGTGTGCATGTGTATCTTTTCCTGCTTCCACCAGAAGAATGGCCTTGTGCGCACTATCGGAGATAATGTCCAGCTGGTGAACAAGAAAGAGACAAAGAGAAGTATTAAAGAAGACATGCACCCATTGTATTCGAACTAATCTAAGAGCCTTGAATTGGCTACATCCTCGGAAGGACATTGTGACTGACCAGGTGCTTGCAAGGCTGTAATATTCTCATGGGAAAGTAACTTTTTAAAAATTGTAATATCAGCATTTTTCTTATGAATGATCATGATGTAAAGACCCTGTCACTGACCACGTCAGTGAGGTGGGCAAAAGCTGATTGCAAATAGTATAAAATGACATGTGTTTCATAAATAAAGCTAGACAAAATTCTGTACAAGTTTGTGTATGGTTTTTTGCCTCCTAATGTACATTAGAGCATATGTATAGTTGATACCTGAGAAACCTGCATTACTGTTTGTTATTGACTGTCATTTTTTAAATGCCAAGTGATTTTTACAGTCTGACTTTAACAATTTATTTAACATTTTGGTCCTTCGAGCCGGATTTCCCTTGGTAAGCTGCAGGTCAGAGTATATAGGTGGCACCGAAACCTGCGCAGAAGAAGGAAAGACCTCCGACTGAATTGTCGTATCTAAAGAGGCTGTCCACTTGTCTGATCTGTGGCCGAAAAGCGGAAAACTGGATCCTAAAAAGAAGTATAACAGTAAGCGGGAGGCTCAGGTAAGCAGAATTCCTCTCTTTGTTTTTGTTTTAGATCAGGGACCAGGTTACACTGTGCTATTGCTAAGGTTTGTGATAGCAGGGAGAGAGATAGTCGAAGTATTGTATCTTGAGTCATAGATCAGGGAATAAACAAAGCAAAGTAAAACAGTCATTCTAGACACTACTGTGGATACGGGGAATAAGATACCACGTGGTACAAGAGAAAGGGTTACGTAACAGTTCTTTTTTTTTAAAGAGACATGGGAAATGAATGCACTAAAGGGACACGTGACCCGCCACTAAGAGAAGATGCAAAGTATATGCAATTGCAAAGAGCAGATAATGTGAGACATTTTTCAAAATGGGTTAATAAGTATGAATTTGATGGTAAATTAGATAAAATATCACTAGTAAAACTTTTGAAACAGTTAAAATCTGACGCAGAGGGTCAGGCAAAAAAACAACGACAGTTGGGCGTTCCTCAAGCACATAGGTGGATTGAGGAAGTGAACCGAAGGGAACAGAAAAATAAAAATGCAAAAGCATTATTTTTAGACAAAGAGGATAATAATACAGTAGTAGCATCGGCCCCTCCCCCACCATCTCCTCCGATGCCTTACTTAGAATATGAAGCGGGAGGGCGAGCTGGACCCCCCCCACATTATCCGGACACAACAGGGGTATTAAGACAACCATTTGTAAGAGAACCTATCGGGACTAGATCCCGAACACGTCAAACACTTATAGATGTTCAACCAAGCGGAAATTCATTAGATGAGAGTGAGGAAATCTGTCCATTAATTGAAGTGCCAAACCCACAGGCAGGACAGGAGGGCCAGGCCTCAACTCTCTTAGTATATAGACCATGGACACCGGAAGATATCCGGAAAGCTACAGGGGGAATTCCCCATCCAAAAATTAACTTTGAGAAATTTGTACAAGATTTACAGGGCATGAGATTGAGTTACCACCTGAATGGGGAAGAGGTAGAAAAAGTAATTAGACAAATTTTAGGTCCAGACTGGCACATGATTTGTGGCGCCTGGAATGCCCGTGACGCGCAACTCAGGCCACTCCCACATAGTGACGCAGAACTAGATGCTAGATTGAAGGGTCTTACAGACCGCATTACTGAAAAATGGAAACCTAGGGCAGATTGGACTTGTATTAACCAATGCGTACAACAAGATAATGAAACAGTAGATGCATACTATGGTAGATTATTAGAATGTTTCAATAACCATAGTGGTATGACTATTCCTGAAAATCAAAAAAAATGATAGCTCATATGAACAGCAGTTGAAGAATGCATTTTTAAAAGGTTGTATTGCCCTATCAATAGCTTCACGAAGCATATGATAGATCACCGAACGAGTAGGCTTCAAGCCTTGTTAGAGTATGCTAGGCATGCCGAAAAACATTTTAACAGTAAAAAGAAAAAGAAAACGCAGGTCTTCACAGCTGAAGACGGTGCGGAAGTTTTTGTAGTACAAACAGCCAAAAGGGTAAGAAATGCTCAGGGTAACAAACGTTCTGACAGAAACTCAGAGTTTTATGAGGACAGGAAAAAAAGAGGTGAGTGCTTCAATTGCGGTAAGAAGGGACATTTGGCAAGGGATTGCAGGAGCAAGGCACCTGTGGAAAAAAAGGATAAGGATGATGAAGATTGACTAGATGGCAGTTATACTGCTCGACAGTCATTAGGAGAGACTAATGAGCAGGGGAATAATGTAAATACCTTAGAAGAAACAAATGACATGCAACCGGATGTAGAAGTTGGGGAAAGTGAAGTTTTGGACTTGGCACTACTGAGCTTGGAGCTCTATTTAGCAGACACTAAACCGGAAGTTACACTTCTGGTGGAAGGGAGAGAAGTCAAATTTTTGTGCGATTCAGGAGCATCACGAACTTTGATACACCCTTCAAAGTTACCGGAACATTCTGAGTCACCCGATTATATATTAGTGAAAGCAGCAAACGGACAACTGTACAGGGAACCACTTTCCCATGATATAGCAATAACTGACCCTGTCTCGGGTATAACCCAGAGAAGTAAAATAGTACTTTCTGCCAAATGCCCCATGAACCTATTAGGAAGAGATCTCATGCAACTTTTTGGCATAGCAGTAGTCCCTACCATGAAAGGTATGGAGACACAGAGACAAACTGATGCTTTTGTAGTACGATCGGAGGGTGAGGCCTATTATTGGTACAGCCAGGACCTGGTTACAACCGGTCCAGGGGCAGTGACCAAGGAACTGATGAATGTAGCCACCAGCAAGGTGCTTCCCCTCGATGTAGATCAACAACATTTGTTACATTGTACCCTATATTATTGTAGCACATCAGGGCCTGATAAAGAATATGAACAAAAATTGTTCAGGAATCCCGCAAATAGATTAATACTACGGACTTTATACTGGGACACTGAGGGTAATAGTGTGGTGAGTTGTTCATTACCTCAGGAGTTCTTGGAATTGTACAGATCCAACAAACTACCGCATGTTAGCCTAACCAAAAACAGGAATGTTAGGTGGGTAGACTTGGGTGACAAAGTGACAAAATGGGAGAAACTAACTGACTTGGAGTTATCAGACTTAGGAGTACAGAAACAGAAACTAAATTGGTTAACGCAAGCACGCCCAGCAGTACACTTACAACAGAGTGAAGACAGCTGATTGGCATTCTTGATAGAAGAAGAAGAGAAAGCTTTGAGTAAAATACCAAATGTTCTTTGGTCAACAGGGAAATCGGATGTAGGGCTTATTCAACAGCAGGGCCAGTAGTTATTACACCAAAATCGGCCTTTAGACCAAGAAAAAGACAATATCCTTTGAGCAAGGATGCGGAACAGGGAATCAAACCTATCATAATGGCATTGCTTAAGAAAGGGATACTGGTAGAATCCTTGGATTCACCATGTAATACTCCTCTATTCCCTGTTAAAAAAGCAAACGGGGAATGGCGGATGGTACAAGATTTACAGGCTGTAAATGATGCGGTAATACCAAGGGCACCTACGGTGCCAGACCCACATACCTTGTTAAATGATTTGAAGCCGCAACAAAAATATTTCACCATGGTAGACATTAGCAATGCATTTTTCTCAATACCTATACACCCTGACAGCCAGCATTGGTTTGCATTTACATTTCAGGGCAAAAGGTATACGCACGCCGACTACCACAGGGATATAGTGAAAGTCCAACAATATTTGCACAAGAGATGGCTAGCAACCTGGCGGGATTTTCTCCACCAGGGGGCAGTCAAGTATTACTTTATGTAGATGACATCTTGCTTGCAGCCCCTACCCAGCAGCAATGTAGGGAAGACACAATAGCATTGTTGAAATTCTTAGCTGAGCAAGGGCATAAAGTGAATAAACACAAATTGCAACTTTGGAAAGAGCGGGTTAAATACCTGGGATATGTGATATCCAAAGAAGGTAGAACATTAGATGAAGATAGGAAAACAGCAATCTTACAAGCACCTAAACCAAGTACCAAAAAGGAAATGATGTCCTTCTTGGGAACGACTAATTTTTGTCGAAGTTGGATACCGAATTATGCTTTGGAAACAGCTCCATTGGCTGATTTAATATTTAAAACACCAATGGCAGCACAAGAAACACTGCATTGGACATCGGAAGCAGAAGCAGCCTTTTGCAGACTAAAGCAACTGGTAGTTTCATCGTTAGTTTTAGGGCTTCCGAATTACCATAAGAGATTTTTCCAGACTGTAGATTGTAGGGGATATATGACATCAGTACTGACGCAACAACATGGCAGCAAGCAACGCCCCATAGCTTACTATTCATCACAGTTAGATCCGGTGGCACGATCATTGCCACCCTGTGTACAAGCAGTTGTTGCAGCAGCTATGGCAGTGCAAGCTTCGCCTCAGTGGTATTGTTCCATCCTCTCACGTTGAGAGTACCTCATGCAGTTGCAATAATTTTACTGCAAGAAAAATAGCATTTTGTCCCCTGCCAGACATCTTTCTTGTATGACCATACTTTTGAGTCAACCTCACATGACGATTGAGCGATGCACATTAAATCCATCGACATTACTTCCGATTCCTGTAGATGGCACACCACACAGTTGCCTACAGGAAATGGAACAAACAACCACACCCAGACAAGATCTTACTGATGTGCCTTTAGCCGATGCAGAGGTGACATTTTATGTGGATGGGTCCTGTAGACGAGGACCTACAGGAAAGAACCTAGTGGGTTATGCAGTAGTGACTGATAACGAAATCATAGAAGCACAACCCCTGCAACATAACCTGTCAGCTCAAGCAGCAGAATTGATAGCTTTGACACGTGCTTGCACTCTAGCGAAAGACAAATGTGTTAACATATATACTGACAGTCAGTATGCTTTCTCTACAGTGCATGTCTTTAAGCAACAGTGGAAGAACAGGGAATGATAACATCTACTGGCAAACCGATTAATCATGCACAATTGATTTTGAACCTGTTAGATTCTATTCAGTTACCCACTAGAATAGCTATTTGTAAATGTGCAGCCCATACCAAACAACAAGATAAAATTTCAAAGGAATGCTGGGCTGATGCAGCTGCAAAGCAAGCTGCCTCAGACCTAGAAACTGTGTTTTAAATGAAGAACTACAACCTTCTGAGACTCTAGATTTAGAAATGTTAAAAACAATGCAGACATTAGCTACAAAAGCAGAAAAGCAAAAGTGGATAAAACGAGGAGCAATCCTTGAAGAGGGACTGTACATCTCCAAAGAGAAAAAGCCAATATTGCCATCTAATTTATTTAGATATGCAGCTTTGTTGAGTCATGGGCAGAGCCATGTCTCAACAGGGGGGATGGTACAGTTAGTTAACAAAACATTCCAAACATACGGATTTACGAATTATACACAAAAATTTTGTGCAACATGTCATATTTGTAGCAAACATCATGCACAGGGAGCATTTAAACCAAAGCAAGGGAGTTTTCCGACACCACCCTACTCGTTCCATACTATTTGTATGGATTTCATAGAACTGAATAAATGTGAAGGGAAAAAATACTGTTTAGTGATCATAGATATGTTTTCAAAATGGGTAGAAGCTTTTCCGACCAGGAATCCGGATGCAGCAACAGTAGCAAAAGCCTTAGTGAAAGAAATCATTCCTAGATTTGGCATACCGGAAAGAATTTATAGTGACAATGGAACACATTTTGTAAACCAGACAATACACCAGCTTGGGAGATTTTTTGGGATTTCTTTGAAAAACCATTGTGCTTATCACCCTCAGTCAGCAGGACTGGTGGAGAGGTACAATGGAATTTTGAAAAACAAGTTGAGAAAATTGATGAGTGAGACTCAAAAGACTTGGATTTGCTGTCTGCCTTTAGCACTGCTGAGCATGAGAACTGTTCCAAATGTAAGGGCTTGACCCCTTTGAGGTAGTGTTTGGAAGAGCATATTGTGTGCCACAATGGAAGGCCCTCATGCCTGCAGAGCTGGAGGCTGATGGCTCATTAGCTAGTTATATGAAGAAATTGTTAACAAATAAGACTGTTTTGCAGTTGAACTCTTTTTCAGACAAAAAAGAAGCAAAACCGGAGGCCGTGCTGACCCCGGGGTCCTGGATCTGGCTGAAAGTCATCAAAAGAAAGAACTGGGCGAGTCCAAAGTGGGAAGGTCCGTACCAGGTAGTATTGGCAACACCCACTGCAGTAAAAATTGCTGAGAGATCATCTTGGGTTCATTTGACGCACTGTAAACCACTCAAAGAATTTAAGTTGGACAAACATTTTTTAACTGACATACCACAGAAACAGGATGGCCAAAGGCAGAGTGAATAAAAATGCGAAACAACCCCAAAGACATTGGTTCACTGGCCTACTGATCATACATTTATTAACCATGTTTGTAGTGACCTTTTTGTTGTTATGGTTTTTCTTGCATATAACTACAGAAGTGAAATTGATAAAACGTGATGATGGACTGGCTATAGACTGGCACCCGAACTTCAACACATACCTGGCTATGAAACGAGTCTATGTAGAGACTATGAACATTTCAAATTGCTGGGTTTGTACTGCAATACCCACAGCATATGGAGGACTTTTAATGTCTGCTGTCCCCCTGGGGATAAATGAAACTTGGGAAAACCTATTATTTGACACAGGTACTGTGAGATCACAAGACAAAGTGGCATTATATTTACCCGTTACTCAGAAAGGAATTGTTTGCTTTGTTAAAAATGATACACTCCAGGTTGGTTGGAGCAATTGTAACATAACTGTGTCTTACAAATGTTATATAAAACCTGTAGACCAAGGTACTAGTTGTAGCTCGAACTATGGTTCGTATTTAAGTCTGATGAAAACAACATTGAGAGATGTGCAAAAAACTCCTGAAATATATAGACAATTATCTGTTATAGATAAAAAAATGTTTCATTCAGGGTTAACCCGCATCAGTACTAAAGTGGAAAACTGTTATTTTGTTTGTGGGAAAAAGGCCTATAAATGGTTACCTGAGAATTGGTCCGGCAGTTGTTTTTTGGGTTATCTGGTTCCAGCCATAAGACATACTGCAGAATTGCCCTGGGTAAAATCATAGCGTGAGAGATGCAGCTCAGCAAGCCGAGAATACAGTCAAAAACCTGCTAATCCGGTGGGTAAGATTGAAGCAAGCTGGAAGGATCACTGTGAAGGACAAAGAAAAACTGACTCATATGGACTTGAGTGACAGTGTTATATCCTGGGCTGGAATATTCCCAGCCTACGGAGCAGTCAAATCGATTTGGGAACTGAGGAAATTGTCAAAACTCCTCGAAGTAATGAGTAATGCGACTTTTTCCGCTCTTGAACTTGTGACTGATGAAATGAATGCAATGAGAACAGTCGTACTACAGAACCGAATGGCTCTCGACTTCACCCTAGCGGCGAGAGGTGGTACGTGCGCGCTTATCAAAGAAGAATGCTGTGTGTACATTCCAGATAACCAACATGAAATCAATGATCACCTGGAGGTAATACAGCAGGTGTCAGCAATGGCAGAACCAGGCCCAAACCCACTGACGAACTTTTTCCAGAATCTATTTGGGGGGTGGGGGTCGGTCCTCATGAATATTCTGATTGCAATTTGTGTAGTACTGCTCATAATTTGGAGCATGTGTCTGCTGCGGCATACCCTGTGTGAAAAAATTAGTTAAAGACCTAGTTGACATATCAGTAACTGAAACTATGTACCAGGACATGGAATTGGATTTGTTGATACCAAGTGAAAGCCTATCTGAAATATAAAACAAATGACTTACTTAGCTGAAAGTCCTTGAAAGGAAAAGGCTAAGAAATGAAATGATACTGTTTATGTTTCAAATAGAATGAAATGCATTAACAGGAGGGAGAATGTTAGAAAAATATATATTCACATATATGCTGCCTAGAAAAATATATATTCACATACATGCTGCCTAGAAAAATATGTATTCACATATATGCTGCTTAGGAAAATATGTATTCAAACATTCAGACATATATAAGTTGTGTGGTCAGATATATAGGGAAATGTGTGCTTTAGACAGGAATAAATGTGCTCAAATCTATATGAAGAGCAAAGGTTGAAAAATAGTATAATATGTAATGCATTTAATTCTGTTTTACTAGAATAATAGTAGAAATAAACTCGCATATTATTGCTTGAAGCATAAGCTGCAGTGTGATTAGAAACTTGGCCTTGGCAGCGACCAGCTCGGCCTGGCTCATGTCTGTCAGTGAAAGATTATTTTGCAAAGTTAGAAAATAATGAATCTGTGTGCATGTGTATCTTTTCCTGCTTCCACCAGAAGAATGGCCTTGTCGCACTATCGGAGATAATGTCCAGCTGGTGAACAAGAAAGAGACAAAGAAGTATTAAAGAAGACATGCACCCATTGTATTCGAACTAATCTAAGAGCCTTGAATTGGCTACATCCTCGGAAGGACATTGTGACTGACCAGGTGCTTGCAAGGCTGTAATATTCTCATGGGAAAGTAACTTTTTAAAAATTGTAATATCAGCATTTTTCTTATGAATGATCATGATGTAAAGACCCTGTCACTGACCACGTCAGTGAGGTGGGCAAAAGCTGATTGCAAATAGTATAAAATGACATGTGTTTCATAAATAAAGCTAGACAAAATTCTGTACAAGTTTGTGTATGTTTTTTTGCCTCCTAATGTACATTAGAGCATATGTATAGTTGATACCTGAGAAACCTGCATTACTGTTTGTTATTGACTGTCATTTTTTAAATGCCAAGTGATTTTTACAGTCTGACTTTAACAATTTATTTAACAACATATCTCTTGGTGAACTATGAGTCGGCCATCATCAATCCATTTGCTAGACAAAAGTCAAGAATGGCCTGTCCTTTATTCCTGTTCTCCACCCATTGGAACCCAGTCTTTATATCCTGTTCTGTGTGTCCCAACATGAGCAATTGGATCTCCCATTATTACCAGCAATTCATGCTGTCTTGCTTTTTCTAGAAGGTCCTGCAACTGCTGCCTAAATGCACTCTTTTCCTCACTATCATAACCCTGTTGTTGGGCAGAGCCTAAGGTTATGAATACTGCCTTATCTTTACACTGGAGTCTGATTGATGAGTCCATCGCATCTTCCACTATCTTCAGAAGGCTTTCCTTCACAACAGTTCCCATGCCATTTCTTGTCTATCCTCCTCCTGACAAGAGGCTTTGCTCTCTGCACTTCCACCTTGTCTTCTGGACACACAGGCTGTCCATTCTCCTCCTTAAAGCATTATCACCTATGTGGTATGGAATGTCGCACCTCTTACAGCCTGCACACATCCTTGCATTCCAGAGCATTTTCTGAAAAATCAACTTAAAAAAACATAAAGGCTTTTCTACTGTGGGACATCCTAGATTAACAATCTTAGGATAATTTTATTAATAAATCCTTGCCCTTTCTAATCCTTCCTATTCTAAGCTGATAAATCACTTAGTTACAAAGTCAGACCCAAGAAAGGTCTAGACGCTGTATGAAGCTATGGGCATTAACTGGAAGTATACAAAAAAGGCTGTATAGGCTTGAACAAGTTATTTATTTTATTAATAAATAAAAAAATAATAAAAATATAATTATCTATATTTAGTTTATTAATCTTTAGTTCATGTTTGGCAGGTTGATTGGTTTTACTTCCAGCTTTCACTTAACAGAGCTATCCCAGAAAACCCAGCTTGGCAACTGGACACTGCCTAGGTGATGTCTTAAGTGAAAGCATCAGTGTGGTAGTCTGAATGTCAGCTGATCCTCACCTCTGTCCAATACTTGTAGAATTTGTATGTTTTCCTTATATCTCTTTGGGAGTTCCTCTCACTTCCCAAAAAAACAGACTGGATGTTTCCACCTCATAGCTCAACCCACAACTGAATGGAGTTGTGGGAAGCAGGTCAGACTCTAGGTTGACTTTTCTAAATACCAACTCTCCAACATGATTGCAATGGGGGAAACTGCAGTGTTTATGAGCCAAGGATCTCAAACAACTATTGATCAGAGGGGTGCCTCATCAATCTGCATTCCCTCCACTAGTTACAAAAGTGCACGTGTTACCTGTATTTTGTCAATTCATCTAGATGGAAAGAAAACCCCACCACTAATCATTAATAAGGGCAGTAAAGATAAGATTGTACGTGTTTCAGGCATTTACATTCTTGAAACCAAAAAAGCCCGGTGCACACAAGCAGTTATAAAGAATTGGATCGATGTAATGCTGCCACTTGTTTTGTTAGGTGGTGAAAGAGGTCTGCTAATCTGGGATTCAGCCAGTACTCACCACACTAAAGACATGAAGAAATCCCTTGCACGTTGAAGAATAGATCAAATAATGATTCCCACAACAATGACAGCCTATCTCTAGACTCTTGATATTGCAATAAACAAGCCATTAAAGGACCAATTGTGCATGGAACTCAATTACTACATTGAAAATAGAATGGAGAGAAATCAGCATGGAAACTGTGAAGCCTAGCTTAAAAGAGGTTGTGACTTGGGTGAAACATTCATGGGATAAAATCACTGACAGATGTGTTGCCAATGCACTATAAGCAGGCTACTTGGACAAGCAGTGCTCATAGGCATGACAGATTGGGGCCAATGGCTCTACAGGAAATGGAGTCGCAAGAAATTCAGGCCAGAATTCTGGGGTTGGAGACTTATGACAATGCTCCAGAAAAAGATGACATGATTGTATTTGAATAACTTTTCAGTTTTCGGGGCAACAGAATGGATTGCTTATGCTTTCAGCTATCAGCAAGCTCTAGCCAGTTTTTTTGACGTTATTGTATTAAGGTAATGTTTCATTATCAAGGGGTAATTACAAAGTAAGGCCACTAGTTCCCAGACTTCATTTTTATGACTTTCCATCATTTTTCTCTTATGGTTTGTGTAAGGAATAAGGAAAGCATTGCCACTCAAAAACTGGCAGTTATTCACCTGTTTAATTCCCCTCCTCCAATACACATGTATTGACATTTTTCTGCACTTTCCGTTAAGCATGAAATATTGCACTGTGAAAGCCAAGATGTAGATATTCTAAAGTTGAAATGTTTGTTGCACTGTTTATGTAGAATTCTCACACAGCTGTTACCAGGTTACCTAGAACTGTTGCCCTATAACAGAACAGTACCAAATAAATGTCAATTTGTGCACGTGAATAAATGTGGATTTTTGTACATGAATAAATGTCGATTTGTGTACATGAATAAATGTCGATTTTTGTACATGAATAAATGAATAAATGTAGATTGTTGTACAGGGGGTTAAATAAGACATCCCCTGATAATAAGACCTAATGTGTATTTCAGCAGAGGAAAAAGTATAAGACCCGCCCTGGGATTCATGAAGCTTGTGCCTGGCGCCGGAGTAGCGTCAGCGATCTAGTGCCAAATATGGCCACCAAGCGATTCAGGTATGAGCTGTTTCCACGTGCACTGCCAGCGTACACCACAGCTGCACAGCTCCCGGTGCATGTATGCTAATTACTCCATGTGCAGCAGTGTAGCATGCAAATGAAGGTATATAGCAATTCATGAAGTGGTGCAGGCGTAGCGTAAGCATGAAGAAATGTAAACCAAAAAGAAAAGGTTTACATTTTGTCAAACATAAAATCAGAGCCATAAAAGCGAACCAAACTTACGTATTATAATGTTAATATATGCCAATGGCATAAAAAACATGCACAACATATAAAAAATAACATTTAATGTCATGGCCACACTAACGCAAAGTAAAACCACAGTGCATCTGTGTGCAAATGGGATCACAAGGAAAATATATTTAGATGTCATAAAACTGCAATGTAACACAATTCATGATATCCCCATAATAGTCAATAGCACGCATGCTACACGACAACCATGGCGCAAGGGTTGCTAAGGGTCTGTGACAGTGTTCTGTGTGGTAACTAGAAATAAGTAGTCAATGCCATGTAAATGAGTCAAGTAATACTAAATCGCAAATGCCCCACCAGTGTAAGGATGTATCACACTGCATAGCGGTACAACACCGAGGAGTGGCCTGGAGGTAAACATGACATCAAGAGAGGTGTGCGCCACCGTACCTGTAAGCACATTGGATCATTGCTAATCCGGGTTGCCTGTTGCTAAGCAAAGTCACAGGATAGGGTTGTGGAAATAGCCATAGCTTTGCTTATCTGAGAGCACACAAGGTAACCGAAAGTTCATGTGAACGTGGATGAAAACGCGCTTGAAACCCGTAAATGGCTGTGTGCAGCACACACCACAGCTGAAACAGGAAGGATATGGGAAGACAATAAGGAAATGCTGCAGCATGGTAATTGGAGTACAAATGAGTTATTAACACCTTGGAACTCACAGTGGGCCATAGACAACAGCTAACAAGGCTGCTAGCAGCTACCTACTGAGCAGGAAAGGGGAGGTGTCGTGCAGCAAAGAAAAGAGAACTGTCACAGCAGAACAAAGCAAACTTGCAGTAGATCAGCTACATAACACATTTCCCAACACAATCCTGGGTTGTGAAAGTACAAAACAAGAAAGCCAGCAGCTGGATGCATGCCTGACAATGGGAGGGGAATCGGGTTGAAAATTGAAGTAAAGGGCAATACATGAATCATGGCAGCCAAGCCTAAGTCAACACCAAAGGCCCCACAATAGCAGTACCTGCTGTAAAACCAATAATTAAGATACCATGTAGCTGAAATAGCACAAACACACCCAATTACACCAGCATCATCCATTGCACAATAGTATAAGGTGTGAAAACCCCACACACACACTTGTGTATTCCCAGACACTCTGCACCATTGATGTATACAGACAGGGAACTTTTAATATGTATATGTTAGGGGCTGCCATAGCTTTGATTCACCAGCATGTGTTGGTGACTAACGGTGGTGTGGAGGATGATGCTGACAACCATCTCAAGCACCGGAGGAAGAGAAGAGTGTTCAGACCCAGGGTAACCTACCAGGGGCTACATGATCTGGAGATAGTAGAGCATTACAGGGTGGACAGGGACATCATACAGCAACTTGTTGAGTTGTGCCAGCCATGCCTCAGAGCCAGAAGTAACAGAGGGGAACCCATGCAAGTGGACACGAAGGTATGTGTAAGCTTGAGAATACTAGCCGCAGGTACCTTCCAAAGGCCAACTGGGGATATCATGGGGATCTCACAGGCATCAGCATCCAGAGTACTCCACCAGTTCCTAGATGCCATGTTACCACATGCCAATGAGCACATACACTTCCCCAGAACGCAAGAGGAGTTGGCCAGCAATATGCGTCTCTTCCACCATGTGGCAGACTACCCAGAGATACTGGGTGCAATAGACTGCACGCACATACACATAAAGTCACCACCCAGTGAGCAGGGTAGGCACTACATAAACCAGTAGGGATACGGCTCCATCAACTGCCAGGTTGTGTGCAATGCCCAGGGCGTTATCATGGATGTGTGTACTGGCAGCCATGGAAGCTATCACAACTTCCACATCTGGCATGCCTCACAGCTGTATCAGGCATTTGCCAGTGGGGACATCCCATATGGCCACCTGGTGGGGGATGCTGGCTATGCACTGAAACCGTGGATGATGACTCCCATCAAAAATGCACACACAGCCATGCAAGAATGCCATAATGAGGCACATGCAAAAACCAGACTCATCATAGAGCATGTGTTTGGGATGCTGAAATCACAGTTCCGTTGCTTGGACATATCTAGTGGAGCCTTGCAGTACTCTCCAGGCACGTGTGCCCACATCTTCATAGTATGTGCCATGCTACACAGTATGATCCTGTGGAAACAGCTTCAGTAGGGACAGAATGGTGAAGGCCCTCACAGCCCACCACCATTGCCAAGGGACCCACAGGCACAGAGGGACTCAGACCATGAACACCCTGTGCTAGCCCCAGTAGGCAGACGGAGGTGTGCCCAGTATGCCCATGCCTTAGCAAAGAGGGAACATATAGCACACACACTGACAGTGTAGGCATTCATGGACTGACACCCTTCTCCACCTGCACACACAGCAAACATGGATGGCACACACACAGGACCACCTGTAAATTGTCATGTATAGGTGGTCTACTGTGTGCATCCTAGATTGGTAGCCCTCAATTATTGTACACACAACCGCCATTGGCACAAGGTAAGTCAATACCTGAACAGTAAATTAAGCTATCAGCATGTGTCCATACTGTATGCAGAGGTTCATAGATACATAGGGAGGTACATGCCCAACTGCTGAGGTCACTCATAAGCATAGGCAAAAAGTGTCTGCTGTCGCCACCCCATCGATTAACTAACTGTCCCTCTGTGGAGCAGAGCCAATTGCGGGATCCCTGGGGTGTATCCCCTGTTCTCCACCCATTCTGCAAGGATTCCCTGGAGTGTTAGTGAGGGGGTTTGTATAACATAATCAGGGATGTAGTTCCAAATAATGGGGAGTATCCCTGACAGAAATCTTCTCAGATGTTTACATGTTACATAGTATACCTTAAACACAGTTTGCATATATAGGTAGTTCTCCACAGAATAATAAACATGTGGAACACACAACCACTGAAATGTGCGTTAATCACCCTTGCACTAACAGTGCCTGATCTGAGAGGTAAGATATCACTGCCAGGAGTAGAACACTCAACCATGTACACAATCTTCACAATAACATACCACTAAGCTACCTGAGATGTACCAATGGCAGTCATGTATACTGACAGGATAAAACACAAAAGGTAGGAATGTGTTGAAATAGGATAAACCGGCATGTACCCAATGAAAGATGTATGTTATATATATATATATATATATATATATATATATATATATATATATATATATATATATAATATATATATATACATCATATATATATATATATATATATATAGAGAGAGAGAGAGAGAGAGATATGCCGATATATGGGAATATACATATATATGCAGATATATAGATAGGTTAACAACATCTACATAACCATGGAGGTACATATAAATGGGATACCTACCACATACTGACTGTTTTACATACTGACGCGCATAATCCCGAGGCTTAAGGTCCGAAAGAACACAGTACCGAAACACCAGATCCATGAGGTGTAAAATCACAATGTTAAGGGACAGATAGTCAGTGCTTTTGGTGTTGCGATTCAGGTAGGGCACTGTGTGTAAGTGTTTCTTAGGGCTGTAGTGTGTGTAAGTCTGTGTTCTGGGTGTGGTGTGTGTTCTTAGGGGACTTTAATGTGTGGGTGTTGGTTACATTTGTGCATCTTTTTACACGATCTAGGAGGTAGAATATTAAAGTAGGGGGGTGTGGGGGGCGCAGACACCTACATGGGGGGGTGTAGGGGGGCTTGCCCTCCTGCTCATACGTAGTGTAGGATGGTTTGTTTGGATGTGGTGGGTAGCAGTGTGTCTGTGTTTGCGTGTGTGTGTTCCATGTTCGTGTTACTTTCACGAGTTACTGTCGCTGTCGGTAATGTGGGATATGGGAGTCTGGGCCCGGTACTGTGTGCGTCGAAACTGTGTGGTTTTGGGATTCCGTAGGTATCCCATATATAGCGGTTGAAGTGTTCATATATGTGTATAGCATGGACCATAGCAATCACACATTCCACCATGACCAACCTTTATGAACAAAGGATATGGAGAGTATATGCCTATACACTATTACAAATATGTGCTATGGACATGAGCCAATGATAGTGTTACCACCTGTCCCACTTTGCGAGGGACAGTCCCTCTTTGGGTGGTTGTGTCCTGACCAAATATTTTAAATGTGGCAAATGTCGTGGGATTGTAGGACATAATTATGTCCCATATGTAATGTAATAGTTGCATACAATAGTTCTTTCTGTATCTAAAACACCTACATGTTACAAGAAACAGGATAAGCAAATAAACTGCTACAAGAATAAGCTTATATTTAGGCAAGAAAGGAAAGTTCTATCCCTTGTACTGACAGTGGGTTTTTGTCGGCCTGTAAATTCTGATGTGTGTCCCGAAAATGTCCCGCTGTGGCCATATGAAAAGGTGGCAACCCTATCAAAGAGGGTCAGTCACCAACACAACTACAATAACTGCAAATACCTATGACAGAAATACACAGCTTTCATGTAGCAACACGTTATTACATTCTGATGTATTTCCGAAGGGATTCGAGGACTAACATCACCTGCATGCTATACAGGAACCACATAACAGTGCCTTAATGAATCAGCCTGCAATTACCATAGTATTAGTCCACTAAAGGATAGGTGTTCAAATAGGGAAGGAACCCTCACGCACATATCGATTATGTATAAAAGCAGTTCCTACACACCTGCATCTGCTATGCACACCCACCAGCATCACCCCCACACCCAAACAAATTACAATTCAAACTGTAATAGCATCACAAATCATTCACTCACTGTACAACATCTGCAGAAGCCTTATCATACCTTGTCAGAGACACACTAACATGGCCGTATGTCAAATAGTTGCTGTTATACAATGGAGCAGATGCTGATGTTACAGGTTTTGTTTGCACTAATCCCATTTCAGAGGGGGGTGTGCACACCAGGATGTGTTAGCAATTACTGAGTAGCAGCACAGTATGCTACACTTGTACACCAAATCAAGGATGTCCGGTGAGCACACTGTAAACCACATAACAGTTCATGCATAGCCATACAGCCTTGAGCGGCCCAAACATCCTTGCCAGACTTAAACATCTGCAGAAGTATCAGATACAAACAAACCCTGCATAAGTAGCAATGTTCTGAAATATAACAGCTGTACTCACATGTAGAATAAAATCGACTAGCCATTACACACAATCCACGGGAGTCATGAAGCTAATATATCTCTATCGGTCTCCATATAGCTGTTGAAATACATCACAAACAACACATCCAGGCCATCTTCCTCAAAAGTAAGGCAAATGGACAACGCCCAAAAGGAGTACTCAGTTATACACCACTGTTGCCATGGTATTGGCTAAGGAGTAGCTGCACAGCTGATGTGCATCTAATTAACTACTTTGGAACACCAACTGGTGGTCAGGATACCACATGTTACTGATATTTAACTAGAAAAGGATGGGTTATCACACATTCAAACCATCCATATATACCAGCAGAACGTTACAAAGAAGATTGAAACACAAACTGAAAAGGACTGAATCGACAGTTAGTGACACCTCAGGTTACTAATAAGGTATGTAGAACAGTCAGTATGTCTGTGTATTTAGTACCTTTTCTGTAGTATTTAAAGTGCACACAATCCATATAGTGGAAACAGTTATCTTGTAGTGATGTATTGTTGAGAATAGTAACACTTGTAGTATTTGTGTGTACTGCTGTAGGTCACAAGGCACACACCGCATACACCACAAGGGATGCTATATAAGGGCTTTGAACAGAAATATTCCTCACCAGCCGCTGTCAGTGGCAGGGCTGGCCCAACAAGTATGTGCTATAACAGGGGATAGTATATGTTAATATATTGTAACAGTAGCCATATGTATGGGTGTATTACTGAGAATAACATGTCGAAGGTTGGCCCACTGTGCAATTATGATTTGCATTGTGAGATATTGTGCCAATAACTGTGTAATGTACAGTATTGTAGGCAGATATGTATTACAAGTTACATAGGATTACTGTTATGTTAGGCAAACATTAGTTATGTCTATTGGCATTTACAATACACAATAACAGGATACATATGTCTTTTAGTCACCCGGCAGTTTATCAGGATGATAACAAAGTAAAATGGAAGCGCTAGTTAACTATTCATGCACATAACCCATGTAATAAGTGCAAAGGTAGATACTAGGCTGTCTTACCAAGGGTATTTATAAGCCTAGCTAGAGTGTGTTGGCTTTCGCCACCCCCATAGGTTAGTTCCCTGTGTCTCTGAATGGCAGAGCCATTAGTTCCCTGTGCCTCTGTCCAGCAGAGCCACTGCAGTGATCCCTGGGGTACATGTCTGTCTCCCATCCACATGTCAAGGTTTCCTTTGAAGAGTGCTAGTGTGGGGCCCTGCCTGATGTACATTGGAATCATGTTCCAAAGCATGGGGAGTGTCCGGGTCAGGAATCTATCCATCCAGCACATCCTAGTCATCATTGTGGTTAGGTGTATAGCCCTAGAGCATGTGGCTCTCAGTGGCCTCTGTTTAGGTGCAGCATATCCAGCAATGCTGGGTTGGACATGGGCCTTGTATGTCATGCAGAGATCACCTGTGAGTATGCTGTATGCAACGGAGTACAGCTGGAGTTTCTTAGGTTGGGCTACATAGGTCATCTGTTTGAGGTCAGTAATCCTCTTGGTGTGGTACTGTTGTGGTCTTCCAAGCTGTTGCAGTTGTCTTGTAAGGTATATCCCAAATGGGGTGTTGTATCCTTTAATGGGTCTAATAAGTCATGAGTAGAGAGTCACAATGGCCTCCTTTGATCTGGATGCGAACCCATTAGAGATTAGGGGGGGCCATGTAGAAGGATATTCTAACCACCTTGTCATTATGGGTATCGAAGGAGAGATTGCTATCTACTGGGGATCCCAGATCCCTTATTACCTTTTCTGTATGTAGGGGACTAGCACCTATGTAGTAGTCCATGGGTAATTAGTTATATCCAAAGGGGATGACTATGCACTTTTAGGCATTCAGCTTGACGCCATGATATTGACACCAGGTATCCATCTCAGTGCGACCCTTCCTGAGGGTGTCTGTAACAGCTGGGGAAACAATTATGTTCCCTAGTTTGCAGTCGTCTGCAAACCTTTCCAGCCAAAGCCCTCCTGTGCTTGTCTGTACATCAGAGAATTATATACTGAACATGAGGTGTCCTAGGACTGAGCCCTGGGGGATGCCACTTGTAACTGGTATACAGTCGGACCTAGGGTATGCAACTCCCACTGTGTGGGTTCTGTCCGTGAGCCACTTTGCAGACCATCACATGACGTAGGGGTTAATGTTCAGACAGATGGGTATGTTGATAATACCAGAAGGAGGAATGGTGTTGAAAGCCTATGAGAGATCTAGGTAGGCTGTGTGGACTTCCTTACCCTCATCTAATGCCTTGGTAACTGTCTCTAAGAAGTCCACCACGTGTAGGAGGCATGGTCTGCCCTTAACAATGCCAAATTGGGAGGGGTCAAAGGTTTGGAGATACCCAATGTCTCTGTGACTGAGATCCATGATATGCTCCATAGCCTTGCAGACTAGGCTAGTCAGGCCTATAGGGCAATAGGTCCCATGGTCCGTTGTGGTGCCACCATTGTGGAGTGGGATAACTGTTGCTGTGTGCCATTCAGGGGGCACTAAGCCCAATGCGAGGCTGTTATAGAACATGGTGCATAGGTGGGGAGCCAGTACGTTCTATAGTTCATGTAAAACGCAGCTTGGGATGTTGTCCGGTCCATGGATGCTGTGATATTGGCTTTAGAGTGTGCAGCTTTGAGAGGAAGGGGGGAAAGGTAGCACTGAACCTATCTGCCAGGATGTTGCCAATATCAGTTGGTTCTGTAATGTTCATACCTTTGTGCTGTAACTCAGAGCAGATCTGGGTGTTGACATTGAGATATGTGACATAGCTATAGAATGATTTGTGGTTGTTGTTGGAATTAGTGACAGTTTTGTTTTCATAGCTAGCTTTGGAGGATATTGTAAGGGATCTCACCTTCTTACTGAGGCTGGCCAGGGAGCTCCTCCATGCATGGGATTGTACTCTCGTTTGCAGCAGTGTCTTCCTCCTGTAGTACAGTTTGTTTATGGCAGGGGACCACCAGATTGGTTTCCTTAATTAGGAGTACAGCGTCTTGGTTCTGTTTGGGATAGCATAATCCATGCACTCATGTAAGTGCTTATAGAGTGCATTTGTGTAGGATTCAGCAGTTGTAACAGTATTGTCCATCTGCATGAGTGTCATGATGTTCACCACGTCTGTCTTAAGAAGCATGAAGTTGGCTTTGTAGACATATTATACTATGGTTCCCTTAAAGGAGGGTGGAGGCGGGATGTGGATATCAGCAGTGTTCTGCTCATGGTCGGATCGGACCAACGAGGAGTTGACTTCACGTTTGGAGCACCAGTCACTCATGTTGGTAATGCCTAGGTCTAGGATATTGTTGCCCCTGGTGGGTGTGTGGCTATGTTGACGCAGGGCATTGGTGTTTATGAATTCCAGAAAGTGTTGAGCTAATGAGTTGGTACACGAGTAGTTTTCCCAGTTAATGGTGGGGTAGATTCAGTGAGACTATGTGATGAGTGTGGTGTGGTGCGAATATTTACCTTCTCCACATGACTGTCAGGGTCAGGCTTGGTTGGAGAGAGCTTTACCTCCAATTTGGCTAGATGAGTGCATCTCTCACAGGTTGTAGTGTTGGGAGGTAGGCGGAGAGGCTTGTCTGTGTACATGAGGAAATGCCTACATTGCCTCAAGATGATCAGATTCATCAGATAGACAGGTGAGAACACTGGCAGTTGACTCTTGGACATACCTGAATATAGAACTACTTTCCCCTAGATAAGTGAGGAAAGTGAGGACAAGAGCTATTTTACTCTAAGCAAGTGAGAAAAGTATGGACAAAACCTGTTTACCTCTATGTAATGAAGAAGACTGAGTGCTATAGTAATTAGTAGCTTACAAGTTCTGAACAAGTGCTGAGCATGAATATGCAATCCAGGTAGGGTCTTGGATAACATAAACTCATGACCCCCTCCCCAACAGGTACACAGGCATATATCCATGTACACCACAGGGCCCCTGTACCCACAACTATGCAGGTACAAGCTGCACTCAGGCTGCATGGGACTTGTCCACATCACAGGTTGTGTCATACACATATGGCAAAACAAGATGCTCTCCGTGTACACATCATGTAAAACATAGCTCCATGTCAGGCTGTGTACACACTGAATGGTGCACACCAACAGGTATCACAACCCACAAAGGGGGAGACACCACTGATAATGGGAAGTACTGCACTAAAACCCTGCTGAGTCTGGTCTGAAAGGCCATGAACCTTGATCAAATAATTGATGTCAGTAGTACAGATGTAAATGACAGTAAGATTGATGTCACACTGCATATCATAACCTTGCCAGGTCATAGGACATCATCACCCATACTGTGTACCACCTACACTCGGTATACTAGATGTACATTCCTATGTCACAAGAGTGTTTTGCAACGGGACTACTGGCAGAACCAATACTACAGAAGGTGTCAGAATAATACATGCTCATCACACAAGTGGCAGCTACAGTATGTCAGGGTTAATGAATTGTATTCCCCCTCATTGTAGTCCATACCTCACAGACAAACAGAAGGCATCTGCCTATTGAAGTATGCGAATGACTATGACCTAGGAGCAATAGCTGACTCAGGTGTGTTGTGGACAACATACAGAAGGGGCTTTGTGGGCGAGGTGTGTGTGACATATGGCCACAATCTGACAGCTACATATTGCATTGTCACCCTATGTTAATAACCCTGTAACCATGAACTACCACCTAGGCAGCGGTCAACATAATGGACACTTGTGTGTAAGGGATGCAGCTGAGCAGTTGCCTTTCTTGTGATAGCTACATCACCACACCTGTCAGGTAGTCATATGTGGCAACCCTAATAATGACAGGGTGCCATCCATGAATTTAGAGATCATTGTCCAGTCATACACAACACTCAAGTGACCCATATCAGATCACATATTTCCTTTAAGGGGTATTGGCCATGTGCAGATGGCCTACACCAGCCTTCCCATTCCCCATCTCCACTATGTAGCATGATGCATACCCTGAATAAATCCATGTCCAACCCAGTGATGTTGGACATGCCACATGTACACATCCTGATCTCAAACACATACTTTATGGACATCCACCTTCCACATGCTGGACAGATCCTTGTCCCATACACTTTACATAGTCCTGCCATGCTATGCATTCCTGTCCATCAAAGCTGCACATCTCTCCCCTCTCAGACATGGTGTGATGACCGCATGGTAAATGTATCATTAACCCTGTGGATCAGTAATGTGGCACTGCTCCACCTGGCCCCACAGACCTGCCTGTCGGCTACTGCCAGGTAACCTTTCATCCTAGATTCATACATGGACCATTGCATATAGCACACTAGTTGACTTTGACTGCACATGCTATAGTTGATATTCATCCTTGCAAATACCATCTGGCTAGCCAGTGTCCCATGTGTATCATATGTGCAACACAGGTGATACATGGCAGGATGTTGAATTGCTGTACAGTGCCATGTAGATGTATACAGCAGAACACATGCATATAAAACCTTATGTGAGCAAGTCTGCAGGGTCACAGGTCATGTCTGTTAAGGCAGTGTAAGTCTTTATATGTGACATATACACAGCATCAAGGTCAACTGCATTAATCTGGACATATCCAGCCATGTGCTGATAGGTAGGAACCCCAGTACAGGCAAACAGACATGCCCACATCAAGACAACATCCACATGGAGTATGAGCAATATAAGCAGGTGACACACACACATATATGGTGATAATATCCACTCACCATTGAGTGCCACATGTGTGTGACACAAACACGTCAGAGTCACATAGGTTTGTAAATACAACTATTTAAACATAATAAATGCGATACACATATATGTTCAGCTGTAGTTCTGTATGTCTCTGTGAGTCACTGTGACTTGTCTCCATCATTATGTCTTCCAGGTATGCTGCGTGCAAGGCTACCCCCCTTTTACCCGCTTGGAGGATGAGGCTCTCATCCCATACCTACTTCACAATCATGATATCCTGTTCAGCCATGTGTCACAGGATGCACAGCAGTGGGATGCCCTGTGGATGGAATTTCACAGGAGGGTTAATGATGTGGGTGGCCACAAGCACACATACCAGCAGGTGAGCAGACACTGTACAGACCTCATTAGATGGGCGAAACTGCGTGCAAATACAATCACCAGGGAACAAGGTGCAACAGGTGGTGGACTACCAACCCAGCCCCTACTCACACGTACCGAGGAGCTACTGGCCTACCTGGGGACACCTGCAGAACCACATCCACAAGCCTTAGCCAATATTGTGGAGGTGGGTGTCTCTCAACCACTGAGCCTGGAGTTGCCTGGTAAGTCAGTACTGCACCTATAACAACTATATTCCATATAGTTGCATGTGTCACTGTACAATATGTAATGCAACATCATATGCAAGGCATGTATACACACATGCCACATACTATAGTATGCTACTCTGTGTATGCACACATGTGCATACACCATAGTATAGTCTAATGTACTGGTGTATGTGTTAACATGCACATTGCACCCTGTAGCCATTATACAGGCGTGGATAATGTTCATACTGCTGTGTTACTCTTATTTAGGTACCTCTGGCATTCCACTGTGACAGCAGCCCATTGCAGGTGAGACTGTTATTATTTGTCAGGAATCATAATGCACAGATCTATCTGCCATGTGGCCATTTACAACATGTACACATACAATATACAGGTCGGACCTGCAATGCATCACAATGCCAACCCATGTGCAACACTTGCAAACTATGTGAATCATCTCACCAACATGAATCCTCACAAACTGTCATTGGCAGATGTGTGGACAGCTGTGCATACAATGGTGGAGGTGCTGTTCACTGTAGGGACATGTACTGAAGATCAGAACTACACATGTGGGGAATACAAACAGTACTACACAGTGGTCTAGAGTATGGCCAGCCC
Organism: Protopterus annectens; assembly: GCF_019279795.1. NCBI lineage: Eukaryota > Metazoa > Chordata > Ceratodontiformes > Protopteridae > Protopterus > Protopterus annectens. The sequence continues at coordinate 457,650,643 of NC_056733.1, read as the reverse complement.
ACAGGATTCACTGGTGTGGATCATAGCCCTGCTATGAATGTCACACAATATGATGTGCTATCTTGACATGTCCTTGGCATCTAGTGGCCTGGCTGCAACACTGCCCACCTAACCTGAAAACATATCCCACATACCACCCTTTGTCTGCATAACCCTGTCATCAGTGGAGCATATGACATCTATGGGTGTATGCTGTATGGGACAACACAGACATGTGAAATAGATGCCCGTCACAATAATTTGGCCAACACATGTACACACATGGCCATGGAGGATGGCCAGAGATATGGAGCAACACACACATTAGACGTGATGTGCTTGTGTGTACACCCTGTCATTCAATGGCTACACATGGTCCAACTATGGTTTTTGTGTAATGGTTATATTGTAGATGTGGAACACTAGACATCCTATAGGCTTGTGCGTATCTTGTGTAGGCGTAACATCAATCCACCACATAAGATGTGTTGAACATCTTGAGGGTGTCACGACATGACAGCAGTCACCTGTACAGTATCCACATCAGCCCACAGATATAGTACAGTCCCCTTGCTGGTGTCGGACATCAATGTCATACTTGCTCCTCGTGTGTGTGTGGGTGTGGTACACAGATGTCATGTGGGACATGGTGTACTGATGTGTTCGCCATGTCTGTCCATAGTTGCCAGGCAGCAGCAATATGGTTGCAGATGTGCAGGGGTGTCATCCGTATACGCATCAGTGACCTGTGTCACAACTTCCACATCATGGTTTAGTATGTGTACATCTCAGTGATGTGGGTCACATTCCACAGTATATATGTATTGTATCTGAACACAGTCATGGCAATGAACTCTGTCTGTAACTCACACTGTATAGCAATAGAGATGCCTCATGATTCCCTGCAATGGACATGCGCATCAGCTAAATGTGCAGTATATCTGTAGGGTGGACAGACAACACTGCATTGGGACACCATTGCCCCACTGTATATTTGACAGGACACCATTGTGTTAAACATGTATGCACATCATTGCACACATCAGCAGATTACATGTCATACTACATGTGATTGTAAAGGACATATGCCACACATCAGGCAAGTGTACGGTTAACCTGTGCTGGTCTGCATGGTGTAACATGGGGATGTATGCTAGCTACTACTATGATTCTGCAATTTACATGCCATCTGCTATGACACATGCATGCTGTTGTGTGCAACCCAGGGATGTATGATAACTACCACTATTATTGTCTGTGCTGCATGCCGTCTGCTGTATCACATGCATGTTGTATGCCTTCTGTCATATCACATGCGTGTGTGTCTGTGTGTATGTCTGTTGTATAGATTGTAATGTACAGTTCTTGTCTGCCCTCACAGGTGATGTAGGTGCGTTGCCGTCCTGCGGTACATCTTATGTTAGTGTCCCCACAGACTCTAGCAGTGATGATGAATGTATGATTGAGTCACAGGCAGAGTTGTCAGGGGCTGAAACTGTGCCATTGGTTGCCATTCCAGCTATATCCCCCTCATCCCCGCACACAGATCCCATGTCTGCACATACTCCATCACCAGTGGCCATAGAGGAAGGACAGTTGGCGCATGGTAGCTTGGAACATAAAAGTGTGGGGCTATGGAAGGTGTGCCTGCATACCATGGTGTCAGCCAACTGACTGGTGATGCCCCACACAGGCACGTGGCCAGTGCTACTCATAGGAGGACCGCTAGCCAACATGCTCCCGCAAGACAGAGCGCAGCAGCTGGCATCACCAGATGCATGTTTCAGCTTGTAATGGAGACACAGGCACATGCTGAATGGCACAACAGAGAAGATCAGAGGCTTCAGAGGGCTGCTGTCTGTTCTTTAAACAACAACATCCAGGCAATGGTAAATGCTCAACAGCAGATTGCTGAAGCTTTGGATAGACGGTTGGGTGACATGGTTGGAGTCCTTGACCATGGATTGACAATCCACGAGTGTGAGCTGTCTGCTACATCACCTGTTTCAAGTCTACATGTATGAACTACCTCACATGTATGCTCCCATAGTGGCGGTAGCAGCAGCAGTGCATCTGGTGCTGTGCTGTCCACACCATGACACAGCAGGCCACATGCACGTGGCCTGGGATGGTCCCAACAGGGACACAGGTCCAGTGGACAAGTGACATCAGACAGTACCCAATCTGCACCTCTGCCTGATAGTGCCCGTGCAACCCCTGGCAGGCACAGGTCACATGTCTGTGGCCGGACACCGTGAACTATAAAATCTCACCTGTACAGTCTGCAGCTGTCAATAATATCCCTGTGTAGGCCAGACACATGGCAGAACTGTGAACATACACACATGCACACACTGGAAACATATGTAGGGCACCGCAACACACACATGCATAACATCCACATGCACCCAATTAGATCAAAGGCCCTAACCCACACACATGATGTCATCCAGTGGTGCAGCCTAGGCCTCTGGCAAACATTATCACCCTGTGCATATAATGATGACTGTGCTGCATCCCTGACATCCATACCATCTGTGCAGGGACATGCTCATATGGTCTGATGCACAGGGTGAATAGACTAGGAAGATAAGTGTAGTTTACAATTGTTGAGTACTGTTGACAGGCAGCAGAAATACCATGTACTACAGGTGTACAATGCATTTCATACTGTTAACAGTATGTGTCTTGTGTAACAACAGTAACTGCATGTTGGTCATGATGTTCTGCTGTCCTCCTTCAGGTCTAATTGCATGTGCCGGTGGATGTCAGTGTTTACAGTTAGTATCCCATATGTCAATGTGGACTACTCACAGGTATGTATGAATATACCAGCATGCACCAAGTAGCTGCTACATACCAGTGAGAATGTCCCACGTTACAAACACATCTACTGATCCAAGAGCATAATAGCTGTGTATTAAGCTACTGTGGCTACAGACGTGACATCCATAAAGGGTGACATCACAGGTATAGTTACATGGAGTGGTGAGGTAAGAGAGTGGTCTAGCTGATTACAAGGGTAGATGCCAATGGGAAGTGTGATGCCTCACTGGGAATCAGTAATACACGTTCCCATGGCAGGATGCCAACACACAACTGCACCCACACACTCAGGTATTGACACCATGTATTCAGTGACACAGTAACACACCCACACACTCACGGATTCACTGACACAGTAACACACACTCATACACAGTTGCTACTGGTGAGGTGAGGACCACTGCCTATGTGCAAATCATCATTACAGTACTGTGCATCTACATGATGCACCACAGAGAATACACATGTACAGGTAGTCAGTATGGCCTAAGATCGGGGACATCAACACATATAGTAGAATGCCTAGATGGGGGGAGGGGTCTTATCAGTTCAGTATGGTAACATACATCCTCACCCCAGGGACCAAACAGCCCTACATACACACACTGTGGCATTCAGTATTGAATACACCTATGTCACTCACATACAGATACCTCACATGTGTGAGATACATGCCACTGCCTATGTCCTGCTTTCTACATTGCAGTCTGTACAGATGTGTACACTAGTGTACAGGAGAGTGAGTAACAACTGAGATGTATTTCCCACCATACGTGACATATATGGGCACACACGCAACCACACATGCCAGTACTGTAAATCTCAGACCTGCCTAGCTCATGATATGTATGACAGACGTACAGCAGTATTGCACGTGTTACAAACTGTACTGATGCTTCCTGTGGCAACAGTGCTGATATATGCACATGAGACGTCTTAACTATTAAAAAGTGTCAAGTGATTTACCTTCGCTGTCACCCTGACCGCTGTCTAAGTTGTGTGTTATGTCCTTTAATTAACAAAACCATTGCTTACCAGTTACACAGGTTATTGTAGGACTGCTTGTGACATACCTGTGAGCTGTCCACATCCATCTGCAAAGATGCCCCATCACTTATTTATTTCCACACATCTGTCCATACCTGAGGTACATCTTTCTGTACATTCAGCATATCACCATATACAGTATGCAATGTTGAGGCTGCATTGCAACTGCATGATGTACTACAATACACATCACCTGCATACATCAGCAACTGCACACGCATGTTATCTGAGCATGCAACACTATGTGTACAGGTGTGTAGGTCCTACAATCCTGACATTTGAGCATGTTTGCTGGCGTTGCAATTGGTGGACATGTGTAATGACATACATGACACACAGACTGTTGTATGATATGATGGGTGTAATGGGTGACTGGTACAGAGGGAATGTTACCTCTGTCAACATTGATATCACACCTTATGTACTGTTAGCATTCAGCAGCCATGGACCTACATTCCATGTGCATGTGTGCAATGGCTGTAGCCAGCTGTTTGCACAAAGGACAACAGCAGCTATGCTATTTACATGTATGTTTTGTGTGTGTGTGTGTGTGTGTGTGTGTGTGTGTGTGTGTGTGTGTGTGTGTGTGTGGTATGTACATACCCAGGGCAGGTACATGTATGTTATATCCATACATGAGGGTGTGTACTGCTGTACAGCAACAGTCATCTGCTAAAGGTGGAAAGTACCGAAGGCCCCTGGTGTGTGTACAGCTGACCTGGTTACCGACAGTGGTATCATTGCATTGCATAACACATGATGCAACTGTGTCAGTACATGGGTACTCTCTACAGTTGATGTAGTACTTGGTACAGTACACAGGTCAAGGGTCACATGGTGGTGTACTCTTATATGTCCTACAACATGTATGGATGCGTGTTGATGGTCTGAAGGCATGGTGGTGTCTGAGGTTTACATCCTGGAATGCAGCATGTGACACTGTATCCTGCACATGACTCATCTGTGATGCTTTTCATGGGGGTACTGGTCAGTACATGTGAGTGGCCTTTATGTATGTTGGGGCACCACCTGGAGCAGCCCGTACCTGTGCTATGGCCCACATGTCTGGTTCTGAGATATATGGGGGTAGTGCTATTGTGCACTACAGAGCCATTAGCCAGGAGTTCCTCACTGCACAGATGTCAGTACTCCCCATTGTTGGATCTACAGTGACCAGCTGTGATTATGGACCCTACACATCTAGCACTGGTTAGTATAAGAAAACAGTGCCATTGTCCTGTAGGTGTCAGGGAGTTATTCTGTGTTTAGGACATTTGCCTTGGAATGGCACTGTGTGGGCAGATGTGATTTGGGTATTATCCCCACTCCCTTGAATCATGGATGCATGTGATATGTGTCAAAGGCCTGTCTACTGTCAGCCATGTCATCCCAGAATGACAGCAGACGTGTAAAAGACCAGTGTCAAATATATGTAGAGCAGCGTTCCTGCTAACAATGACAACTACTAACACCAGAGCCCATTACAATGTGTTCTTTGCATCTACCTGTAATAGCATGGCCACTGTGGCCTTCCGTGTTTAGCATCAGAGTGCATCCCAGTCAGCCACGTGCTACTAAGTGTATGAGCATGCCCAATAAATCCTTGTGTAGATGGACACATAGTAGTGCACTCTGAACAGCCCTGTGCTACTAAGTGTGTGAGCATGCCCCCTGTATTACTAAGTGTGTGAGCATGCCCAGTGACACTTTGTGTCGGTTATGTGCCTCTGTGTATGGGCATGGCCATTGTAACCCTGTATAGTGGTACTAGTCGTCCATTCCACAGATGGGCATACTCCAGGTTAGGATGGAGTCCTACTTTAAACACACAGGTTCACAAGTATGTACAGCTTAACTGCCAGCATCCCTGTTGATGTCTGTATTCCTAGAAGGTCATAATGACAGCCTTGAAATGTGTATTCTGTGTGGCGCAACTCATAAGTATGTAGTATTGTAATAGTAATCTGTAAATAGGCAGGTGTTCCATTCCCACCACTGGCGTGTGTGTGTGTGTGTGTGTGTGTGTGTGTGTGTGTATGTCTGTCCCCATTTGCCAGAGGACTGTAAATTGCGTTTAGACTGTTCACACTCCATACAATTCGTATACCCACCTTTGGCAGGGCAGATGATGACACCCACCTACAAATACAGCTCTGGGAGTACTGTGTCCCAGTAATCTCAGTAGCATGTTCTGTAACTGCATAATGCTGTAGTGTAATAAAGTAGTTAGGTCGGTGTTCTAGTCCCACACTTGGTGTGTGTGTGTGTGTGTGTGTGTGTGTGTGTGTGTGTGTGTGTGTGTGTGTGTGTGTGTGTGTGTGTCCGTTTGCCTGAGGACTGAGTAATGCTTTTAGACTGCTCGCACTCCATACATTTCTTATGCCCACCTTTGGCAAGGCTGATGATGTCACCCATCTACAAATACACCTCAGGGAGTGCTGTGTCCCAATAATCTCGGTAGCGCATTCTGTAACTGCATAATGCTGTAGTGTAATAAAGTAATTAGGTCGGTGTTCTAGTCCCACACTTGCCGTGTGTGTCCGTGCATGTGTGTGTGCATGTGTGTGTGTGTGTGTGTGTGTGTGTGTGTGTGCAAAACGTACATCTGTCTGTTTCTCCCACATGTTCAATGGACTTTGTAAACCAGCATGTACATATCCCACTATCTTGGACTGTCAATATTAACCTTTCATCTCTTGGTTTGAATTCGTCTTTCCTTAACCATTACTGCATTTGTTCCTGATCAACATGAGGTTCTTCCAGAAGTTTTCTATACTTGCAACTATATTTATGCTTCTTCCACATTTCTTGCCTTCTCATCTGGTCCCTCACCTTATGTTCTTTCTTTGTTTTTTGGTGCATTCAGTTGATGCCTGATTTTTATCTACATCCGATTTGATTTCCTTTCCTGCTTGACGCCAATATGCTTCTGCTAAATTAAGCAGAGAAGTCATCCTAGATTTATTCACCTCATGTTTCAAAACTTTTACCACATTTGGTTCTTGTGAGGTCAGCAGATATGTGTGGAATCCCACAATTGCAGATCTATACATGTAATCAATTTCAAGGTGGCCCATCCCTCCTTCAGATCATGGGATATATAATCTTGGTATACACTGATTTTTATGAATCATTTGGTGATCATGAATCATCCTTCTTGTTTTCCTGTCTAATCTATCCAACATGTTTTGGGGCCAGTCATTCACTCCAAAACTGTAAGTTAGGACAGGAAGAGCAAATTGATTTATAGCTTGGATTTTGTTCCTAGATGTCAACGCTGTTGTCAGAAATAAGTCTTCTAAAGTATTCCTTATTATGCTTTATTTGCATTTGTTCATGTTTTATTTTTGATCCTTCATCAATTCCCAAATATTTATACATTCCCTCTTTTTCAAGTTTTTTTATATCACATTCTTGTCCCAAATTGATGTTTTCCTGGTGCTGCAGTTTTCCTGCTTTAAAGGTTGCCTTTGCACACTTATAAAGACCAAATGACATTCTTATATGATCTGAAAAAGTTTTGACAACCTGCAGCTCTGCTTTCAGTTCCTCATCTGATGACCTATACAGTTTTAAATCATCAACAAAGAGAAGATGAGAAGTCTTTACACTTTATTGTTTTCTAGGAGCCAAACTGTAGCCATGGCCTAAGCTGTTAAGTAAACAGCTTAATGGGTAAAATGCAAGGCAGAATAGCAACAGTGACAGAGAGTCACCCTGGAATATCCCCCTTTGAATTTTTATCCCTTGGATAATAATCTGTCCTTTATCATGTCTTAATTGCAAAGTGGTCTGCCACTGTTTCATGGTCACTGTAATGTAGTCGATCAGTGTAAGGTGTATCTTATACATTTTTAAGTGCTCTTTTATCCACGAATGTGAGATACTGTCAAATGCTTTTTTATAGTCAATCCATGCCATACTTTGATTCTTCCTCTTTTTACAAACCACCACTATGACTTTATTTAAGAACAAATTATCCTTTGTTCCATATGACTTTCTTTTATTTCCCTTTTATTCTACTGCCATAATTGAGTTTTCTTCTAAATGACTGTAAACCCTGTCAGCATCAATTCACATGTATAGTTTATACTTCGTCAAAAGGCAAGTTATTGGTCTATAATTTTTATGGCGCCTTGCTTGTTCATTCTTAAGTAGGAGCACTGTTTTGCCTGTCCTTAGCCAGGATGGAGTCTGTTCGGGGTGCGCATATAAACAGTTCTTACGCATGGCTAAATCTTCATGCAAAGATGTTAATACTTTTAACCAAAAGTTAGGTACTGCATCTGGGCCTGGGGTTTTCCAGTTAGAGGCTTTTCTTAACTTTGTTTCAATCTCTCTGGCTGTTACTTCATCCCATTTCATATCCTGCACCGTTAGACTTCTTATTATTTCCTTTACTTCTTCTATCCATTTAGCATCTTTGTTATGTTCCACAGAATCTTCATAGATAGTTCTTCAAAATGTATCTATTTCCTCTTTTTTTGGTGGTCTTTCAATTCCTTTTACCTTATTTCCCAATTCTCTATAAAACTTTTTTGGGTCATCAGTAAATTGCTTATTTTTGTAGTTTTCCTTTTTATTTATCTGTGTATCTTCTATGTTTTTCTGCCTGTGCTGACATTTTTAGTTTGTTGTTTGCAGTAGTGCATGATAGATCCTGGTCTCTTCTAATACTGCGCATTGCTTTTATCACATCTACTGTATCTTTCTTAGTATTTTTGTTGATCTATTCTCTCTTCTATAGTCTTCTAACAGTAACATTTCTTGTCTTGTCTGGTTTTATAGACTGGGAGATGATCACTGACAGAGTCTGAAATTGTACCTTTGGTGGTGTAATTGATAGGGTTTGATACTAGAATCCAGTCTGATAGAGAATTTGATGTCTTGCTATAATGTCTGGGGCTATTAATTAGTAGTGTGAAAACATATAAGTTCATGCTAGATGTAGGGGAGTTATGTCCAAGCAATTGACATTCACATCACCTAGTAATATTTGTTATTGATGAATTGTTATGGATATCCAATGTATGATATCTTCCAGTAGAGCTGTATTGTCACTGGGGGGGGGGGGGGGTGTAAAGACAGTAATGTATATTTGTTTATAATTGTTTATTTTCAGGAAAGTAATAAGATGCTCTGTTGAACAGAATTTATTATTGGTTTGTTGTAAGGGGAAATGTGGTAATTGTTGGGAAATATTAAAACAATACCACCACCTTTTCTCTTTGTATGGTCATTGCAGGTGATATTATAGCCTGGAGGTATGATTTTGGAGTAGTTTTTGCTGAGTTTAAGCCAAGTCTATGTTGGCTTATCCAGGCAGTTCAACGGTTTTATTTCTTATACTTCTAACATTTATGGCAGCAAAAGTTAGATTACCAGGGTTGGGGGGGTTGACCGTTATGGCGTTAGAGTAGTGTGTAGAAGAAAATTGTCTTGATGTTCATTTAGTATAAGGGAGAATTATTGACATTTGTTTTAGGAGTATTTTTACACTTAATTTTAACTTTAACAATATTTTGGCATTTGTTCTTTAAACGTTTGCTGTCAAAGTTTTTTTTCAGATGAATCTAAACTCCCTACTTGGTTTTTTGAATCTCAGCTAGTGTCATTAAGAGTACATTCCTGTTCTACAATAAGCATAAAGAGGGTTTCTAGTATGTGTGGGGAGACCATGACTTGAAATATTATGGGTTTCACTTAATTTATTATATTGAACCAGTCTGTTTGATCATGGGCATTGGGCCCATCACCTGTGGCCTAATCCCTTTCTCAACAACACAGACTCTTGCTTGCCATGATATGCTGCGTCCAGTGGTTTAACAAATTGTGTCTGTTTCATTTAGTGGGGCTTTCTGTTTGATTTAAAAAAGGATCTGATTACTCTAGCCCTTGAATTTGGATCCAAACAATTTAAATAACTGCCAGCACCTCTGTAACATTCCTTTCATACATACATCTTTTGAGAAGCTTGTTTATTTACAGCTTAATTCCATCTTACAAGGGTAGTCTCCTTTTCAGCCAAGTTTCTGCTTTTGTCATATCAATGAAATAGCTCTTATATGAGTCTAAACTTATTCAAGCCTTTACTGTCTTTTTTTGTGTGTTTCTTTTTAACACCTTTATCTTCCTGTGACATTTTGATATTTTTAGGGTTAGCTTCCATAACTACTGACTTACCAGTTAATAATAGGCATGCTAGAAAAGGCTAAGCCAGCACTAAAATAATACTGCTAGGGCTGTTAACCAAGTATGTCCTGCTGTGGAGACATTAATCAGTTTGCATCACTTTGTATTTAAATCTTAATATTTACTTTGATATTTTCATAACTGATTGAGCTGTATGCTGTCGAGGGACACAGTGTGAAATGTTATGCTTGGAGTAGAAAAATAAATTGTCATTGGCATTTATAATACACTATACTGGAGATTTTGCTTGTTGTTTGCTAGCAGTTTAAAAATATTATGAGTAAATATTTCTATGGGTACATTATTTTTTCCAAAAACATATGACTTAGAAACCATTGCATGATATCAGGTGTAACCAGTAATGGCAGTAACATGCTACAAAAGAAATGAGCTACTGTAATATATTACAATTCCTAGTAACCAGTAATATAATGTATTACTGTTTCAAAACAGACTGCAGTGGTGGTGCTGCGGTAACGTTGTCGCCTCACGGTAAGATGTTGTCTTGTTCAATTCTCAGCTAGAGTGTCTTCTGTGTGGAGACATGTGTGAATGGGCATACTTTCATTGAAGGTTGTGCATCAGGGCCAGCAACTTGGCACGTAAAAATCTACTGCCAATCATTAGTGGACCGGAGTTCTGCTGTGGCGACCCCTAAACGGGAAAAGCCGAAAGACACAACGACTGTTTCAAAACAGTAATGAAGTAATAGTAATATATTATTGTTTGTAGTAATTAGTAACATGAATGTGCATTACTTTTGCACTACTTTTGCTTAAACAATGGTTCTCAATGTGGACAGTATAGCCCCTAAAGATCTAGTTAGAGTGTATCAAAACATGCTGTACAACTAATCAGTTGGACAGCACAGCTTCTTGAAGTGTGGTGTGCATAGCAAATGTGTTCTTGTTCACATACAAAGTATAAAAAAACCTGTATGCTATGCCAAAGTCCCGATAAGCTTCAAAGCACAGACAACTCCAAATGAAAAGCAACAGGACACTGCTGTGTAGATAAAATGTAGATAAAATTTAATCCAAACATAGACAAATAAAACACCAAGTAAGCGCTTTTGGGTTACACCAACCCGAAAGCACTTACTTGGTGTTTTATTTGTCTATGTTTGGATTAAATTTTATCTACATTTTATCTACACAGCAGTGTCCTGTTGCTTTTCATTTGGAGTGTTCTTGTTCACAGTGTGATGTCACAGAAGTCCCTGAGGGTGTATAACATCTTGTGGCAGGCTATTTATGAGCTTACGTGAGTACCTGGTTTCACACCTCATGTATGCTATGTTTTATGCAATTTTGAGAGCATATATTCCAGGTACTGTTAGTAAGGGGTGCCTGATTCATTTTTGGGCACAACTTGTGGAGCAAAGTACAGCACCTTGGTATAGCACCACTGTATGGTCAATGCTGTCATCCCAGCTGTGTGTGAAACAATTGGCAGCACTTGCTTTTCTTCATGATGATAATGATGTCTTTCAGGCTTTCTATGACTTGATAGCAGCATTTCCCCATAGGCCAAGGATCTTATTAAATATTTCAGGGAGTGACATGTCTTCTTGAGCATAAGTAGCTTCATGTTTTCCACCCCTTTTCCCTTCTTATTTTAGATCATAAATTACTTAAATGAACTGTCATTGTCAAGAAACCAGAATATAGTCAAGGCTTGGCATCCCTGTGTCCACTGTTTACTGGGATGCAGAATATTTGATTTGTGTACTGTTAAGGCAGTGTTGGTTTAAGAGCAGAACAGGTGTGATGAATTATATTTATGGCTCTCTACCATCATGGCTATATGCCCTGCTAGACCACTTCTGCACTGCAGACATGAGCGGTTTACAACAGTTGTCAGTAATAAATACTTGTACACAGTGCCAGATTTCTCAAGAGCAATTGTCCTACTCAAAACATAAATGTGTATGTACTCCTAGATGTGTCCGTCATAAGGTGCACCTTTCAGTTGTACTGTGTTTAATCTAAGTTATTGATTAAGCATACACACTAAACTATTGTCATATTCGGTAATTACATAATGATAAGTTTGAGACCTTTCTCCTGTCATACTTTAATTTTTAATCACCGTCCAGGGTGGAATGTTATTCTATTTGTATTTATGTTTCATTAAAAAAGAATATGTATAAGTTGTGTTCTGTAGCCAGTTATATATATCTTGCATGTTTGACTATCAATGCAGGAATTACTTCTTTTCATGCAGACATAGGTGAGCATAACTAGGTAATTTGCATTACAGTGCCATTACTTATTTCCTGCCATACATTTGTGCATCTCTACTTCGTGGTGGGCAATGTCTTCTCCTTTACAGAGAACATTGTGTGCATCAAAAGCATGGCAACGCGGATGTAAACATATTCCACACGTGTGCCGAATTTGAAATAGCTGTTCCATTCAAAGAGAAGGTAAGTGAGTGAGTGTGTGTATATGTATATATGTATTGTGTGTGTGTGTGTGTGTGTGTGTGTGTGTGTGTGTGTGTGTGTGTGTGTGTGTGTGTGTGTGTGTGTGTGTGTGTGTGTGTGTGTGTATGTGTGTGTGTGTGTGTGTGTGTGTGTGTGTGTGTGTGTGTGTGTATACGCATGTAATTTAAACTAGCCATTCATTGCTGTATTAAACAGAAGGTGTGCATGTGTGTGTGTGTTGCTGTGTGAGAGTAGGTGTGTATGTTGCTCTGTGTAAGAGAGTAAGAGTATGTACGGAATTTAAACTAGCTGTTTGTTGATGTATGAAAGAGATGGTGTGTGTTGCTGTGTGAGAGTAGAGAGGAAGGTAGGTGTGCATGTGTGTGTGTGTTTAACACACCTCTCAACTAACCATATTCAGCTTCATACTTTTGGTCTGATTGTCATAAAATTTGTGTTTTTTTGGCAATCATGGAAGACTTAAGTCACTAAATAATGGCATATATGAGTCTCAGACTTTATATCCTTCAGAAAATACATGCTAACACAAATCCTGTTATTCTAGCAACTTTCTAAGTTAAAAAGAGCAATATTTAAAATGTGTCCCTCTTTGGACATTGTATCCCCATTATTTCAGGCTTTGTCCAGATTTCTTGCACTAAGAGGTTGAAGGGTGCATACCTCTCAACTGTCCAGATTTTTGCAGGCTGTCCTGATTTTTGCCTCATATTTTTGGCCTATTCCTCAGCATTTGTGGTTTTCTGGAAAATCACTGAGAACTGAAATAACTAAATAATGTCATATATTTGAATTTCAGACTTCATTTCCTTTAGAAAGTGCATGCTAAGGCAAATGTTATTTTAGCAGCTTTCTAAGTCTATAAGAGCAATATCTAAAATCTGTCCCTTTTATGGGGCCTTTGTTCCTCCATTATTTTATGCTTTGTTCAGGCTTCTTATACTAAGAGGTTGAGAGGTATGGAGCTATGGCATGCAATACCTTAGTTAGGAGGGAGGGCAGGTTAGTCAGTTAACTTGATCAGGCTTGACCCTGTAATTTGGTTATGGGAAACAAGAGCCTGAATCCTGTACACTGACTACCAGACTGCTGAAGGAATTGTGAGCTTCAGTGGAGAGTGGAGATGAGCCTGAATCCTTTGCACCAACTACCAGGCAGCTGATGGAACTGTAAGTCTGAATGTTAGTACATTTTCAGGGAATTATGAGTTTCAGAGCATTTTCAAGGGATTATGAGTTTCATTTCATTTCATGGAATTGTGAGTTTCAAGGGAAGATAAGTTTACTGTTGCTCGTGCTAAGTCTGTTTTCGATAACTGTTTTGTTATCAAATGACAATCACCGTGTTGTAGAATTTGAAAGCAGTATTAGTAGCATAATTACCTTTGGTGCAGAAAGCTGTGGATTCTTCTCCTACTCCATGCAGTTGGAGTGCTGATATTGCATTGCTCTTTTGATTGCTGATTATTCGGTGCATTGTAAGGGGGGATAGGGGTTCTACACTCCTGAGTGTTTCCTCTTTTGTGTGAGATGCCTAGTGACTATGAACTTGTTGTCAGTTTGTCAGTCATTCCCTGTTGCAGTATTACCAGCTTGCCAAGTGTTTTTTTAATGTAACATAGGCAATTAATTCTTCAGGGGCAGGAGTCACTGAATTTGTAGATGAAACATTGAAATGTAAAGCTGTTTTGCCAGTAGCAACATCTTCATTAATTAAAGATCTCTTTAATGTGGAATTATTTGGATAACTTTTACTTCTGCAGAGATTGTGTTTATTGACCAGTGATATTGGTGGATTGTAATGTGACATGTAATATGACAACTGATAAACTGTACTTATGTAAAAGTAACAACAACAGTAACATGTTACTTTAGTTAGTAACTAGTAATAGTAATATACTTTTTTAGAAAAGTAATAAATAATGCTAATATATTACTTTCACTGAAAGTAACAAGTAATAGCAATTTATTACTTTTATAAGTAAATAGCACAACACCTTAGATGACACTGAAGAAAACTGACAGCAGTATTTGCATTGTTTGGTGTACATCTTGAGAGATACATGGAGAGATATTCTATATTATTTATGTTATTATAAACAAGCATACTTCTTTCACATTGCTGTAAATATTTCAATAAAAACTCAGGAATGCTTTGCTGTCATTATAAAGCTCAAATTTGGTTGAACAAAAAACATATGATATGAAATATTAAAATGTGCAGTTTCCAATATATAAAAATTGTTTGTGAGGTTATATTTTCCTTTAAAACTACTGGTACTTCCCCTGTAAATAATATATGCTTACAAACTTATCAAAAAAGCAATCTTCTTTAGTTACTTGATGACCTAACTTAATTTCACTGTGATCATCCTCGGACGGAACCTATTGCTGAAACTGCTTCTTATGCCTCTAACTTCACCTGCCACTTAAACAGTTGTACTGATAAGGCAGTCCCTATTGTAACCAAATATAATGAGAAAATTAAAAACAAATGGCTTTGGAGGAATACCCATAAAAATAAAGTATTTAGCAAGAGAAATAATGTTGTTTATAAGAGGCCTCATTCTACCTACCTTAAGAGCATACTGAAGCATATGAGTTACAATTTTCAGGGAGCTATTAGGAAGCTCAAAACCAGGAATGAACTTTAAATAGTCACTAAAACCAAAAAAAAAAATATATATATATATATATATATATATATATATATATATATATATTATATATTTTTTTTCTTCTTCTTTAACTAACTATGACAGGAAGTTGAACTAAAAAAAACAATACAAAGAGCTACTCTACAGTAATGCTGTACACTCTAACCTAAAGAAAGCAGTGAATATCCAAGTTAAAAAATTTACATTTTACTGTACCCACTGTTATAACTCTTCCACAGAGTCCACGATCCCAGCCTACCCCTCTAATTACTGTGGAACAAGTTCTGTCAGCCCTCTCAAAAGCTAAGAATACCTCATCCGTGGGCACTGATTATATGCCAGGTTGACTGATTATCACAGCCAAAAAATGGCCTATTTAAATCTCTACTTAACAACTTTAATCTAAACCCCCACAGGTTACATTCATGTAGTCTGGACTACATGCATTGTAGTACCATTACGCAAGGACGGCCCAACCACAGACCCTGGTGACCATGGACCTCTTAGTCTCACTAGCCTAATATGTAAAGACATGGAGCATAATAAACCAGAAGTCCTTAATCTGGATATTGAAAATCTCTAAACTCTGGATCCTCATTGATTTAGCTTTGTCAAAGAAAGGTCCTGCATTTTTACCCCATTATTTTCTTTGTAAAAGTAAACAAAGCAGGGGATAGCAGTTGTGCATATGTGGACCTGGTCAAGACCTTTGATGCTGTTTCCCATGCAGGCATTATTGACTGACTTGTAAATTTTAACATAAATCTTTATGTTATGTGGTGGATAGCTAACTAACTGTCTGACAGAACCAATGTTATTAGAGCCACAGGTGCCATGTCTAAAAGCAAACAAAGTTATCAGTGGTGTACTACAGGGCTCAGTGTTGGCCCTCTTGTATTTATCATCTTTTGAGGTGACCATTAGGCCAGTGTTCCTGGCCCATGGTTAGCGAAATTTATAAATGACTGCAAACTAGTTATTCGTATTCAGTTTTCCACTGATGTACCATTGCTCCAACATGGGTTAGACCATGTTAACAATTGGTGTACGGAAAATGGTCTCAAATTTAATAAGAAAAAATGTATCATAGTTCATTTTGGTCAACAAAATACTTTAATTTACCATATAGGTGACACACCATCTATTTAGTCACTGTTGTAAGGAATCTTGCTATTCAAGTTAATAATTCCTTATCATTTGGCCATCATTTCTCTGCAGTAGTTCAGAAAACCTTCTGTCTGGCTCATCTAAATTTCCAAGGCATCTCCACTAGATTCAAAAAATGTTTTAAGTCTCTTTTACTCATATCTCAACAGACCCGATATCAAATATAATGCACCTTTCGGTATGGGTTAGTCTAAACAAATCATTCAGCTTTAGAGACATCATAGATTTATAACTGAAAAATCAGTTGCCTCAAAAAAAATCTTATTTATTGGGGAAGTTTGAAGGGCCTCTCTCTTCACTCAGTCTCATATAGACTCCTCTATGGAGATCTGTGTTTAGCCTTTCAAGCCATGAAATATCCAATATTCTTTGGCCTCATATTCCTTCACAGAAAAACCTGTAACTGCAGTACCATGTTAAATGAACTAAATATTCATCAACAGATACATAAGACACATTGGAATGATAAATGCATATCCCAAAATATCCTTATTCTAGATGAAAGTGTCAATGATTGATATATGGGGGGTTTTCCAGGTTTTTCTTACTATCAGTAGATGTTGTTTGATGATTTTAAAATGATTATTTTGAGAAGGGGTCCTGCATTTGTTTCAGCATCTGCAGAGCATATGAGGGCTATGTAAAGCCAGTGGTCTAACATTCTAAGCATTCTTTAGGATTGTGATTTATGTGAAACTACCTGTCTAATTTCTTATGGTTGAGTAGCAGACTACAAAGCAATGATGATTTACTGAATGTCTTGATGTTAGCTCATCCAAATATCTTTTCTATAGAACTGTGATGTTTTGACAAACTGCCATTCTTCCTTGACTACACCTATTTGCTCTTCTTCCTGAGGTGCTTGAGCCCTGAGTATTTCCTTGAACTCATATGCTTTCTCTCCAGTCAGTTTCCAGGTCTTCAACTTTGTTTCTGATGACCATAGAGTCTTCTCTGTCTGCTGCTTACAGCTAGTTGTGCCCAACTGCACAGTTAGTGTACACATTGTAGACATTATTGAATGTGGGAGGTTGACATAATGGTTACGATATTTGCCTTTCACACACAAGGTGCAGTGTTTGATTCTCATGTGCGTTAATTGGATAAGCTTAAAATAACCCACAAGGGCAGTTAGCATAGCATGAACCTATGCTAAGTGTCTGTTATTCTTCACGTTGCTCTCTTCCTATGGGTAGTTAAAAAGTTTATAAGCACGTAAGAGTTGATGTAATATGTTTGAAGAGAATATCTATTTGAAATTTGATTTCAACTATATGTGGTCAACTGAAATGCTTGCAAATATAAAACTGTTGACTAGCTGCCTATACCCATTTTTATATTTGTTGTTACTTCAACATTTGAATGAAATTTTATGCTTTGTGGGAATGTATGTTATTGTTACTTCAGCATTTGAATGAAATGTTATGCTTTGTGGGAATGTATGTTATAATTTTAATGATTTTTAAAACAACAGCAAATAATTTTATTGATATTTTACATACTCAGAAATAATCACAAGAAGCAGGTATTCATATCAGATATTATGAGTGCACATTATGCAGTTCCTTGCCAGCCCTAGTTTTCCACTCAGATGCCATGACTGTCTTTGGTGCAAAGGAAAGTAGAAACCTGTACTGTCTGTCTTGTTCTGTCCAGACCCGGGTTCCCTCTTACCTACCTTCACTCCCCATACCCAAATAATTCAAAGACTACTCTAATGGCTTACCCAAATTATGTTTCTATAGCCCTCTGCACTGCTTCCATCTCCTGGTAGCTCTGCTAAATTCCTAGAACATATGTATTATACCTGCTTGTCTTCACCACACCTCTAACACTAACATATTTTTATCTTCATCTGCAGATTTTATCTTTCAGTACAGTAATATACCACACATGCATGATTCTGACTTACTGATCTCAAACCAAGTGTCATCTGTGCATACTGGTCAGCCCCGACCAAATCTCTACCCAACGTTCTGCAAGACATCAAAACTTTTTGTTTAATAAATTCCTTGGTAATAAATTGTAGACCAGGGTAGTTGGAGGAAGATTGGTGAGCAGCATATGTTATGCAGTATATGTGGTATCACCATTAATGTCCGTGCATTTATTCCCCCAATATTGCATTTAGTATACTTTCCTACTTCATTAGCAAGTATAAAACTTTCCTTTGTAAATTATTTTTTTTTGTTTTGCAACTCTGTCTCACCTCTAACTGCCCTGCTGTTCCTACTCCCCTTCCCCATTCTTGTTCACACTAAATACATTTTTTTGTGTTTCATGTTAAACTAGAGACGTGCGCAAATCTCTGAAAGATTTTGAGATTATCAGGAAAAATTTAATCCACATTCTAACCATTAATGTGCAGTCATCTGCATAGATTTGAAAGTATGCATCCCCTATATTGGTCTGCTATGATATTAACATGTTTGTAACAATATTAAGAACACACCTGGAGACAGAAGGCACCCTTGCCTGGTTCAGTTCTGTACGTTAGCTGCCTCTGTGACATCTATATTGACTCAAAAGCTGGGAAGCTATAAAGAAGTTTCACCTACATGAAAACTTTGGGACCAGTTCCCCTGACACTTATGACTTTAGAGAAGAAATTCCAATCCATATTGTCAAATGCTCAGACAGTACTACACCCACTGTTCTGAATCCTGTTGAAACTTCTTAATAAAGTGGCCAACAGCAATCAGTTATCAGTTCCCTGGTGACTTTTCACAAATCCATTCTGACCTACAAAGATAATTTTGGAAAATATACTAGACAAATGCCTAGCCAAGATTTTAGCTATGACTATTCTATCTATATTCAAAGGGGATATTGTCCTATAGTCCACTGGACAGGTGTATAATATTTTCTTGGGAACTATGGAGATTCTTGCATGCAGTAGAGTCCTAGTAAGATAATTCATCTTTTTATCAAATCATATACATACTTCAGTGCTTTTTGCAATTTCTTCTCCTCCTTACTTATAGAATTGAACTTGAAAACCATCCAGCCCATGGGTTTCCCTCATTTAATTTAATTCAGGGCCCGTTTTATTTCCCATTCTGAAATAGAGGCATCTAACATCTTCTTATCCCTATATTAAGTTTTCTTCTATCTAAAGAAAGTGCAAATCAGTTGTCTGTTGCACTAACTTGTAAGTAACGGAAATGAATGATAGAACATGTGAGGAAGTTATTTTAAGAAAGCAAAACAAAATAACAAGAGATTTTTAACAGTATAGAGACAATAGGGCCTATATTTTTAAAGGTAAAGTAACTAGGAAAAAGGCATATGACACAGTAAATGTCATTAAGGATGGTATAATCAGCATTAAGCAGAATATTGGTCAAGGTAGGAAAATAATTGAAACAAATAGTAATGATAACAATGCAGGCGCAACAGAAGAAATAGAGGAAAACAACCTTGAAGTTAATGTGTATACTGGACCCAAAAACTCGAACCCTTTGGATCCCAAGGTTGGTCTTGATTTTATTGAACTCTCTGATGTGGAGGGTGAAGGGGACATGAGTGATCAGGATTTTTCAATGGACAGGGGGAAAGGGAAAAATCAGTCCAAAAGAAGAAATAAGGGGAAGGTATAGTTACTGGGGATGATGGAGTGACTTTCATTTTTAAAGGTTTTCATCTTTTTAATTTAAGTAGAGTAGAAATTAAATTAGAGCATCTTCAACTTTTTGAGAAAGGTTTTAAATTTGTTCTTTTAGCTAGGTTTGATGTTTATGACACCCTTATAGAATTGAAAATGTTTATTAGAAAATTTAATTTAGTTCTATTATTCAACAAACAAACTTCAAGGTTGGACACACCTTTTAGGCAATTAATTACATATAATCCACCTTTGCACCCAGCCCTACAAGTGTTTGAAGCAATGTGTATGTCAGATATATACTCTCTTAGTATGGACAAAAAATACAAGAAGAAGTATGGTAAAAAATACAACTTAACTAAAAGAGAAAAGGAGGTCCTGGATGAGTTGGTATGCAACAGAGATATGTATCATGAAGCCAGATAAAGGGGTGGGATGGTCTTGTTGGATGTCATTGATTATTCATGCAAAATGCTAGAAATTTTGAATGACACAAAAGTATATGTTCAAGCCTCTATTAATAGGTTCATAGGTTCATAGGTTCATAGGTTTATACTAGGCTAACTGCCCTAGGGCATTTATAAGCCTAGCCCAAAGTTATGTGGCTTCCTTATGTTAGAAATACTGTGCCCATTAGTTTGTTGTGCCTCTGTCCAGTAGTGACACAGAGATGATTCCCGGTAAACCTACGATCTCCATCCACGGTCAAGATTTCTCTTGAACAGAGCCAGCGAGGTGCTCTGCCTCACATGGACGGGATTTTATTCCACAGCATGGGGAGTCTCTGGGTGATAAATCTATCCCTCCAGCACGTCCTATTTATATCCGTGCTAAGGTTTAAGTCTCTTGCTCTAGTGGTTTTGGTGGATTTGGATTTTTGAGGTGGAGCATGTCCATTAATTCGGGTTGGTCATGGCCTTGTATGTCAGGCACAGGTCACCTCTGAGCAGACGGTATGCAACTGAATAGAGTTGGAGTTTCTTCAGTCTGGCAGCATATGACAGGTTTTGGAGTCCCTTTATCCTTTTGGTGAGGAACTTTTGGGGTCTCTCCATTTGCTGCAGGTGTCGGGTGAGATACATCCCGAATGGGGCATTGTACTCGATCATTGGTCTGATAAGTGAAGAGTACAGGGGAACAATGACCTCACTTGATCTGGATGTGAATCCCTTCATGATCAGGTGGGCAATGTAGAAGGTCTTTCAAACCACTTTAGCAATGTGAGTGTCAAACGAGAGGCCACTGTCAACCTGGGTCCTCAGGTCCCTGATAACCTCTTCTGTGCTTAGTGGGTTGCCACCTATATGGTAGCTTGGGGTTACCTTGTTTTTCCCGAAGGGTATGACTATACACTTTTTTGCGTTTAACTTCAGGCCATGGCTCTGGCACCAGCTATCAGTTTCCATGAGACCCCTCTGAAGAATGTCTGTGTCCAATGTACTATCCACTATGGCACCCAGTTTGCAGTCATCCGCAAACTTTGTCAGCCATAGTCCTCCTATGTTTGCCTGTACTTCTGAGAAGTAGATGCCGAACAATAGGGGGCCAAGGACTGAGCCCTGTGGGACTCCACTTGTAACCGGCTTGGGGTCTGACATGGCTCCAGCAACTCTAACCCTGTGGGTTCTGTCCTTTAGCCAGTTTGCAACCCATCTCGTGACATATGGGTTTACATTTAAGCTGGTAAGTTTCTCTATAATACCCGAGTGGGGTATTGTGTCAAGCTTTGCAAGGTCAAGGTAGGCTGTATGGACTGCCTTTCCCTCATCAATGGCCTTGGTGACTGTTTTGAAGAAGTCGACCAAGTTCAAAAGGCAAGATCTGCCCTTGACAAAGCCAAACTGGGTTGGGTCCAAGGTCTGCAAGTCCCCTATGTCCTTGTTTATGAGTGCCATTATGATCCTCTCCATAGCTTTGCAGACCAGGCTTATTAAGCTTATGGGGCGGTAATTACCAGGGTCCGTAGAGGCACCGCCTTTGTGGAGTGGAACCACAATTGCTGTACGCCACTCCTTGGGCACATATCCTGTTGTGAGGCTAAGATTATACAGCTGCCTTATGTGCGGGTTTAGTTCTTCATCGAGTTCATGTAGCACACAGCCGGGGACCCCATCCGGTCCCATTGATGCTGTGTTTTTAACTTTAGAGAGAGCAGCTTTCACCTGCGCATTTGAGATGTCTGGTA
Organism: Protopterus annectens; assembly: GCF_019279795.1. Classification (NCBI taxonomy): domain Eukaryota; kingdom Metazoa; phylum Chordata; order Ceratodontiformes; family Protopteridae; genus Protopterus; species Protopterus annectens. Next base: position 457,628,541 of record NC_056733.1, on the reverse strand, counting down.
GGCTACTCTCAGTTGGGATAGTTATCTCTCCTTTTGGGGGTGAAGTTTGCGCTGAACCTGTCTGCCAGTATGTTGGCAATGTCTGTGGGTTCAGTGATTTTTGTATCATTTTGGACTAATTCTGAGCATATCTGGGAGTTTCCACCCAAGTTTCTGACATAGCTGAAGAAGGCCTTATGATTGTCTTTTGAATCTATGGCAATTTTTCTCTCAAAGTTGGCCTTGGATGATTTTATGAGAGATCGTAGTTTCTTGCTAGTGCTGATCAAAGATGCCTTCCCTTTTTGGGATTTTGCTCTATCATGTAATAGCTTTCTCCTCTTATTGTAAAGTTTGTTTATGGCTGGGGTCCACCAGACTGGACGTTTGCCCTTGGTGGAAAGAGTCTTGGTTTTATTTGGGATTGCCTGATCCATGCAGTCCTGAAGGTGTTCATAGAAGGCATTTGTAAGGGCTTCCAGCTTGGGTTGTGGTTTCCATTGGCTCAGGGGCCTTGAAGGATACCACACCTGTCTTGAGTAGTGTGAAGTTTGCTTTAGAGAAGTTCTTCACTGTGGTCTTTTTTGTTTGGGGTGGGGCGGGATGTGGATTTCTAGTGAGATTAGTTTATGATCTGATCTCACCAATGAGGGATATACTTCCGGTGTGGAGCATTTTGTCCCCATGTTCGTGATGATGAGATCTAGTATATTTTCTCCTCTTGTGGGGATGGTGACTAGTTGTTCCATGGCATTTGAATTTATGAACTTCAGGAACCTTTGGGCTAGAAAGTTTGGGCTTGAGTAATGTTCCCAGTCTATATTCTGAAGTCACCCAATATGATGGTGTTTGGTGATACATTTATACCCTCCAGTGTCTTCAGGAAGGCTGTGTGAGTTTCCTGAGTTTGAGAGTGTGGCCTGTAGCATGCTACAAATTGTAGAGCAGTTTTGCCTATGGTTAATTGCACCTGGATGGTTTCCGATGCTTCGTGCATAGCCACCAACCTGGAGGTGTGGGTATCCTTGATGAATATGGATACACCCCCTCCTTTTGTGGTGTGGTCCGGGTTTTGGGGGCATGATATGAGATGAAACCGGATAGTGCGGGGTGCTCTCAGGAGCCTTGAACCAGGTTTCAGTCACAGCACAGACATCGATGTTCTCCATACTGAGAAGGGCCTGTGCATTTTGAGATTTAGACTTCTGGCATTGAGCAGCATTACCCTTAGTTTCTTCACGTTTTTGTTTTCTAGGGTGGTAGGTTTAGAATTTGAGCCTTGCCTAAAAAGGCACTATGGGAGTGGCAAGAGCCTTAGCCAATATCCGGAATCCCAGGGGTGACAGGTCAAGCCGTCCCTTGCGAAGCAGCGTGGCTTGTCGAGCATGTCATCCCAAACAGACAGGCACTGGATCCCCTTTGAATGACACCAGAAATTAAGCCAATTGTTAAAGCTGATCATCTTGTCACTATATTGTGGCATCATTCTTGGTGAAGGAAGGATACTGCTCAGGGTCAGGGTCATACCTGCCTGGGCTACATAATCAGAGAGCTCCTCTATGTCTCTTTTCATGTAGTCCAGAGAGATATGTCTCAGGTCATTCACACCAGCATGGATAATGACTGTGTCATACTTGTACTTGCCGTGGAGTGACCTGAGTGCTTGTGTTATGTGGCGGATTCTTGACCTTCTCCTTGTTCAGCCTGGTGAGTGGGACGTCAGTGTGTCTGACTATGGAGTCACCTATGACAAGTATGTTTGGTGTTGTATTTGGCCTTAAGGGCAGTGACTGCTTTGCACACTGATTTTGTTGTTTATGTGTTGTTTGTGTGGTGTATTGAGTTTGCAGTTGCTTGGGTGTCTGCTTTGGAGGCCTCTGCTGTTTAGGTAAATTTTACTCAGAGCCTGTATGTCTTAGTGTGTTTATGTGTTTGATTCAGTGGTGTGGTTGAGTTATGTGAGACTGGTATTGTGGTGTGTGTAGTTGCCTTCTCCTCCTGCCTGGTGCCAGTCCTGAGTTGAGAGAGCTCAGCCTCCAGTTTGGCTAAATAGCTGCATCTCTCGCAAGTGTTAGTGTTACGTGGGAGGAGGAGAGGGTTGTCCGTGTACATGAGGCAATTGTAACATTGTCTCAGAATTCCCAGATTCACCAACTGGGCAGGAGAGGACACCAGCATCTGACCCTTCGACATGCTAGAAAGATTTATGAGTTGGTATGAGACACAAACGTAGTGGGCTTAGCAGGGAAGTGGGCACTCCTGGGGGGTTTTGCTAGTGAGAGATTTGTATAATATAGGAGTGCTTGACCTGCAAAGAGAATGCTTATAAGACACGGGATATGCTTATAAGACAAGTGCTGAGCTTTTTGAGAAGAAAAAGCTATTTGGAACAATTGCTGCACTTTTTAGTGAAGGTGTAAACTGTTTAGGTTCCTAACAGAGCAGTTCTAAGGGAAAAATTGAAGAACAGACTTTCTGGAGCCAGAAAGAGTTTAACCTTGTTTAACCGGCGCTGCCCGATGCTGCTCTAGTGGCAACTCCACGCTAAATCACGCTAAAGCACGTTAAAGCGTGCTTGATAGCAGGGGCTGGAAAGAAGCAGGAATAGACCCAAAACGGACAATAAAACTACAGTTTCAAGTCAGTAACCACCTCTATGGGGGGCAGGGAAGCTGCTCAATGTTATTCACTGCCACTGATCAACAGAGAGACTTTCCTTTAGCCCAAGCAAAAATGGCCTCACAGAAACTTTCAAATAGTTCAGGAACAGCAAGCCTGTAACTGAACTTTTTTAACTCTCAGAAAAGTGGGAAAAAAGCAAGATTTTTTTTTGTTTTTGTTTTTTCAGAGATAGCAGAGGTTCACAAGTAATATCAAGTTATAACAGTGCAGTAAATGACCCCACACAAGAGTGCTAGGTCAAGGACAGAAAGTATGCAAGTTTTAAGAAAAAAACGATTTAAAATTAAGTGCAAACAGGAAATTCAGCAAACAGCTTTTGGTTGTGCTCTAAATACAGCTACTAATACAGAAATCAAGTTTAACAAGCCAGCAAATGCTCAAGCTAGGCAGCTATGCAGAAAAACTTAGCAAATAAACAGAGAAAAATACTTAAAATCTCAAAAGTGGCTCCCTTCTTCTCTCAGCATTTTTTCCTCTTGGAGGGTGCTTCACCAACAGCCAACAAGCCTGAAAAGATGCCCAAACCACGAGGCAACTAGGTTTTAAGAGAGGAAGATGAAGGAGTTTTGGAAATGACCCCTAGTGGCCAATAAAACTACAGTTTCAAGTCAGTAACCACCTCTACGGGGGGCAGGGAAGCTGCTCAATGTTATTCACTGCCGCTGATCAACAGAGAGATTTTCCTTTAGCCCAAGCAAAAATGGCCTCACAGAAACTTTCAAATAGTTCAGGAACAGCAAGCCTGTAACTGAACTTTTTTAACTCTCAGAAAAGTGGGAAAAAGCAAGATTTTTTTTTTGTTTTTGTTTTTTTCAGAGATAGCAGAGGTTCACAAGAAATATCAAGTTATAACAGTGCAGTAAATGACCCCACACAAGAGTGCTAGGTCAAGGACAGAAAATATGCAAGTTTTAAGAAAAAAATTAAGTGCAAACAGGAAATTCAGCAAACAGCTTTTGGTTGTGCTCTAAATACAGCTACTAATACAGAAATCAAGTTTAACAAGCCAGCAAATGCTCAAGCTAGGCAGCTATGCAGAAAAACTTAGCAAATAAACAGAGAAAAAATACTTAAAATCTCAAAAGTGGCTCCCTCCTTCTCTCAGCGTTTTTTCCTCTTGGAATTCCTCTTGGAATTTCTAGAAATAAAGACCTTTCTATAGAGAAATTTATATTAGAGAATAGGCTTAGTCCGCGAGTAGGTGGGATGTTAAAAATGGAGAAACCAAGGCTAGCTTCTTTCTTTGGCATCCCCAAGATCCACAAAAGCACCACCAACCCACCATATAAGCCAACTGTTTCCAGGGAAGGTTCTAAGACATACTCAATAACTACTTTCCTAGACTGCTCCCTTAAACATATTGTAGGTAAATGCCCACATTTAATAAAGGATTCATGGGATTTCTTACGGAGCTTGACTCCTGAGACATGTAGAGGGAAAATTTGTTTCCTAACAATTGATGTTGTCAATTTGTTCTCCAGTATTCCCACTAAGGAAGGATTGGTTCTCTTTAATGAAGCTTTAAGTAATACTAACACCTCATTAGGTTTGGATGTGAACTTATACGTTGAACTTATGAGGATGGTGTTAGAAAATAATTTTGTGTATTTTGAAGGAGAGATCTTTAAAAAGATAAAAGGAGTGGCTATGGAGACAGCTTGTGCCTCCATATATACCGATTTAGTCCTTCTACAATGGGAAATTTTATATATATGTATATATATATATATATATATGTATATATTTAAGAGTGAATTTTGGAGATATATTAAAATGTACAGTCGATTTTTGGATGATATCTTTGTGGTATGGGATGGACCTAAATATATTATGGGTATCTTTATAGATTACTTGAACACTACTACCAATTTTTTTAAATTTACCCATAAGCTTGATAAGACTGGGATAGACTATTTTGATGTGAGAGTGAACATAATAGAAGGGCAATTAAAATGTAGGATACACAGGAAATCTACCTTTAGTAACTCCTATTTACCTTATTTCAGTGCACATCCATTCAAATAGAGGAAAAGCATTGTGAAAGGCCAGATGGTCAGGGCAGCTAGGATGACCTCACAAAAAAGTGATTTTTTTTGAGAGAAATTGAATTTATTTCAAAATTATTTAGAGATAGATGTTATCCAGTTAGCCTAATTGACGATGTGGCATTAGAGGTAATTAATGGATGGGGAACAAAATATATGCCCCTATTAGGTGATAAAGAACAAGTCTTTGTACACAACAAGGAAAATGATAGGCCACAATTTACAAAAGCTTTAGTGTTGGAATATAGTTACGCATCGCAAGGGATTAAAAACTTAATTAGAAACAACTGGAAAATGTTAAAATTTAACACAGACATAGTGGATAAAATAGGAGAAAATCCTAGGTTTGTGTTTAAGACAGGCTTGAACGTTTTTGAAAGGAATAAGAAGGGGATAAATCCCACAAGGGAGAGTGGAACCAGAAAATGTGGTAGATGTACATATTGTAACTACATCTATGAAAAAGGAGACATCACCTTGGGTAATAATATTCAGAGTGCAATGCACTTTAAGAGCGCAATTGTAACACTAGAGATATTGTTTACTTGGCCCTATGCAAAGATTGCTCCAGGTTTTATGTGGGCAAATCAGAAAGAAGACTGGGGAAACATATCTATGAGCATATTTACAACATTAAGTAAAATGTAAATAATGCCCTGTACAGGCATCTTTTTGCACAACCAACACATACACAGGGTTTTTGTTTGGAATTTTAGAGCAGGTATTGATGGACCCGGGGGGGGGGGAGAATTGGCTTTGCTGCAGGGAAACATTCTGGCAGGTTAGGGTGAACGCTACTGCCCCACCAGGGTAAAATGACTATATTTCAATTAAACCTTATCTTAAGAAGAAAGCTAATAAATTTTAAGGATGAAGTGTATTTTTGCCAAATGTTCAATATGACATTGCACTATTGTTCTTCCTTTTCTTGATGTTTTATTATGTTATTATTTTTGTAATTTTAACAACTTTTAACACCTTTTTTGTGTGAGTAGGTTGATATTTAAACAGATTCTAAAATAATATGGTTTTGGTTTTGAAATGAATGATTTTATTTGGGTGGAACGCATGCGGTCAAGTGGTGTACCTTTAAGAAATGTTGGCGCCCTTTGAAGCAACCGTAGTATTTAATGATAGGGGATTCTGTTTGTTTGTTTGGTTGTTTGTTTAGTCACTTGAAAAAGTCCTGCATTGTGACAAGGCAAAAGCCCTTTTGTTTAAGTTAATAAAATTATTTTATCATGCAGCTTGTTTCAGTGTGCCCTAACTGCTGTATTTTTCTATTAGTTCTATCTGCTGCACTTACTTGTCAACAAAGCTTTGTAAAAAATCCTAAAATCACTTATTTATTCCTTCTTGGGATGCATACCAGACACTTCTTCAACTTCTATTTCTGTGATAAACTGTACCCCGTTTTTTCTTTTACTTTCTTTTTTTTTTGAATGCCCATGCAATGTGCTTATCACTCTCTTCTCTGTTTACCCACCAGAACTCACTCCTACTGAGACGTACTGCTTCCTCTTGGGTGAAGGTTAGTGTTTCTAGTTCACATCTGAATGTATTTCAATATATTTATGTGTTTTAATATCAGCTCCCTAGCTCCTGCACAAATCAGTACTGTTTCTTGTAACTCTGCTAATTTATTTTCCCTAAGACTGTGTTCTGTCTTATCTTTTTATGCATTCCCTCCTTAGCCGTTAGAAGGGCTCTAATGACAGATCTTACCATCTCAGTACTCCTATTTCATCTCTTCTCTATATACTGTGTTGTATGGAGGAGACTGTTATCTGTAGCAATACTGTTTTCTTATTCATATGCTTCCATTGTATTGTACCCATCTTCATTGCCCTCTCCATTCCTCACCACTCCTCTCTTCTCTTCTTATGCCTCTTCGGAGATACTTAATTCCAGATGAACATGCATGTGATCTGATACATCTCTCCACAACATATGCATCCTTTATTCTTAGAATATCCTTCCTAGTTACCAAGAAGTAATTTAGATGGCTTCCATAGGTTCATAGGTATTTACTAGGTTAATGACCACAAGGGCCTTTTTAAGCCTAGCCATGCATCCCAAAGTTCTGGTACCCTTCACAAGTGTAAGCAACGACTTCAGAGATGAAACATTTACATGCAGGGGACTGGGAGATGAACTATTTACAGGCTGCCTGTGTTCATTAGAGACATAGGTGCCAAACCAGAGATGAATTTCCTGTTCATCATCTGATTGTTTAAGGTACAATTGAATTTGGTTAGGGATGAATTCTGCTTCACATGAATGTGAAGCCTGTTCCGCAGATGGGGTAGTCTCTGGGATACATACCTGCCTCTCCAGCAGGTCCTGTTTATATCATAGGTAAAGTTTAAATCTTTAGAATGGGTAATGTAATTATTGCACTGTTTGTTTTGCAGATATGGAGGAGGTCCATCAGAGTGGGGTCTGAAAATGTCCTGTATGTGAGGCAAAGATCTCCTCTCAACAGTCTGTAGGAGACAGAATACAGGGATAGACTGCTGAGGTGGTCTACACAGGACTTGTTACTTATGCCCTGCATTCTTTTAGTGAAGAACCTCTGTGGATGTTCCAACTGCTGAATTTGCCTGGTTAGGTACATACCAAAGAGGGCATTGTACTCAATGACAGGTCTGATGAATGCAGAATACAGTAGAACAATGACATTCTTGGATCTAGATTCCATACCATTATTTATAAGTTGCTCAACATAGAATGATTTCCTCACTGCTGTAGACACTTGATGGTCAAAGGTTAGATTACTGTCCATGTGTGTCCCTAAGTCCCTGACTACTGGGTCAGCTCTAACGGGTGTGTTGTCAATATGATAGCTACAAGGGGTGTATGTCTTTCCAAAGGATACTATTATGCATTTCTTGGCATTTAATTTTAGTTCATGGCTCTGACACCAGTTGATTGTCTGTGTTAGTCCTCCTTGGAGAACATTTGTGTCAGTGTGGGATTCAATCACAGCTCTGAATTTGCAATCATCTGCAAATTTAGTCAACCAGAGGCTATTGACAAGTAAATACTGAAAAGGAGTAGTCCCAGGACCGATCCTTGAGGGATGCCACTTGTGCCTGGCCTCTTTGTAGAGGTGGATTCTCAAATTCGAACTTCCTGGGTCCTGTCTGAGAGCCAGTTTGCTATCCACCAGGTGACATAAGTGTTTATACCTAACCTCTTGAGTCTGCCAACAATGCCAGAGTGGGGTATTTTGCCAAATGCTTTGGCCAGGTCAAGGAAGGCAGTGTGAACCATTTGCCCTCATCCATTGCTTTGGTGACCTTTTCAAAGAAATCCAACAGATTGAATATGTATGACCAGTCTTTGATGAAACCAGACTGGGTTGAGTCCACTGTCTGGAGGTTTGTTATATCATTAATGATCACTTCCGTAATAATTCTTTCCATGGCTTTGCATATGAGACTAGTGAGACTTTGGGTCTGTAGATGGCCCACCTTTGTGCAGAGGGATGATTATTGCTGCTCTCCATTCATGAGGCATAAAGCCTGTTTGGAGGCTGCAGTTAAATAGCAATTCCAGATAGATCATATTTCATGCTATTTAGAAGGCATCCTGAGATATTCTCTGGGCCCACTGATGCAGTGTTCTTGGCCTTTGAGAGAACATTAAGGACCTGTTCAATGGTGATAGCAGGGGGAGTTATATTTGATGGTATTTCCTGAGGGAAGATTAAGTGGGAAAGAGAGATAAAGTTAGAGCTGAATTTGTAGACCAGTAGGTTAGCTATATGTTCTGGCTCAGTACAGGTGGCTCCATTTACAATGAGCTCTGCACACAATTGTGTATTGCCATTGAGGTTGCAGACATAGCTAAAGAATGCCTTGTGGTTGTCTTTGGCCTAGGAAGCCAAATTTACTTCGAATTTGGCTTTGGTAGACTTTATTTGTTCTCTGAGTTGTTTGTTTAGTTTGATGAGAGTGTTTTTATCCTGCTGGGTGCTGCACTTCCTAATTTTTGCCATGATTTTCTTCCTTCTGTTACACAGCCTATTGATTTTGTCATTTCTTGAGGGTGGCCTGTTTTCTGAGGTAATTCTGTACTTCTTCCTGGTGGGTACAGCTGCCTTTATGCAGCTATTAACATGCTTGTATGGGGTTTCTCTGAGAATTTCTGAATAGGCAGCAGTGTTCTCAGGGTTTATGGGGGCTTGAAATTTTGCAAGGTTATCACTTAATAGCAGAAAGTTAGCCTTAGAGTAGTTCATGAATATTCCATAGTTAGCTGGGGGTCCAGATTTTATTTTTATTTCAAAGGAGACCATTCTGTGTTATTACCTTACCAGAGAAAATATTACACTAGGGGTATGCAATACTCTGCCATATTAGTGAGGATCAGATCCAATATGGTTACACCTCTGGTTGGTGTATTGACAATCTAGTCCAGGGATATTTTGTTTACAAAATCCAGAAATCTCTGTGCCTGTTCATTTAGTGTCACATAGGATTCCCAGTTAATACTGAGATAATTCAAATCACCCATGAATATGATATTGGGTTAGCTGGAGAGTGTTTCTAATAAGTTTAAATACATGGTATGGGTTTCCTGGGTCAAAGAGGGGACCAATAACTTGCAAGGAAGTGGTATTGGAATTTTCTTACGGTTATTTGAACATGGAGAAGCTCAAGTCCATTGTCCTGTTTGACCAACCTTGAGGTATATTTAATTTTGATGTAAGTAGAGACACCTCTAGCTTTAGTCCCTGTCTGTGGAGTAGCTGGTCTAAATGTGTGGAAGGCATTATAACCTTGCACTGTCAGTGTGTTCTCCATGGCTTTAAACCATGTGTCAGTGACCATACAGATGTCAGTGTTTTCTACGGTAAAGAGAGCTTCTAGGGAGTGAAGTTTTTTGCTCCTAGCATTGAGCAGCAATACCTTTATTGGTTTTGATTTGCTATGTTGGAAGAACTTTCATTTTGGCATTGCCTATAAAAAGCACTATTGGGGAAGACAACATTTTAGCTTATATTTAAAAGCCTAGGGGGGTGAGGTGCAGACCATCCCTGGTAAAGCAGCATAGTCCGTTGACCATCTCCTTCCATGACAACAAATATTGCACCCCCTTAAATGACACTAGAAACTAAGCCAATTATTAAAGTCTGTAATCTTTTGCTAGTATTGTGGTATCATAGGTTAGTACTAAGCTAACTGCCCTTGCGAGCCATTTTATGCCTAGCCAATTATCCCTTGTGAGACTCAAACCCTGTGCCTTGTGGTTGTAAGGCAAACACCTTAACCATTAGGCCACCCTCCCAACCTTGGAGAAGATAAAATGCTGCTCAGTGCTAGGCTCATAACAGCCTGGGACACACATTCCAAGAGCTCCATGATGTCTCTCTTCATATAGTCTAGGGAGGTATGTCTCAGGTAATTTACACTCACATGAATTATGACTGAGTCATACTGGTACTTGTGGTCCAATAACCTGAGTGCATGTGTAATGTGTCAGATCCTAGCCCCTGATAAGGAACTGACCATAACTTTCTCCTTACACAGCCTGGTGAGAGGGACATCAGTGTGCCTCACAATGGAGTCTCAAATGACAAGAATGTTGGATTGTATGGTGGCTTGCCTTATGGGCTTAGAAGTGGAGGTTCCATAAGATGAGGCTGTATGTGTTGATGTGGATGTTGTTTTGAAAGAATGCATTTGGGGCTGCTGAGGGTGTTTGTTATGTGTACTTCATCTAGGAGGTCTTGGTGGTTTACGAAGTTTATATTTAAGTGCCTCAGCATATGTGGGTTGATATGTCTGCTTTGGTTGCAGTGTGTGTACTACTGACAGCCTTCATTGCCTCAAGATACCCATATATAACAAACTAGCAATAGAGATAGTGGAGAAGTTCATATCCATGGCAACAGACTCATTTTTTATTGATTAGACAGTTGGAGTGAGAATATAAAACAATGTCAGGGGTATCCAGTTTCCAACTCTGGGTGCAGTGCTTGTCACTGCAAAGTAGTATCTTGTGTGCAACTAGGTATTGCTGAAATTTCAATCATGCTTTACAGTAAAAATGTCACTCACAATGTCTGTGTCTATACAGGGCACTGCCAAACATTTGAGGAGAATTCTAATAAGTAGACCCTGATGATTTACGGATGAGGTATTTAGGCAGATATTCTGAAGTTAGAAACAAATCAAGCCGTACTTACTGAAAACAAAAAATTCAATTGTCAAGAATGATGAAAAGAGGGGAGTCACGTGAATGGCTACTGCATAGCTACTACTAGCACTGCTCTCACCACAGCTTCACTCTGTTTGGGATACAATGCTCCTTTGCTTCTTCTCTCACCAGAAGAAAAAAATTATCACCAGTCCCAAGATGAAAAGCAGGCCACAGCCTGTTTAGTGATCCACAGTCTTGTCCAAGATGATGCAAGGGTCTTTAGGCTTGTTGTAGCATTTTCCTGGTAGATGCTTTGTTTAGCAACCAGACCAAATCTGGGATGTCAAGCACAGGCACTTACTGCCCATCCAGAAACAGTCAGGAAATAATGCAATCTGCTCCTTCTCTAACCAGGAGCAAAATATAAGCACACATTCCAAGCTGGCACCTATGAAGATGTTATTAGGCTTCCCTGTGTTCCTTCTCTCACCAGGAGCAAAACAAAAGCACTAATCTCAAGATGATTACTGAGTGGCAGAATGTGTGCTCTCTAATAATTAGTGGTCTTGAAGTAGATGTTGCAGATTTTAAAGGTAAGATGGAAAAATGTGTTAATAATCTAAAGGCTGCAGTATGGCAGTAGGCACTGAGCAGTTAGATATGAAAGAGGGGGTAAATAAGCTTTAGCTGTCTAAGTGAGGAGCCACTAATTTCAAAACAGCAAGATAGATTGGAAGGGGGTGGGCACTTTTGGTACTATGGATACAGTGGGCTGACCAATAAATTTAGATAGCTGAAAGGGTGTGATTTCACAAAATGATAATTTTGTGCTTACTCACAACAGCCAGTGAAAGGAGAGAGTGAAGGAAATGCATGGTGAAATTAACATAAGGGGCAGGCAACTAGAAAGACAGTTGGGTTTAAAAACACAACAGCACGGGTGGGAGGAGGGGTCAACACTACCAGGGAGGGAGGGTGGGGAAAAACTTAACTTCCATGTGACTCACAAGAGACACAGTTGTTGTCTCTTTCCTGTGGTTTTTTCTGTTTCTTTTCATTCCTAGGAACTGTATAATAATATTCCTTGCATTCCTATCACCATGCACATACACAATCAGAAATATTCAGGTTTGGCTGCACAATATATTATACATTGCCCTACCCTCATATAATCTATTTGGTTCTGGTTCTAAAGTAGTAGTAACCGCTCTCACCTGCTGCGGTAGCGTTGTCACCTCACAGTAAGAAGTTGTCCTGTTCAATTCTCAGCTAGAGTGTCTTCTGTGTGGAAACATGTGTGACTGGGCGAACCTTCGTTGAAGGTTGTGCATCAGAGCTGGCAACTCGGCACATAAAATCTACTGCCAATCATTAGCAGACTGGAGTTCCGCTGTGGCAACCCCTAACCGGGAAAAGCCGAAAGACACAACAACAAGTAACCGCTCTCACCCATTAGATAGGTATAAGTGTCTGAATATACCAAACAACACTAGAATAAAAAAAATCTTTAAAAAAGAGACCAGTCACTGTTAGGTGCATATATGTTGCCTAAAGCTATGCTGTCACCTTGAAGGAAGCCTTTCCATGACCCATCTCCCCTGACTGTTAATGATCACCAGCTCATTTCACATTCTAATACTCCTATGAAACACAATGGCTATTCCCGTCCTACTCCCAGTGTTGGAATGTGATAAGATATCATCACACAATGAAATTAGAATGGTGGATGAGTGCATGGATATATTCCAGAAGATTTTTTTTTTTTTTTTGAGGGAGAATACTTCCAACAAGTGAAGGGCGTGGTCATTGTGCCTGGTATTTGCAATTATTTTTATTATTATTATGAGGTGGTGAGAACTGAAGTATATTTTTAATAGTTGTTTTTGGTCAAAAATGTACTTAAGATACCTTGATGACATCTTTATTTTACAGACTATAAATTCTAATGAACTTGATTTGCAACTATTTATTAATAAACTGTGGATTGTTTAATGTTTTTATGTGAAAAAGGCAACATTATAAATTTTCTAGATGTCTATATTGTGAAGAATGGGAGTGGTCAATGTTTTGAATCAAATGTCTTTATAAAAGAAACTTTTTCTAATAGGCACCTTCATTTTTCTAGTAACTGCTTTATGTGGCAAAAAAAACTTACTGAAGGGTCAGGTCATGAGGCTTTCTAGATTAGTCTTGGGTTGCAATCAGCATATCATAGAATGTGAAAAGTTAAAGGCTTTATTTTTTTATTTGGGATATACTATATGGCTTTTTGATGAAGTAATGAAAAAAGTGCCAGAAAAAGAAGTACTGCATTCATACTCATATTAAAACAGCACCATTCAGTCAGTATCCTGAAGACAAGGCACAGCATCGTCTATGAAATGCTCCACCCCAGTAAACAAATATAAATAAAACAAATTGTAAAAATATGAGCTTTTGTAAGGAATATGTGTTATCCTTCAGTCTTGGTATAAGTGAGGTGAAGAAAGTTACACAGAAGAGTTGGATGCTGTATTTGAATCATCAAGACTTGTGGGAAGGTTGTGAACAACTCCAAGATTTGCACACAATTAAAGATCTAATATGAAAGGTATACTGGAAAGAGATAATCTGGACTGTAAAATATAAGATTCCATATTGCATTGGGGTATGACCAAATATGGAGTCTGTTCCCAGTGTAGGTTTATACTGGGTAGAGTAAATACCACAGTTGTCTCTTACTCAGGAGTTATTTAATGTAAAAGGAAGTTTAGTTGTGGAGCTAAATGACTGTTTACTTGGAAAGATAAATGCCATGTGGGCAAGACAGAACGGACATCGGTAACCTAGATATATGAACACACCTATGCAGTTACATTCTAAATCTTGTGCTGGTTTTAAGCAATGTTTGTTGTTTTTGTCAGAGAATATACCCAAACAGGAAAGGGGTAGTAAATGGGAAGGGTGACTTCAGTTTAGGGAGCTGTATTGGCAGCTGTTATTAAATGTAGTTCAAAAGCCTTGTTTAAAGGATTGTATTAAAATGCATAGCATTTTGCATTTGAAGACAGCCAGATTATAATCAAGGTTATAATAAAATTACAAAATGATCAACATACTCAATGTTTAACAATATTTAAGTTGACTGAGACATTCTTCTGAGGTTCTTATATTTACATTAAGAATGGTTGTATTTATGGGTTTTGTTTCTTAATGTACTTATTTAGAATTTATAGAATTTATATTATGGTTGGTTTTGCACTAGTGATTAACAGTTCAGATGAAGTTCTAATACACGATCAAATGTGCTTAACTATTTTATTAAAACTGTTTTTTATCTGAATGGTTGTGTGCAGTAATGTTTTTCATGTTGTGGCACATTTTGCTGTTTATGAGCTATGATTATGTCATATTTGTCCTGTATTATGTTTGGTGTACTAGCTATAGCTGTATTTTTTTCCTCTAGAAAGCAAGCTACAGTCATTTTTTTCTATACAGAGGCCTGTGATGTCTGTGTTAATTTCTGGCCTATGGCCATCAATCACAAGCACACACCTGGATTTAGTTCATTTTGACTGGTTGAACAGCAAGATCAAATTTTCTAGAAACCCCATTCCACTAAATTCTGTCTATTTAATCATCTACTAACTCCCACACAACATGGATTCAGACCAGGTCACAGCACTATGACAGCCCTCCTCTCCTTCCTTGAAACTGTAAATAAAGTCCGGGACTCTGATCATATTGTTTCTACCCTACTACTTGACCTCTCTAAGGCCTTTGACACTCTCTCTCACAACCTACTTCTAACTAAACTCTCTAAGCTTAACCTATCACCTTCCTCTCTGAACTGGTTCTCCAGCTACTTATCCAATAGATATCAAGCAGTAAAATGGAAAAAGTCCACCTCCTCATTCCTCAATACCCCAACTGGAGTTCCCCAAGATTCCATACTGGGTCCCCTCTTTAATATATTTATAAATGACTTTCGCAATTCTATCCCTTTCTCTAATATCATCCAATACACAGATGATTCAACTATTATCTGTTTTGCCACATCCATCCCTACACTCCTAAAGCTTACTCAAGATGCATTCTCAACCACGGAGCAATGGATGAAAAAAAATCAACTAGCACTTAATGCCTCTAAAACCAAATTAATGGTATTTACTCCCTCTAAACTCACCTCCTTCAATACAAACACATTCTCTATTACTAGTCATAACAACACATCTCTGGAACTGGTGTCAGAGGCCAAGTTACTAGGGGTCCAAATTGACAGTCAGCTTAAATTCAATTCCCACCTCCAACTAAATATAAAAAAAAACATCAGAAACTAGGCATGCTCTACTGACAAAATCATTATCTTACACCCTCCACTAAAATCACTCTCTCTACCTTATTTCTTATCCCCTCCCTTCTCTATGGAGCTCCACTCCTAACTAATCTACAATCCTCCCTTAAAACCCAACTTTCCTCTTGCTACAACAAAATCGCCAAGTTCGCTACCAGCCATAAGTTCTCCACCCACCACTGTTCTTCTCTCCACAAACTAAGATGGCTAGAACTACCCAATCATCTCACCTATACTCAACTTACTCTTGCACACAAGCTCATTTTCAGCCCCTCCCTCTGTCCCTCCCTTTCCTCTGCCTTTAAAATGCACCTACCTGACAGAGTACTAAGGTCTAACAACCAAAACCTATTAGAGGTGTACAAACCAACTCGTCCCCCAGGTAAAAATCTCCTATCTTATGGTCTAGCACGTCTCTAGAACTCTCTACCACCATCCATTTGTATCACCTCTAACCACTTTATTTTCAAAAAATCTCTTCACTCACATCTAGTATCCCAGTGGGAATGCTCCTAATCCCACCCCACATAACTTACACTGGCAAGTTCCATCTTCTTTTCTCTCCCCCTCTAATACTGGCAATTTCCTTTTACTTTCTCTCCTAACTTATACATCCTTGTTCTTTCTAAGCTATTTGCAAAGAATGCATTAGATTGTACCTCTTAACTGCAACCTTCCTAATATGTAATGGCTTCTCAGTATTTATATTGTAATGTTCCTTTTTACTAGTCTGTATCATCTGTAATGTTCTTCACTAGTCTGTACTATTTGTAATGTTTTGCTCTAGTCAGTAACACTTGTAAAAATTATAATCTAAAACCTATTGTAACCTTGCTTGTTTTTGGAGCTTTTCTCTCCAGGACTCCATTGAAAACGGGTTCATATTGGCCCAATGGACTCTCCTGGTAAACCAACTGCAAATAAATAAATAAATCCAATGATCCAGTATGCTGACTTTAAGTGTGTTACAAAGGGGGTTGTGTGTAAGGTTTGGACTATGTGTTTGTGTCTGCACACACACCTGAGGTTTCAGAGGTTTGGCCATGGTAACTGAGGCTTTTATTGAAGAGATTCTGAAAGCGTTAGAGAGATCCTACAAATCTCAGGATATTTTCTTGTAGGGCCATATACTTGTTCATGTGGAAGTGTTTTTAATAAACAACCATAACCATAAAACCCAACATATGTCAAAAAAGCCACAGACGCGCATCCAGTGGAAAATCTAGTATACAAAACTTTCTGAGAATCTTGACCTTTGAGCTGAAGAACTCTTTTATGGCAAAACAAGTACAGTAGATCACATTATATATAAAAAGACATCCAATGCATTAAATAATCACAATAACATCTGCCAAATAATTTCCTTATTCAACTCTTGAGGATCCATCTTCTACCTTGCTAAGTATTGCTAATCTGAAACATAGAAATTCCTTATCACAAAATAAAATAAAATAAAGCTGGCATTTCATTGTGTCAATTATTATATCAGTTCTCCGAGGCTTACCAGAGTTGTTGACAGGTTTTATTGTGGCTAGTTAATGGTGTTTTATATATAATACAACTGATTGTGATTTCTTTTTACCCTAGAAGACTTCTTCAACAATAAAAGTGCACAGAATTGTATCCAGAGTTTTGCCTGCAGCCAATGTTCTAATATACATTTTTGTAGATATTGTAAGAGCTATCAAAAAGCAAAATGTTCTCAGTGTACTCTCAGCATCTTTGTTCAAGATTTGAGGACAAAGCCAAAGATAAAAAGTGGATAAAGACCCAAAATCAAGAATGGATAACTTTTAAATATTATTCTAAGTCACAAAAAAATGAAATGAATGAAGTAAAAGGTTTGCATCAACATGCAGTTTCTGAATAATAAGTATGAAGCTCATGTATCAAACAAAGATAGAACTGTTAAACAAGATGGCTCCTACTGGGAATCAGTATAGAAGGATGGTGCATAAGTGGTCCAGAACATCTGCAAGGATACATCAAGAAGGATGGTACCCATCCAGAGAGTGCTGTAGAAGGGGGGTGCTGATCCGATTCATATGTGGAGCACACACAGGGTGGCTGTACCACTCGTGAAGATCACAAGAGAAATAGGGAGTAAAGTAGTGGGAAAGAAGATACCAGAACAAAGTGGCTTATGCCTTTTTTGGGTGTGCAATGGAAGGGATAAACTAGGGAAGAAAGACTTAACTGTAACTGCACCCCCAGGAAGTGAGAAGGATGAAAGCTAAGGCATGGAAAGGCAAGGGTATGGAAGTTTATACAGAAGAAGGAGTAAGGATCTAGATGCCTAAATTATGGAGAGGGTATATACAATGGCTGACAAAAAGATGCAAGGTGGAGGTTAAGTGATGTGATAAGAGTGAGTGATGGAATAGAAGAAAGGGTAGATAAAGTGAAATAAGAGCAATTAATGATACGTGCAGGTTACTGGAGGTAAGGTACACTGTGCATAAATATGGGCAACTTTCCAAAAACTGAAAGGTGAAGAAAAGCAGTACCCAGAACTTTGAATTTGGGGACTGATATTGATATTGCACAAAATACTTAAGAGGGGGAAACTTTGCAGAAAAAATGTCATAGCTCAGTTTATGGGGGAGTTGGTTAAAGCTATGCTTGAGGTATGAATGTGTAGATAAATTAACAAATTATGTCTCTTGAAATAGGATATAAATTACATTTATTAGGGTTACCATGACAAATAGGTTGCATAATTTGGTAGGCAATTACGAAATTTATATCAGATGTGAAAATGTCTATGCAAAACAGAATTGCTGGCAATTGTATTACATACAAAAAAAATGACAAAGTTAAGAAATGTGAAACCTGAATCTATAATATGTGGTATTACTGACTGTTTATAATTCTCAGTGATTTACCAGACAGTCAAGAATTTTACATGGGACAGAGCAAAACTATGAGGCAAAATCAGAGACATTTGAGAGGCATGGATCTCGGCAAATGTGCTAAAGTTATTACACTGTTTAAGGTACCAGTCTTCTGTGAATTCTTTAAAGATAAGTTTGCACAGTGTCCGCATACTGCTATCCATTACTGGTTACTGGTACTTAGATAAAAAACTGTTTTCCACTTTTTTCAGCTCTTACACAATATGAGGTGTAGAAGATGTTGAACTTTTCCTTAAAACCAAAAGTGTAACTTAAATAGTCTGGCATATAATTCATGTTGTATAATGTTGGGACATTCACAGACACCTGCCTGGTGTGCATTACCAGGGGCAGATGCATGATATTTACTACATAATCATTGAAGATGGCCGATATTTATTATTTTTATTTATTTATTTAACATTTGTTAACTGGGAAAGTCCAGTTTGGAACAAACCAATTTTCAGTGGAAGCCCGGGGAGAAATGCTTCAGACACATCTCTTTATAACATGGGAGGAAACCCACATGAATGCAAGGAGGACATGCAGACTCTGTACAGAAGGCACTCCAGCCAAGAATTAAACTGGAGAACCTCTTGCTGTGAGGTGACAATGCTACCACTGCATTCCTACTTAAGTGTAGCATAGTCATTTCAGCAGTGCATGTTAGGTCACAGTGTGGCCTCTTCTGATTGGTACCATGGAAATAGTGGAAACAGGCTGCTTGCATTTTAACATTATGTGAGGTAGCTGCAGGCTTCTAAAAAGAGCTGCAAGACCTGATGCTATGAGTTCCCACACTGAAAATCACTGCTACATCTTTAAAGCATTTTTGTACAGGGACGTCACACCACCCCCACTTCCCTGACATGGTGGTTGCACCTCCCACAGTCCTACTCCTAACATAAAGAAACTCCCACATTGATGTATGTCAGACTGGCGGGAATAATCCAAGACATGGTAATACTGAATTTAGTGTTAAGTTTCCAATTTGCACATTTCCACAATTATGTTATAATTTATAGTCTTTAGAAATTCACAAGGGCATGTACAGCTGTATAATATTCACAACAGAGCACAAATGTGCATCAGAGGACATAGTTCAAGAGTGATGATGGTCCTGAGAATGATGTGACTGCGAGGTGTCACTCCAAGAAAACTGCTCTCCACTGTGTGTGCTGATCAGTGTACTGCGGTGTCAGTATTGCCCTGCAAAGAAAGTGACAGTCAGTATGGTTTTGTGTGCATACCTGCAGCATGTCCATGCTTTTGTGTGCATGCCTGCAGCATGTCCATGCTTTTGTGTGCATGCCTGCAGCATGTCTGGGCTGCAGATGCTGCAGTTCACCTCTCCACATGCTTTACACTGCACTCTATAAACTGTCACAGTCTGTGATTTAGAGTGTTGGCTTGTGATACATTTACTGCTGTTTGCATGCCTTAACCATCCCTTTTCCCACCATAGAACAAGTATAGCACAGTTTTTCCTTTGTGGTATCTCTGAGTGGCCAAAGGCAGGACATCTTTCACTGTGCTACTGTTTGTGAGAGCCAGTGCTACTTATTTTAGTTAGCAAAGCATCATGTTATAAATAATCCTTATATTAATACGCTGGGACAGAAGCCCTCTCTAATTCAGTCCAATTTGTCTGTCTCAAATGTTTATTAGGCTATAACAAGGATATTTGGAATTATACTGTACACTAACTTAAGAATGCACTCCCCCCGAAACACACACACACACACACACACACACACACACACACACACACACACAGTGCAACTATTTGGATAACACACCTTTTCAATACTTCAGAAATAAAATCCTGAAATAAGAGTGGGCAGGATTCACGAAGGCTTGCACGGAGTCTAAGAGTAGTGTAAGACTCCATGCAGCCTTCGCGATCCAGGAACAGCCCAAAGTCCGTGTAAGAGACAAACTAAAACGTCTCTTACACGGAGTGGGCGTGGATAAGCTAATCACCTCACTTGCAGCCGAATAGCATGCAAATGAGGATGATTAGTGATCCAGGAAGCCCAGAACAGCCCGTGTAAGAGCCGTTTTAGCTGCAGAAATGTACTCAGTTGACAACTGAGTACGTTTCTGCAAAAATCGCAATGGAGCCATGTCAGCTCCAAATAAAGGGTGCATATGTGTCAGGCAAGCATGCCAATGGCCAAATATGTGGCCATTGGCAAGGTAACCTGATGCAAATATATGAAAAATATATATATTTTTTTCTGTGATCGCTGATGCTGGGTATAAAAAGCGCAGCCCCGTGCAAATGGGCTGCACAGTATAAAACATAAAAACGAAGGTTTTAAACCCACAAATGTGGGTTTTATGCAATACATGGAATGTCAATGCAGGGACCAGCAGACCAAAACCAACATGGCCACCGTGTAGTGGTTGCTAAGGGGGGAAGCTGAATCTAAGAGATTTAACTAAGCATTAGTAGGCAATCTGATGCAAATGAGTGTTAGGATACTGAATTCCACTGTCCCATAGCAAATGAGCACAGTCTGAGTAGTGTAAGAGTTACAGAAGGGGGAGGAACAGAGTAGGAGATAGGTGACATCACAGGGGGGAATGGGAGAAAGAAATGCAGTTCATTGGAGGTCAGAGTTACATGACAGATGTCAGACAGATATCATGGAAAGAGGTGTGCCACTAGATAAGCATGAGAAAGTCATGAAATGGAAGGTGTACACTGTTGCCTACACCAAAGTTTCTTGCTGGGCGTGCATGCGCATGTGTGCGCACCATGAAGCGCGAGTAAGACAGTGTGCGCGCGTGTAAGGCAGACTGAGCATGTGGGAGCTTGTTGGGAGATGTTTAACACTGTTTGCACGGGTGTGCACGCATTTTAACCCGAATAAGCAGATTCTGAACCGTATAAGCATGTGTGTGCGCGTTTAAGCCACTGTGAGCATGTTTCTGCTAGTTTGCACATGGCTCCTCCATGAGGAAACAGAGAGGAAAAAGGAAGCAACAGATTTAGTAGGAAGCTAGCAGGGAATACTGCTGGAGCTAGCAGGTGAAAACAATTAGAAGCAGGCAATTACACAGGCAGAATAGTAGCCCAGCCCAGCACTTAAAACTCTGCAAACAGCAGTGCAGGATGTTTCTCTCAAGAGACACTGCAAGACAGGAGTAAGTTATTAGAAGTGAAAACTGAAAAAGCTGAACTCAGAGCAGAAATGTTAGGGGCTGCCATAGCTGTCATAATGAGACATAGGCGACTTGCTGAGGGTGGTGACAATGCAGATGGTGCCAGACAACCCACAGTGAGGAGACGGAGAAGAGTGTACAGGCCCAGGGTCACCTACCACGGGTTACATGAGCTGGAGATAGTAGAGCACTATAGAGTGGACAGAGACCTCATGCAGCAAATAGTGGAGCTGTGCAGGCCACGCCTCACACACAGAACCAACAGAGGGGAACCCATCCCAGTGGAAACCAAAGTATGCGTTGGCCTAAGAATACTAGCAACAGGTACCATCCAGAGACCAACTGGTGATATGATGGGGATATCACAGGCATCAGCCTCCAGGGTACTGCACCAGTTCCTGGATGCCATGTCAGCACATGTCGGTGATCATGTATATTTCCCCAATGCCCATGAGGTATTGGCCAGCAATATGCGTCTCTTCCAGCAAATAGCGGAATACCCTGAGGTAGTGGGTGCAATAGACTGCATGCACATACGCATCAAAGCACCAGCTGGTGAGCGGGGTAGGGCATACATCAACCGCAAGGGCTTCCCCTCCATCAACTGCCAGGTTGTGTGATGCCAAGGGCATAATAATGAATGTGTGTGCTGGCTGTGCTGGGAGCTACCATGATTCCCACATCTGGCATTTGACGCAGCTGTACCAGACATTTGCCAATGGGGACATCCCGCACGGACACCTAGTGGGGGATGCAGGTTATGCACTGGAGCTGTGGCTGATGACACCCATCAGAAACGCACACACACCTGAACAGGAACGCCATAATGAGGCACACGCACAAACACGTAATGTAATAGAGCATGTGTTTGGGCTGCTCAAGTCACGGTTCCTGTGTCTGGACACATCTGGTGGAGCCTTGCAGTACACACCAAATAAATGTACCCAAATTGTCATGGTATGTGCTATGCTGCATAATATGATCTTGCGAAAACAGCTGCAGCAGGACCAGCATAGGGCCGGGCCAAACAGCCCCCCACCATTGCCAAGGCCATCACAGGCAGAGCGTGACTCGGAGGAGGAACAACCTGAGCCTGCCCCAGTAGGCAGAAGGAGGCGTGCCCAGTATGCCCTGGCCTTGGCAAAGAGGCAACGCATAGCACATACACTGGCTCAGTAGGAACCCTGGGAATGACACCCCCTCTGACTCACTCAGATAATAACAGGGATGCCTAAAATGACATGACCTGCTCAGAAACATGTACAGGGAGTGTAATATGTGCATCCGACATAGGCAGCCCTGCAGCACCACCTGAGGTATGAATGCCATGTGTTAAGTAATGTAACACCATGTACTATATGCACACCTGAGGACCCTGACTAGCATCCTACCCTCACCAAGCATCATGCCACAATATGACAATGAGATGATCAAGTGCAATAATTGACTGAAGTATCGCAGTTAGTCAAAGGGGATCCAAGGTGTGCCAGTCTGGGATGACATGCTGAGCATGACATGATGCTCCACCTGCTAGGACTGGCATGCACCTATCAGTGCAGGCTGTATGGATACTGGCAAAGGCTGTTGTTACCCACAGTGTGCCCTGAATAGGTAAGGCTCAAAACACAAACCTATCCCCATAGGTATCAGAAGGGATAAGAATAAGATAAGGGATAAGTCGAAACAGCAAGATGCATGCAGTCTAAACTCACCCAGTATGGAGAATGTTGATATCTGTGCTGTAACAGAAAACTGAGTCAAGGCTCACAACAGCACCCTAACACTACCAGGTTACACCTCATACTGTGCTGTACAGCCTCAAAACAAGGAACAAGCTACAAAAGGAGGGTGACTAGCAAGAATTGTCAAGGATAACCACACCCCCATGTTGGTACCACAACAAGAAGCAGCATGGACTAGCCATGGTCAAGTAACAGTAGCTAAAACTGCCCCCCAGTTTATAGCCTGCTACAGACTACTGTCCCAACACCAGGAACTGCACCTGGCCTATGCTGGAATACATGAATATATCAAGTCCTCCAAACCACATTATATTGGGTGACTGAAAATACCCAGACATAGACTGGGAGCATTATACTAGCTCCAACAGTGTAGGACAAAAGTTCATAGAATCCATAAACCAAAAGGCCCAGGAACAACGTACCACTCCCACAAGAGGGGTAAGCATACTGGATGTGAAAATCAGCAACATGGGTACTGGATGGCAAGACGAGAAGTGTATTGCTCACTGGTAAAACCAGACCATAGAGTAATCACACTGGATATACAAATCCTGACCACAGTCCCTGGCCAGAAAACCACAGTGGAAAACATGTGTAAAGCAATATTTGCACTCCTCCAAACTGATGTGGAATCCATTAAAGGTCCTGTGCAGGTGCAAAATATGGGCCACACCTCAGAACCTGTAATACAGACATTCCATGAACACTGCCAGGAATGCTTGGATTATGCAATCCTAAATTAAAACAAGACACAATGCCATACACGCAGGCATCTGACATGGTGGACACCAGCCATAACCAAACCATGCAAGAGAATGAGGAAGCTACTACATGATAGAGCAAACATAAACAATGAAGCAATCACTGATCAGTAGTATGGCAATAAAATATGTCCACACATACAATCCACTAAGACCAGCCATAACAAGTTGAATCTGTGAATCCTGAGGCAATGTTACACCTGCCCCAAGTACACAGACAACCCCCAACTCCACCCAAGAAATACAAATATATGTGAGAGATGCAACCATCTATCCAAACTGGAGGCTGAGCTCCCTCAACTCAGTACTCCCAAAACTATCAGGAGGAGAAGGTAACCACACACACCACAAACACAGTCCCACATAGACCTATCACAACTGCAAACCAAAGACATAAACACAGAAAAACATTCCCGGAGGCACAAATTACAAACACAGCACACCAACAGAGGCCTCTAAAGCAGATACCCAATCAAACAACCTCCAAACATAGCACATGCAACACATAGTACACAAAGCTGGTGTGCCAAACAGTCACAGGCCAGGAGGAGAAACAACATGCCTGATACAGTTGTAATAGGTGACTCCATAGTCAGACACACTGCTGTCCCGCACACCAGACTGAACAAGGGAAAGGAAACAGAAAGCTGCCTGTAGGCTGCCACAATACGCCACATAACAGAAGTATGCAGGTCACTCCAAAGCAAGTAGAAATATGATGCAGTCATAGTCCATGCTGGTGTGAATGATCTGAGATATACCTCCCTAGACTACATGAAAAGAGACATAGATGAGCTCTCTGATTATGTAGTCCAAGCCGGTATGACACTCACCATTTGCAGCATCCTACCCTTACCAAAAATAATGCCACAGTACAAACACGGAATGATCAGTCATAGCAAGTGGCACACTTACTGGTGTCATTCCAAGGGGATCCAATGTCTGTCTGCTTGGGATGTCATGCTTGACAAGCCACACAGCTGTTCCTGGGATGGCTTGCACCTGTTACCCCTGGGCATCTGGATATTGGATAAGGCCTTTGCCACCTCCATAGAGCCTTTTGTAGGCAAGGCCAAAAAGACTAACCCACCACCCTAGAAACCATAAATGTAAAGAAACATAAGGGTAATGCTGACCAATGCCAGATGTGTAAACCCCAATATGCATGCTCCCAAGGCCATCCCCAGTATGGAGAACATCGATGTCTGTGCAGTGACAGAAACCTGCTGCAAGCCTCCTGACAGCACACCAGCACTACCAGGTTATACCACATATCATGTGTCATGGCCTCAAAACCTGGAACAAAACATAAAAGGAGGGTGAGTATCCATATTCAGCATAGACACCCATACGTCCAGGTAACTGACAATGCACAAGGCATTGGAGTCCACCCATGTGCAACTAACTGTAGGCAAGACTGCTGTACAGTCTGCAGCATGCTACAGACCACACTCTCACACACAGGAACCCCACCCAGCCGTCCTGAAGACACTGGACAGTATGAATGTCCCACCAAATACCAAACAAGGTACCACAAATTACCACATAGGTGGTAAACCATTATGTATGGAAGGAGTAATCAGGGCCTAGGGGCACAAGTGGACAGTAACCTGTTATGTGACACTCACATTGCCAATGTGGCTAGGAAGACTGTCTACATTTGACACCGTATCAGGAAAGGATTCACATCTACGTCAACAGGGGTCATTGTGCCCCTATACCGTTCTCTTATCACACCCATAATCTAGTACAATGCCTCATATGGGATGTACCTTACCTGACACCTGCAGCAGTTAGAAAGACCTCAAAGGTACCTCACCAAGAGGATAAAGGGTCTCAAATATATGTCATATGCTGCCTGGCTGTAGACACCCCAGCTGAATGCAGTCACCTACTGCCTACACAGAGGCATTGCATGCCTGTTGTAGAAGGCCATGCCCAACACAGGAGTAATGGACATGCTCCACCCCAGAAAACTCAAAGCCATCGGAGCTGTGAGAGTGAGAGATGTCAACCTCAACAAATAATGAAATAGGATGTGCTGGAGGGACAGATACATAATCCAGAGGCTCCCCACACCCTGGACCAGAATCCCACTCCATGTTAGGCAGAGCCCCTCACTGACACTCTTCAACAGGAATCTTGCCAAGTGGATGGATGATTGTAGAGTTACACTGGGGGTCTTCACTGTGTCATGTCCAGACAGAGGCACAGCAAAGCAAATCATAAATGGCCATAATATTCACATAGCAAGGGGTGGCAAAAGCCACACACACTCTGTCTAGGCTAACAAATGCCCTAGGGTGGATAGCCTAGTATAAACCTATGAACCTATGAAGATACAAATTGCACAGGACACTAAGGATAATCCCAAGGCTTTCACAACTGATGGTAGGAACCGTGTTGGGAATTCACAGATATGCTCTAAATCACACAAATATCACAAACAACATACCAAACACACACACATATTGCCAACATACATCCTGACAGGTGCAGTGCAACCCCCCCCCCCCAGAATGCAGAATATCTATCCCAGCAGACTGCTGGCCCCCTGACATTGCAGATGCTGAGGTAACAGCCAGCATCTACAAAGCAAAACACACAGCAGCAATGGTATGAGATGGTGTCCTGGGCTGAGTCCAACATGGACTCCAAGATGAATGGAATGCCAAATCACACTACTGCTCAATGTCAGCCTTACCACAGGATATGTACCCAAAGAGCAGTGTAGAACAACAGTGGTCCTTCTCAACAAAGGTGTTGCCTGAATGGATACTGAAAACTACCACTCCAGAATCCTGAGAAGCTCGGTCTGCACAGCTATGGAAAGGATCAGCATGTACCGCAGACATAAAGATATTGGGGACCTACTGACACCGGACCCTACCCAGTGTGGCTTTCTTAAGTGCAGATCCTGCCCCTAAACATGTTTGACTCAATTGAAACAGTCATTAAGGTCATTGATGAGGGCAATGTGGTCCACACAGCGTAGCTGGACCTTGCAAAGGCTTCTATACAATATCCTATGTGTTCATTATAGATAAGCTCACCAGCTTAAATATAAACCCCTATGTCAGTAGAGGGGTTGCAAACCAGACCAAGGACAGAACAGACATGGTCAGACATGCTGCAGCCATGTCAGACTACAAACCAGATATAACTGGCATCCCACAAGGCTTGGTCCTGGGATCTCCTCATCTGGTATATATGTCCCATAGGTACAGGCAAACATGGAAGGACTGTGTCTGAACATGTTTGCAGAGGACTACAAACTGCTCACCATATATGATCCACCAGCTGACACAAGCATCCCACAAAAGGGCCACATAGAAACAGACAACTGGTGCCATAGCCATGTCAGCAAGCTAATTGCAGAAAAGTGTATAGTCAACCCCGTGGATATACAGTAAGTGCCCACCAATTACCATATAGGTGTTAACCCATTATGTAGTTAACATGTAATGAGAGACCTGGGGACACAAGGTGATAGATATCCTGCATTGGACAAACATGTGCTGTAGTGTTTACAGAAACATACCATATACCCACCTAATCATGAAGGTTGTCAGATCTAGATAAGGGGAGGTCATTGTGGCTCTGCAGTCATCCTTCATCAGCGGTACAATTGACTACAATACCCCCTGTGGGATGTACCTCAGCAGACACCTCCATCAACCATAAAGTCCCCAACAGTACCTCACCAGGAGTATCAAAGAGCTTGCACAGATGCCATGTGTTGCCTGTGTTGCTGGAATCAATAAACATGCTGCACCTTGTACAATCTGAATGGCAGTGAGCTATGCACATGAGAGACCTGAACCCCAGCACTGACTTACATAGGACAAGCTGTACTGCATGATCCATAACACAGAAGCCACCCCCACCCATGAGTGAACTCCCAGTACAGGTTACCCATAGAGTCACTTATCGATTTTCCTCAATAGGAATCTTGATGAGTGGATGGGAGATGGTAGCTTTATCCTGGGTATCACTGTCATGTCACAGGTAGACAGAGGCACAGTATACTAACCAAGACATATGTCATGGCAAACTCCTCTTACAATGTGTGTCAAAGGACAAACACACTCTCCAACTAGCATTAGACATGGACTAGGGCACATCGCTAGTGTTTGCAAATGTACACCTATGTTGTGGAATACACTACCAATGTTGGACAAGCCTGGTGTAAGTAGTTCATATCTGAACAGAATGCAACATGGTCAGATGTACACAACTGCCCCCTAACCAGGCTGTTGTGCTCACTATCGAAATGTAAAGCAGTGATAGCACTAAAGCCCAGGATACTGTCCACCACAGTCAAAGTACTACCAGTACACTATACAGTACTACAGTGTTAGGTCAGTGTGAAAGGATGTTGACAACTCTATGCAAAGTATCCCATGCAAACACTGCAGGCACAGTATAATCCTGTTGTGTTCACACACAAAGCAGTTGTACAGTAACTACACAACATGACACACAACACACAACCATAAACGGGTGATATTTGTTGAAGTTCACACTCATCCACAAATGTGGTGGGCTGCAGAGTTCAACATATGGAATGCTCACACTGGGCATGCTCACACACTTTGATAAATAAGACATATGTCAGACAACATGCCATGGACAGGCTGAACTGGGCATGCTCACACACTTAGGCCAAATCTCAGTTTAGCAGTTGGCCACACATATCTGGTATTTTTATGTGTTATTCCAGGAACCAACCACATTACAGCAGTCTGCCCAGTGCACACAGTTAAATGACTACAGAGACATATGTGATATAGTGGATCCCTCCCATATGCAAACATCTTTCACAGATGCACAAGTTGTTCATACAAACAGGGAATGCTATGGCAATAAAGACATGCAAACAGTCTATCAGCAACAAATAATGTGCATTTGACAATTAAACATATGGGTGTAGAGGTCAACACTAGGCTGTTTGCCCTAGGGAATGACAGCTTAGCCAGAGTGTGCTTGGCGCCTGCCTCCCCACAGGATGCACATTCCCTTTCTAAACACCGATGATGTCAGCACCCTATAAGTAGCAGGAGAAACGAAACCTCCCACTAATGCAAATAGTGTGCTCTGCTAATGCATCTGTCATAACAGAGTTAGGTAGGGGTTTGAATCCTACAAATGCTCAGCGTGTGTGTGTGAATGGGGTTGGTGTGTGTAAGTCTGTGGGATAGAAATGTCCCTTTTGGCAACTGGGAAAACACACTACAGGATGCACATTCCCCTTTCTAAACACAGATGATGTCAGCACTCTATAAGTATAGCAGGAGAAGAAAAACTTCCCAGTAATGGGAATAGCGCACTCTGCTAATGCGGCTGTCTCCAGTGTCATAATATAATTAGGTAGGGGTTTGAATCCTGCAAGTGTGTGTATTTGGTTGAGAGGGGGTTAGTGTGAGGGAAACGTCCCTTTTGGCAACTAGGAGAACAGACTACAGGATGCACATTCCCCTTTCTAAACACTGATGATGTCAGCACTCTATAAGTATAGTAGGAGAAGGGAAACCTTCAAGTTATGCGAATAGTGCGCTCCGCTAATGCGTCCATCTCAAATGTCATAACATAGTTAGGTAGGGGTTTGAATCTTGCAAATAGCACGTGTGTGTGCTTGGCTGAGGGGGGTTAGTGTGTGTGTGAGGGAAATGTCCCTTTTGGCAACTAGGAGAACAGACTACAGGATGCTCATTTCCCTTTCTAAACACTGATGATGTCAGCACCCTATAAGTACAGCAAGAGAAGAAAAACCTCCCAGTAATGCAAATGGCACACTCTGCTAATGCATCTGTCTTGAGTGTCATAACCTAGTCAAGTAGGGGTTTGAATCCAGCAAATAGCAAGTGTGTGTTTTTGGCTGAGGGGGGGTTAGTGTGTGTGAGGGAAATGTCCCTTTTGGCAACTAGGTGAACAGACTATAGGATGCACATTTCCCTTTCTAAACACTGTTCAGCTGAAGGCCATGGCTCTGGCACAAGTTGTCTGTTTCTATGATACCCCTTTGAATCCTGCAAATGGCAAGTGTGTGTTTTTGGCTGAGGGGGGTTAGTGTGTGTGAGGGAAATGTCCCTTTTGGCAACTAGGTGAACAGACTATAGGATGCACATTTCCCTTTCTAAACACTGTTCAGCTGAAGGCCATGGCTCTGGCACAAGTTGTCTGTTTCTATGATACCCCTTTGGAAGATGCTTGTGTCGGCTGGAGAGTCGATTATGGTGGCCAGTTCGCAGTCATCTGCATATCTGGTCAGCCACAGTCCGTCCGTGTTGGCCTGTACCTCCGATAAATATATACCAAACAAGAGAGGTCCCAGGACTGAGCGTTGTGGGACACAACTCGTAACTGGTTTGGAGTCTGACATGGCTCCAGCAATTCTAACCATGTGGGTTCTGTCCTTGAGCCAGTGTGCAATCCATCTAGTGACATAGGGGCTTATATTTAAGCTGGTGAGCTTCTCTAGAATGCCCAAGTGGGGTATTGTTGTGAAGACTTTGGCGAGGTCCAGGTAGGCTGTGTGAACCACCTTCCCCTCATCAATGGCCTTGGTGACTGTTTCAAAGAAATCAACCAGGTGTGAACCAGGTTAAACCTGGTAGTGCTGGTGTGCTCTCAGTAGCCCTGAACCACGCATCAGTTACTGCACAGATATTGATGTTCTCAATGCCAAGGAGAGTTTTTGGTGCATGCATCTGGAGGTTTAGACTTCTGGTGTTGGGTAGCATTACTCTTAGTTTCTAATCCCTTGTGATACCTATGAAGGTGGGTTTGTCATTTGAGCCTTGCCTAACATAGGCACTATGGGGGTAGCAAGAGCCTTTGCCGATATCTGAAAGCCCAGAGGTGACAGGTGCAGGCCGTCCCTAGCGAAGCAGGTAGTTCAACAGAAGATGAATATGTGAAGGTGTAGTGCCTGTGATTAGTTAGCAGTAGCATATATGACTGCTCACGTGGACACATGCCAGGTAAGTCATATACACTGTGTCACAGGCAATGTACATGTGAAAAGGACAAACAGTGACATCCTGTCAAGTGAGACATGGACATACATATAGTAAGCTATGCAGATGGTCCACAGAAGCTCTATAACTATGCACTGCAGGTGTGATCAGTATTCCAGGGTAATTGCAAGCAAACATGCATGCAAACAAAGCTACAGTAAACAGGGCTGCATGTAGTCCATTGTACAACAAACAAGCTGTACCACTTCCAGTAGGTAACACTGCAAATATGCAGGCACTATGCACATGTACATGGAAATACACGGGTCAGATGGCTAGGGTCCAGTCTCAGCGTACACAAGTGTACAGACCATGTACTGTCAGGATGTACAATAACTGGATGGAAACCCATGTGCTCATACCTGCAGTAATACACATGTCAAATAACAGACACTGAGCCTTCACTCAGTGGTTCCATACTTAGTAGGATGTATGCTACCTGGCCTGCCACCACAGTATCCCTGACATATATGGGGACTCTCCCTCCTGTGACAGTTAGTTTTGTGTGTTGGGGCTGTCTAGCATGGTATGAGATGTGAGCTTGCAGTGCTAGGGTGCTCCTGTGTGTCCTCTACCAGTCGTGTAGTACTGCACACATATCAACATCCTCAAACATCTGCATTGAGGAGTCCAGTGTGGGCAACATGCCACTTGCAGTTTACATGTCCATCATTGCGTATTACTACATTCATTACCTTATCCCCTGTGCTACCTATGTATGTAGCCTTCTGTTGACATCATTACCACCAGTATGCCAACATGTGCAGATGAAACACTATGGTACTTACCATGGGTGTAGACAACAGTACATGACAATCACACACTTACTGCATCAGGCATGCTGTGATATACCCACAATTAATTCAGCACACAGTACTGTTAACAACATGATACTATTACTGCACATCTATGTGGTCACCCTGTGCATCAGCAACATGTTAACCTGTACCTGCACAGTTGTTACAGATTGCAGGAGGTGGCACAGTTTCATCATATGCACAGGGTGTGAACTTGGTATGCCTGAGTCAGCCACCGATACCACCGATTGACATGTATGTGTATGTGTGTTGGTGAGGGACAGCAGTAGAAGGTGGGGCAATGTTGATGCAATGTGTGCATGTATGCGGTAGCCCTAGGTGTTGTCAATTTGTATGTGTGTATAAATGCACACAGTTCCACCTCATGGCTGCCATATACTGGTGTTTGTGGACAGCCACAGACTGTACCTGCCAGGTCATACAGATCAGTGTCTCTGGCCACGGACAGGGTAACTGTGCCTTGCAGGGGTGCTACGGACCGTATCCGGTACCAACCCAGACTGGGTACTGTCATCAGAAGCAGGTGTTCATTGACTGGACACAGATCCCTGTCGGGCCTGGCCAGAGCCACGTGCACGTGGTCTCCTGGGGCGGTCTGATGACAGCACAGACCCAGCATTGCTGGGGCTGCTGCTGGCACTACGGGGGCGGCTGTGGCTCTGTTGTCGTCCGTGACGGCTGCTGCTGTTGCTGGCATACGGCCACGTCGATGCCTCAACCGCCCACCATCACCCTGGCTCATGGACATGTAGTTGTGGAACCGGTCTAATATGTCCCCACAACGTCTGCCAATGACGTTGGTGAAATCACGGATGGCTGCCGCAATGTCACGCATACTGTCAGTCATGGCTGTGCGACATACTGTCAGCTCCCTCAGACCCTGTCTGGTGTACTGTTCCATACGTGACTGTGCCTGCATGACAGCCCGAAACATAGCTGAGGTTGTAAGACCTCTGTGGGCACGTCTGACAGGGGCAGTATGCCCACGGATGCTCCCACGAGAACCCCTGGACATCTGTCTGTGTGGTACCATCTCTGGGCCATGCCCATGGCTGCTGTGTGGGGAGGCATGTGCCACAGATACCACATTACCCTGGTCAATGCCCACTGTATGCTGTCCATCACCTAGGTACATTGGCAACAAAGGGTGTATTGGCAGGATAACTGTGCGCATTGATGGGGTCGACAGCTGTGTACTGTCAATCGGCTGACCAATGGTGGACCCTAGCATACCTTCCTGTGCCATTACACAGATGTCATCATTATCAGTACCCACGGCACCTGATTCAGGTTCCCTGCTACATGAAACCAGAGCAGCACCAGAACCTGTAGGAGGGAAACAGGAAACACAGTTTACAATGTCTACACATTACCAGTGATGCACACATGCACACATGCGCACATGCACACATGCACACATGCACAGGTGCACAGGTGCACACATGCACACATGCACACATGCACAGGTGCACACATGCACACATGCACACATGCACAGGTGCACACATGCACACATGCACACATGCACAGGTGCACACATGTACACATGCACACATGCACACATGCACACATGCACAGGTGCACACATGCACACATGCACACATGCACAGGTGCACACATGCACACATGCACAGGTGCACACATGCACACATGCACACATGCACAGGTGCACACATGCACACATGCACACATGCACACATGCACAGCTGCACACATGCACACATGCACACATGCACACATGCACAGGTGCACACATGCACAGGTTCACACATGCACACATGCACACATGCACAGGTGCACACATGCACGCATGCACACATGCACACATGCACAGTTTCACACAATTGCACAGTACTCAGTATGCGTGATATCAACACAAAGACACAGACACACCTACATGCATACAAAGAGCACTACTAAGTGAGCCAAATAGTACTATTACTATCAAGGCTATTACAGGAATTGTTAATACACACTCACCAGCATGGATAGGCTGCATTGCTGTTATACCAGAGGTACCTGCAGACGTGAAGAAACTAATGTCAGTAGGCACAACTGTGCCATTGTTACTGAGTATGATACAGCTCAGTAGTACAACAGTCGCCTTTCACAGGTCAGCTGCTAATATTGAGGATATCACACTTGCACATCAAATACTATGGTGACAGCTACAAACCAAGGACACACCTCACACATGCATTAACTACCAGTGTACACAGCAGTCAACTATACATATGGCATATTACCTGCACGTTCACTGTCTTGCTGCTGCGTGGCTCCAGCCTCCATCATAATGCATGTCTGCTGCTGTTGTTGTTGCTGGTGGACTGGAGCCACTACACTCATGAGTAGTCCCTCCAGTCTGGTGAGTGGGGGATGTGTAGCCACCCCACCACCTGTGGCGACCTGTTGCTTGTGGATATCCGACGCACGCTGATGGACATGTCTGATTAAATCACTGCAGTGATGTCGTACCTGCTCATATGTCCTATTATGCGTGCCTATGTCATTTACCCGACGGACAAGGTCTTGCCACAGTGCAGCCCTCTCCTGCTGATTCTGGCTGGTGCGGGAAAAGAGTATTGCATAATCCCGCACCAGGCTCTGGTGTATCTCCTCATCCTTAGCTGTGGAGTAAGTGGGATTCTGCGGGTGAGCCATGTACCTGAGAAAGAAAATAACCTGATAACAGCAATATATGTCAGCAGAATTTGGCACACATACTACACATGCTACTCGACTGTTATGATACAACATATCTCACATATATAGCATCTGTCTGTCTATTGGTGGATACACATGTAAATGGCCAGGTATCAGTGCTCAGCCAGCAACTGTGCAACAGTACCTGGCACACTCCATATGACATACTACCAAACCCCAGCAGTCAGAACACTGATTCAGGTCAAGAGCACCTCCTCACTCTGGGGGTTTGTATCTAGGTACTGTATGGCCTACATCATCAACTACTGTGAGCTGACCACACACTGATTGCCCTGGATATACATATCCCACCTCCACCACCAGCACAAATGACTATCGTGAATAACATTACAGATGCAAACTTTACACTTTGTGACAGTGACATGGTATCCTTTCAGCCCATTGGGCCAGTGGCAGATACAACCCACAATGCTGACCCCTACACAATTGCTTTCTACAGACATCTCCGAGAATGCATGGATCATGCAATCCCATATATGACCAAGACACTCTCCACAAAGGGACAGCATCCTGTCTGGTGGACCCCAGCCATAGACAGATTGTATTACAGAAGATGGAAGCTACTGCAAGACAGAGCATAATTCCATAAAGGGAGGGCATGTCTGAGCAGCACTAGTAAGGATCTATTTTCCATCATACAAACATCCATGGGCAACTTTGAGAGGGAAATCAAGAAGGACACTACAGATAACCAGAAGGCCTTCTTCAGTTATGTTAGCAACCTGGTCAGAATCCATCCTCTATGCCCATAGTTAGTACACAACAACAAATATTTCACTGACACCACAGATATTGACAACATTGTGGCAGACAGGTTCAGTGCAGGTGTCACCCTGCCCTCTCCCCCAAAATAAGACATAGTTATCCCAGCTGACTGTAACCTCCCTGTCATCACAGATGTCCAGGTGAGAGCCACCCTCAGGAAAGCAGAATACACAACATGAATGGGACCTGATGGTATCCCCAGTTGCATGCTACATAAACTCTGACAGGAGCTAAACACACATATAGAAGTGCTATGTAACACTAGCCTGACTACAGGATATGTACCTGTACACTGGTGCACAGCAGCAGTGGTTACACTCCACGAAGGAGGCACCTCAACATACCAATACAATACAACACAATACATTACATTACAATACAATACTATACAATATGCTATTGCCCCAGAGACTACAGCAGCGTACTGTTCTGCTAACCTGACCATTGTGGCACATGTGGTGTGATGGTACCTGCTGCTGTCACACAGTTACACAGGGTGACTCATATGGCATATTACCTATCTGACTAACATTCAGCAGGGGTATGTGTGACATGTACTCATGGGAAGTCTTGCTTCTTAACACTGTGTGGTTTATTGCAGGGTATGTCTTATCTGTGGGTAGGAACTTTTACCTCCACATGTGCACTCTATTGCAGTGGCACGGACAACACACAGCAGTCATTTAGGTTGTGGATGGTGTGAGGTATTACTATGGTTGTTGGACATCTGTCATGGGTGTTACTTACATATGTAAATCCGGGAGTGGTAACCTCTATGTGGGTAGTATATGTGTAATCTGTGGTGTTGTCAGTCACTGTGCATTGTTAATGTGTTTGAGTGCATTTTCACAGTGTTGTACATGTCACTGTGTCCTTCTCCATATCTGTAGCTGTCATGTGAGGTCCATACCATGGCATCCATTATGTGGTGTGGAGGGGTACACCGACCTACATGTCCATAGTTGACACACCATGTTCGCTGACACATACCATGTGCAAGTATTCCAGGGATAGTGTGCCACTGTGAATATCATTGGGGCCACTATTGTACACATTTATGACCCTGTTCACCCCTGACACATGCAGTGGTGGGCAGCCAATCACATATCTGGTGGTTACTGGTGTAGGTGATTTGAAATGTGGTATGGTACTCCAGTACACCAGGCACCTGTTGCAATACATCTGTACACATGTGCCTCACTCAAAATTTATATACATCTCTCTCTCTCTCTCTCTATATATATATATATATATATATATATATATATATATATATGTATATAGATATATCTATATGTATATATATATATATATATATATATATATATATATATATATATATATATATATATATATATATATATATATATATATATAGATGTACATATATTGCTATAGATGTGGAAAGGGGGGGCACAGAGGGGGTGAGAGTGACAGAGGGGGTGGGACAGGGTGTGTTGAAGGTCGTCATATACAGTCATACCTGTAGATAGTCAGATCAGTCTGTCTATGTATATGTATCTACATATATCTATATCTGTATGTGTGCATTGCATATATATGTTTGTACATATTCTATCTACATCTGTCTATGTATTCCTACATCTCTCTCTATGTATGTATACATATATGCATATTATATATATATATATATATATATATATATATATATATATATATATATATATATATATATATACACACACACATACATATGTTGACATACATACGTATCCATATGATAGACAGGTATATCAACATGTTTGTCTACCATACTGTATACACACACTAACATACTGCTAAACATACATAACTGTGAAACCTACTTTGTACATGGCACTACAACCTACAATCAACCAACACTGATATGTGCACATAGATGCTCTCACATACAAATGTATGTACAGCCTTCACTGATAGTTGCTGTATGTCCCCTGCCCTTTACACATCTTCATATACATATGGATACAGACCAATGACACATATGGAGGGTTCACAGTATGTAGACCTTTATAGTATTACTTTACATTACCTGTGTTTGTCACAGCTGCTTGTGTTGCCATCTGGTTCTCTGTCCTGCTGCTCCACTTCCCAGTTGTCAGCTTTCAGGTGGCTGTTGCTGAACAATTTGTTTGTGTCTGCTTAATTGCAATTTTCTCTGTCTCTATCTCTGTCTCTCTCTCTCTCTGTCTGTCTGTCTCTCACATCCTTCTCAGGGTGCAATGAAAGTATTGCATGTGTGGACTGGGAGTACAGCATACTTTTATAGGTATCTGCATATGCCCATGTGATGGCCACTGCACCAATTGTTAGCCAGCATTTGCTAATTGCATGCAGCCAGTTGTGTACTGATTGCAGTTCTCACTGTGATTTCAGAACAGTGCTATAAAAAGGTATGTGAGACAGGCGTAGCCCTTTCAGATTTTAAGGGCATGGACCATGCTGTTATGCTGTGGACAATGTTCTGTGAGTGTAAAGGTTGGTATCTCTCTCATATTTCCAGCTGTGTTGTAGATTAACATTCCTCCATTCATTTCTCCAGTTTCCTGTACTAACTGTGTATGTACACTGACACCTACAACTACTACTACTGTTAATGTGTGTGTGTGTGTGTGTGCTTTCCTTTCACTTTTGCTTGCACTTTGTTGCTAAGGCTTCAATATTTGCCCTTTACAGTCACTACTTGTATGCCTGCTAGGTGTCCTGACTGTAGTGTGCTGCTGTAGCTTTCCTATTTTCCATGTACATTCACACCTTGGAATGCTTGCTATATCTGCTTGGGTGTTACAGCATACAGTGTGGTCTGGCCATGGTGTGGGCCTTGACATCTATTAGGGTATTTGAATATGCTGCTGAGCAGGCCCCAGAGACTTTCAGGTTCATCTGTTATCTGCCTCATGGAATGGTACATATCAGTGGGGTACACCCATTAAAATGTCTGGTATGCTGCAGTTGTGACTGTGGGTTAGCATGAGCATATGTATTACTACACTTTTTCTGCCATGCAAGTGGTGAATACTTTCAGGACTCCATAGTTACCATTGCATGTGTTACACCTTTCTGCCTACTGTTTGTACATTTCACATGGAGTCTGTGGGGCATCCCTGTAAGTCATTCACTGTTGCTATGTCTAGACTCTTAACTATTCAAATATGGTGGTGTCAGACCCGTCATGTGTACAGATATTTGCAGGTTGTCCACATTTCTGCCTCATATTTTGGTCAATATCTCATGCACACCTTTTTCTGGCAAATCACTCTGGGCTCAATTCAGAATATGGTGACAAACATTCAAGTTTCAGACTTCATACCCTTCCAAACATCCCACAAAATGCAGACCCTGTTACTCTCTGAACTGTCTGCGTTTGTTGTAACATGATTTGTAATGTGTCCCTGGTTTTGGGCCTTTGCTCCACATTTTTTATTACTTGGTCCGGATGTGTTCCTGTAAGAGGTTGTGGGGTATGGGCAGTGATTATCCTGCTGTGAGTATGTGTGTGGCTTGCAAGGTGCTATAGTGACATTATTACCTACTAGCTACCAACTAGCATGGCTGTTTCTGTTCACACACTACTATTATGGAAATCCACCAGTTTTGATAGTAATTCTAAATGGCATGCTTTGTGTACTACACATCTATATTCCCTTTACATTCATTCCTACTATTACATTATTTTAGCACAATGTTCTTGTATAAGAGTCATGGCTTAGTGGTAAGTCATGCAGACTACTGTTTCCAAGGTACTGGGTTTGGGACTGCCAGTGGGATTTTATTTTGCTTCTGAACTGACTACAAGACCTGTCAATCAAAGTGACTAAGGCCCTTTTAAGCAGTTGTAACCGGGTTAACGCTGGTTTGCGCGGAGCTCACGCATGCGCACTGGCATTCAGCTCTGCGCACACAAGCGCACACCTGCTTACAACCGCTTAAACGTGCTTACTCTTGCGCACACCCGCGCTATTTTCTTTGAAAGAAATGAAAATGGGGAGACAGGAAAGTGGTGAAAAAGGGGTCACAAAGAGGGTAAGACAGTAGGGAAACAAGCTTGGGTTTTACAGGAGGGATGTAGGTAAGGCCCATAGCTGCCCATTTCTTCATCAGCAACAGCTGTGCATATGTTTGTAATTTGGTGTGACATTTGATACCTTCCACCCCTGAGAGAGGTGTAAGGACAACAGTAATACTTGTTGTACAGCCAATTGTAATTGATAGTTTCCATGTCTGGTAGACATATGTGCGGAATGGGCAGCTATGTTTTGGGCGTAATTTTTTTGTGGGTGCAAAGTGCCCTTTTTTTTTTTCCAGGTGAGAGTGGTATGTCAGATGAAGGTAGTCTGTACAGCTGGGGAGGTAGGTTGGATAGGTAAACAGACAAGACAAACAAGACGCATACAGGGGCGGTGTCTGACACGTGTGGGGGGGTTACACAATTGACGAGGACGGAGATTTGGATATCCAGAGCCCATGAGCCCACAGATGGCAACAGTGGAACTGATATCCCCACCCATAGGCAGTTGCCACTCTTCCTTCACTGCCCAGGACGGGGCTGTGCTGGGGGCTGTGTAGGCCGGGCAACAGGCATGCCCGTAAGTTGTGCCACCCATGCCTCAAGCTGGCGTAGGGGCTTGAGAACAGAGTCCCAAATCTCCCTACGCACCACAGTCCGGACGCTACGGAGGGTGAGTGGTGGTTCTCCTCCGGCCACACTTGCAGAGGGGGGGTGAGCCCCATCCCCTGCAGCGCTTCCACCCACAGGTGGCACAGGGCCACCGGAGGAGGGTCCAGACTGGGCACTAGTGCCAGGTGCACTCGCCAGCTGAGGTGGGAGAGTTGGGTCCGCTGGGACCCGCCTTCCCTGTCGTTCTATGTTTTGCATTATGTCATGACAGTTTGGGTTAGTAACATACAATACCATTCACAATTAGTTGTAACAGCATGCATTAGTATTCCCATTAACCAAACACCCAGATATTCACACCATTGAACAGCAAGCATAACACATGCATAATTTGAACAGCAATACACAGTCCAACAACATGCAGGGTTGATTAATGGCAACAGGCCATCA
The DNA here is from genome assembly GCF_019279795.1 of Protopterus annectens. Taxonomy (NCBI): domain Eukaryota; kingdom Metazoa; phylum Chordata; order Ceratodontiformes; family Protopteridae; genus Protopterus; species Protopterus annectens. The sequence continues at coordinate 457,588,390 of NC_056733.1, read as the reverse complement.
GGTTTGTATGTATGAACAGGGCAGATGCATCAATGGACATGCAAATATTTAGGACCCATCAGGACAAATGTCCAGGGGTGTTAATTGTGATTGCACATACCATTTTCACGTGGAATGGAGTATATGTGGTTATAGGGTGAGGTGAAGAAAATATTATTAACACCTTTGAATACCAATACATATGCTGTACATTTCTAATAGCTACAGATATATACACACTACTGTTCTAACTACAGTTTCCTATATGATAACTACTTCACTTTGGTGATAGGACTATTCATGCTACATCAATATACATTTTATTGTTATTCATATACATTCATATCTGGCTTTGTTCAGCAACATCATCCTGCTACATTTGCTTTATATAGCTATAGACAACTGTGGATGTTTGATATTTCAGACAATCATACTATCTGCATATTGCAGACTGAGAGCAACATATCCAGATTTTGGGATACACATTCCAGCTGCAGCAACACTTTGGACACATTTTGCAGTTTGGTTCTACTTGTCACATTCATTTCATTCTGTACTGACTGCAGTATACTTTATACAGGGGTTATTACTACTTTATTGGTGGATTCATGACTCTTTCTCACACCCTCTCACTTGTTTTCATTGTACTATTCAAGATGGTACTTACTTCTAGGCTATGATATGCACTATGATATTATAGGTGGGGCATCTTTATTTCAGAATTTATTTCATACATTTTCACTGTTCTGTTGGGATTTCGGGCTGAAACACAGTTTGTAATCAAGCAATACTTGCAAACACTTTTACACTGTTACTTGCACATTTTATTAGTTAGTGACTACACTGCATTCTTTTGCTAACTGTCATACTTTTATATTTCTTTACAGTTACTGGGTGTGGATTACTGACCTGCCTGGTGGCGCAACCGCACCAGCCTATCGCCATAGGCTCGTCGGTTTGCAGAACGGACACCTGCAGCTGTAATATAAATGGAGTAATATTGGAATACACATCTCCATAATATCAGCTAATTTAATTTCTTACATACATAATTAAATGTAACTTACTCAGTAGTGGGGCATTGGGCATTTGCCGGGCCTCCTGGATCCAAAGGTTCAATTGGTCCTGCTTGAGTCTCTTCAGGTCCGCATGGTGGTGACGGACCTGCTCACCAGTCCTTGGAATCCCTGTGGCAATGGTAAGATCATGAGCCATCCGGTCCCACGCCTCAGCCCTATATGCTCCCCACAGGACCTGGCCCTGCATGAGTTGGGCCTCATGATTGTGGACTAGGAGCCCGACCATGTATCTGGACTCCTCAATGCCCCACCTCTGTGCTCGAAAGCAACTACCCTCACCTACACCTGACATTCTGGCTGCAAGTCAGTTCTACAATTGTTTATGCTGTATATTCCCGCCTATGGGGCTTATATATGCCATTTTTCCCGCACTTCTCCGTGATTGGCCATTTTGGAATTGTATCCACTTCACAAGACCTGCTTTGTCATGCTCCACTTTCTATTCATTCCTATATATGTGCTATTACTGCATTCCTGAGTACCGCTGTCATAGCTTAGTGGTTCAGTACCTTGACTATGGTGCATGGTGTCCTGGGTTCGAACCTGGCCACTGCTTTTTATATTTTCTGACTGTCTAGACAGGCTAGGGGGTGTGTCTGTGTAAAGGCAGTTTTGTTACAGCTTGCTCAACGTTGCCCGCCGGTTAGCTTGTTGGCGCGGTGCGTAGCTCCGTGCAAACGGGATGCGCTGGTTTAAGCCTCATTTGGCTATCAGCATGCATAGTCATCTTAGCTCAGCTAGGGGCACAAAGTTTGAGCATGTGAAACCACTGCTCAGCTACGGGCACTTATTTTGCAGCTGTTAAACCACTGCTCACCTACAGGCAGATGCACTCACCTTGTTAAACTGTTGCTTAGCTATAGGCACATGTGACATTTTTTTATTGTTTTGTTACCTCACATTTCTTCAAAATAAATGGACTATTTCATTACATTTTACATTAAATGTGATTTTATATGTGTACATGTTTGTCAGGGACTTGTTTCGTGCTTATTTTGCTAAAAATAAGAGTTGGTGTTGTGGGGGCTCAAGCCATGAATGATTACTCTTCAGCCAACATCTGTACCGCTACGCTATTGCTTCTTGGCTTACTTTGCATATTTAGTTCTTATATGCTTTCCCACTGACTGCTAACTGTAGCTGCGCTACGTGCACGCCCGCACAAACGAGCGCACTCACGGTTAAACATTTTTACAATTAAAAAAAATATATAACATGTTCATTTATATATTTTATGTTCATAGTCTGTGGGGGCATGTGTTGTGTTGTGTTTATTCACATTTCCGTGGACTCTGTTGTGGGTGTTTACTATGGGCACTTTTACACTTCTGGGGGGCGTGTCCGCTTGCAGGTCTCGGCCTTCGGACACGCCCCCTACTGTCTTACACGGACCATGTTAGACTTAGGTGTGATTCAGCATGCTCTCATGAATATGCAAATCATGCTGACATCACTCCATTTAACTGCAGCCTCCGTGTAAAAGTTATAACTCGTACACGGAGGCTTCGTGAATCCTTGCCAGTATCTTTTCATTCCTTATACCTCTTTATTCTTTGTTCTTCACTTACTTCCTTACTGCTATATAGTTTAATTTCTTAACTTTCTCTCTGAATGTACTATAAGCCTGTTTTTCCCTCACTTCATATTGCAATTCATATTTGTATTAGGCAAGCTTACTTTAATTTCTCTTCAAACTGTCTAAAATTTCTTTAACTAATAAATGATTGTCATATACATTGTATTGATTCTTAACTAATGTTTTTATATTATGTCTAATTTGTTATAATTATTTAAACTACAGCTATTTTTTGTTTTATTTTTGAAGATTGCAAAATTATTGTTCTTAAATGTTTAGTAATAATTTGGAGCTTTTCTCCCCGGGCTTCCACTGAAAATGGGCTTCTACCAAATCAGACTTTCCTAGTAATAAAATGTCAATAAATAAATAGATATAAAAAATAAAGAGGCTTAAGTAAAAAATGCATTTAACCAGCCATGAATTCTTAAAAAAAAACTCAAACAAAAATAAAATTAAACAATTGTAAATATGTTCAGGCATTTAATTTTTTTTTAATTCATAATTTCATGCATACAAATTACATTATTTTTACAGGCGTAAACAGCCATACCCTTGATTGCTTTATGTTTGTGTCCATTAATCTATATTTATCCCACTTTATAAAGAGTCTATCACACTCTGTCTGTATTGCTAGAGGCATCTTTGCTTACATCAGCCATGTTCAGGCCATCAATAAATTGCTATTTTTCCTGCTAAGGAATGTTCCATTTAACAGTAGTCAAGGAATGTCACTCTGTCCATAAACCTCACACTACAAAGTATGAACAAAATGACGGTGTAGTCCATTGCTTAGACTGACCATGAGTTGTGCTGCATGTATTATGTTCCATTTGCAGAGCTTTCAGCTAATTGGACAGGTATTTTGTAGTGAGACAGACAGTACAGAGCAGTAGTTCACGTCACTTTACTGGGCATTTATATCACTTACACACAGACTGGAGTAATACATGTTGCAGATACATTATTTTCACAGCAGCACTCATTCATCTCAAAACAGAGATCTGCAAAATCTAAGACTCTAGCACATTATTTGTGGAATACAGCTGGCTTTTTATATCTGTGCAATATAACTCCACGGAACATTCTCCTAGATTATTTGATCCACTTTCATTGCCAGTCACATTATTTTCCAGATATCTCTTTTTTTTTTACCAGAGGTAAGTGTCTATCATTCTTTCAGACCACAGGATAACTTTGGGGGAATAGCTATAGTGCTCAGCTTCCAAATCAAGCAGGGCTGTACATGATACCCTTGGTGTGTGTCTACCCATCCAGTCATCAATACTAGCTTTAAAAATTGCCAAAGAAGTGCTGTATTTGACCTGTAGTGATAATTTATTTCATAGGTTAGAAATTCATAAAGTTAGGAAACCATCTCTCCAGCAAGCCTTTGTTTATTTATTTATTTATTTATTTATTTATTTATTTATTTTTGTGGGGAGAGGTGTATATTTAAGTCCTTAGTGTGACTGTTTGTACAAGTTCTTGTTTTGAAAAGAGATAGGAGGTTGAACAGGACTCATTCTTTCATGACTCAAACAGAAAGACACTCTTCACCTCAAAGCAACCTATAGGGTACTGAGTATAGGAAGAGTTGGTTAGAAATCTTTAGATCCTTTACATCTAAACAATGTGCTTGGATTTGTATGCTCCAAAAGCAGTGTTATATTCAATTATATATATAAGGGAAGAGTCCAGTGATAGGATAACTTCTTTGGATCTTGAAGATATTACCTTGGAAGTCAACTGGGCCAAATATAAGGATTTTCTGAATATGGTGGAAACATGAAGACCAAATCATAGATAGTTATCCACATAAATATCTAGGTCTCTTATGACCATATCTTTCTGAAGAGGACTACCATTTATTACATCAGCTGGGAGCAACGTTTCTGTAAAATGTTACTATGCTGCACTGTTTTCATTCAGTTTGAGACAGTTTTTGATACATCATGTATGTGCATATTCGAGCACTTGCTGGGCTGTCTTGTATCAGTGGATGAATGGACAACAGTGCCCAGTTTGCAGTCATCAGCAAACTTGGTGAACCACATTTCTGGGATATTGTCTTGGATGTGATTATCTATAATTGTTAGAAATGCACTATTACTTCACATCATCCCTAACTTAGAGCTTCTGGAGATCCAAATCACCCTTGACAATCCAACTATCACTTTATTGTAGCTTCAGTTCCCCATCACTGTCACCCAAAGATCACAGAAATTGCCTCAACACCAGCAAGGCATTAAATATCAAACCAAATACCTTCTTACAAGGGGACTTCAATTTCCCTAACATTGATTGACACACTTATACCTATAAAATATTTATGCTTAACATTACCTGGACTTCATTAATGTCAATGCACTGGAACAAATTGTAAAACTACCCACTATAGGCTCAATAAAAATCTTGACCTTGTCTGTGTCCTTAGCAATCTAGCCCATGCCTGCACCCCACCTCCCATCCCCTCATCCCTGGCTAAATCTGACCACCTATCAGTCATCTTCTCTGAGTGGTATAGTGTTACCACCCTACGTGCAAATGAGACTATCTGTAGGGACTTCTACAAGGAAAACCTACTCCAGCTTATAGAAGACCTATTCAAAATTCATGACAATCCCTTGTATATGGACACAGCTGAGATGACTACAGCATTCACCTCTGATTTTTACCAACATCTGAACAGTTGCATAAAAAAGTCAGTACCCATCCATCCTAAATATAATGGTGAATTCAGGAATAAGTCTGAGGGTGGTTATTGACAAGGCACACATAGCCTGTGGTGAAATAGCTCTGCATTTCCTATCATTCCTATGATTCATTAATTTACAATTCAATTAGATATTTTACAAAGCATCAGGGAAAGCATATGATGTAAAATCAGGGGCAATCTACACATTCAGGGAAAGTTGAAAGGTGTAGCATAGAGAGATGAAGCATTGACTGAGCTAGGTTACTCTGGTTTGATTAGCGAACCTTATGCCTTGAAGAGATGGAGAGGTGATAGGGTAAAACAGCATTCTTGCAAACTCACCTATCCCAGGAGGATTAGTAGGGTTGACAGCCAAGGAGAAGCATTCATTGGTGGAGAACAGTGATGCTAGTCTGGTGATATATGCCTATGTAAAGCATATTATGAACTAGGAAAGACAATGGGCAGGACATTCACAAAAGCCCTCTGAAGCTGTCACAGTACACTGTAAAAGGATGCCATTATCTGTTCTCTGTGCACTTCCACAGACTGCTTAAGCATAGGACTGCTGTGTATGAAGGGTGCCACAGTCCAAAAGGGTAAGCTAGACTACTCTGAGGGGAGATGGAATAAATGACTGAGAATAATCTCCAGGAACCAGCTGATGGAAAACAGCTGTGGTGAGAACAGCAAAAAAAGATAGTAAGTACTGTATTTTTCCTTAATAAAGTCACTGCTGAATTATTTTATATTTAGCAGTAGTTGTGCAATCAGGTACAGTTCATGTACATTGTCTGTGTGCACTGTACTGACAACTGATGAGCGAGTGATTCAAGCAACACTGCGACCAAATGGCAAAGTACTGTCCAGTATAAATCCACTGTTGTATAAACTCAAAACACATTATCAGTCAACCTTTCTTAGGCGATACAGTTTGTTTTTTTTCTGTAAAAGATAAATGCTTATAAATTTCTGCTGCTCTTTATACAGTTAGAAATGCTGTGAGCAATAGCATTGCTTCTGAAGGATCATAAATTAATGCTTGCTTGAAATTAGTGATATCTGGCAGAGGTATTTATCTCCATTACCATACAACACTGTAAAATCATGGAAAGTGGAAGGGGAGACAAGTACAATACAGTTGTGTAAGTAAACTTACCATGAAAGTAGATGTTCGAATGATGACTGTGGCAGTAGCCTATGATATATGGTTATATCTGGCATAAGATATAACAGCCAGCCAGCTTCCAAAACTTCAGGGCACCTTTCACGTGCCCAAACCATTAGTCATCTCAGCTTTGGGTGCCAAGCCCTTCAGAGTTTTTATGCTAAGAGGGACAGAACTCTGAGAGGACATTGCAAAGAAGAACAAAAAATAAATGTTGACACACTGGCCTAAAGAAATACACCAAAAAACAGTGGAGTGGAGGGAGGAAGCAGCTACTGCAACAGTGATCATTCAAACATCTACTGTTATGTTAAGTTTATTTACAAAATGCACTATGCTGTTCATAACTGATCATGGCTGCAACAGCCTAAGCTGTATGGATATACTACCATAGCTTACAACAACTGTGAGGTAGAAGGAGAAGGCTTGAGGAGTCCCTAATAAATGGCCCCAGTAAAGCCTGACCTAGACTTGGAGAAGGAATCTAGCTTGTAGTGCTTTGTATACGTATGTACAGAGAACCAAGCTGTTGCTTCTAGAATACGTCTATATTCCAACCCTTGCCAAAAAAGCCATTCATGAAGCCAAAGCCCTGGTAGAATATGCATTGATCCTGCCTGGAATAGTTTTGTTGTGGTGAGAATAACATAACAAAGGGTAATAGCCTGAGTAAACAGCTTTGACACATTGTCCCTTTTTCTTACCTTCACAAGAAATGAAAAACTGATTGACATTTCAAAAAGATTTTGTTCTGTCAATTTAGTATTTGAGTTGTCTGTGGACATCCAAGGTATGAATTAGCCTTTCTTCCTCATTTTGGGGTTCAGCAAAGAATACAAGGAGATAGTTTAGCTTAAAGGAAACTCAGATACCACTTTAGGCAAAAAATAAGCATTAGTTCTCAAGGAAACCCTGTCTCTGTATAAAATGATATATTTGACCCACCGTAGCTTGCAACTCTATTACTCTTCTTCCATGTAAAGAACCTCAGATCAGCCAGGTGAGCTCATTCAAATGGAACAAGTGTTAGCTTCTCTAACACAAAATTAAGATCCCAAAGAGAAGTCACTGGTTTTCTGGGAGTCTTCATATGAAAAACCCCTTTCAAAAATATTACGACATGAGAATGCCTTGAAAGAGGGAGAACCATGGGCAGAAATGCTGAAACGGCAGACAAATTAACCTTGATAGAGGAGCAAGAAAGGGCATAGAAAAGGAACCCACACAAATATTGTGAAACCAGAGAAACAACAGTGAATGAATGCTAGTTATGTTGTTGGCACCAACTAGAAAACCTTTTCAATGTGTTAATATATGAGTTTCCAGTAGGAGACTCTCTTACTCACATTAATACCTGCTGCGTATTCTCAGAAAACAGGTGTCTAAAAGGAATTAAAACCTGGTCATCCAGGCAGTCAATGGCAGTTGTTAGGGGTTGTGATGTATCAAACACCCATGTCTTGCGACAGTAGATCCAGTCTGTAAGAAAACTTGTGGTAACTGCAATTGGTAAATTCAAAAAGAAGAGAGAACCACTGCTGCCTGGACCAGAAGGGAGTCACTATAATGACCCTGAGGGTTTCCTTCTGAATTTTCAGAAGTACTCTGGCTATCAGTGGAAAGGGTGGAAAAGCATACAGGAACACTCCTGTCCAAGGAAAATAAAAGGCATCTGTCTTCCAGGCCTTTTTGTATGGAGTCCAGGGGAAGAATTTTACCAGTTGACTGTTCAGCGAGGAGGCAGAGAGGTCTGGTTTAGGAACTCCTCACAGATGGAGCAAATCTTGAAAGCCTGCCTAATCCAATTTATATTTGTGAGGGTCTGCTTTTGTCCTCCTCAGCTTGTATGCCACACAGTTTTGCTCTGATGGAAAGCAGGAAGCTTGCAGAGTGAGACTGTGCTGTAAAGTTATATCCCATGTTAACATGGCTAGTCTGCATAGGGGAGAAGGCCTGGTTCCCCCGTGTTTATGCACAACATCACTGTGGTATTGTCTGTAACAACGTAATGTTGTCCTCAGACCAAAGGTGATTCAGAGTCTATTGTGCCTTGATAAGTGATAGCATCTCCTTTATATTTATGCACTTGTGTCTGTCTTTGTCATCCTAAATAACTTGCACTTTTTTCTCCCTGACATGCTCCTCAAGCAAAGTCCAAAGTGAATGCAGTGACTGACTGCTTTGGAAAAAGAGGTGAGACCTGGATTCAGGGATATTTGATGTATCCACCAAGTGATTTCTCTTATCACAAATTCCAGAACTGGAACCTAAAAAATTATTGGTGCTGGGACCAAAGAAACTTCAGATACCAGAGGTATCACGAGAATCTTAGATGCCATGAGACCCCGAATCCTGAGGTATTCCCTCACAGTAACCAAACTCTGAATGGAAAACTTAAAGAGATCTAAATATAGATCTTTTTTTCTTGTGAAGAAAAGCTCATTGTACTGTCTATCTTACACCCCAAGATCAAAGTCCTGTGTGATAGAAATAAAAAAGACTTTTGAATGTTTTCTTTGAATACCAACCTGCATAGGAGATCTCTCACGCATGTGAGATTCCTTACACTTTGAAAAATAATCTACAAAAATAAGCAAGTCATCTAAATATGGAAAACATGGATACCCTGTAGTCTGCAGTATAATATAACTGGAGGTAGATGCTTTGGAACAGTGGATACCCCAGAGAGTAAGGCAAAGAGCTGATAATTTTATCCAGACACATGAAATGTTATGAAACATCTGAAGTCTGGATGGAGAAAAATGTGGTGATATGCATCTTTTAAATCTAAGTTTACCAAAAAAGACTAGAGGAAGAAGGTGTAAAAGATTGTGTAGTGAACATTTTTGAACTTGCTCACTATCACAAACTGTCCATAACTGGTTTCCAGGTATTTTCTTTTTTTTGGCACCAGAAACATTGTTGAATAAAAAACTCTTCCCAGACAGGAAGGAGGAACAGTTTCTATTACCTCCTGAGAAAGCATTTGCTGTGGAACAGCAGGGAACAGAGGGGATTTATCTGGTGGATGTGAATAATTCCCTGGAAAGGAGGGGATTTTTTTACCACTGCATGTGTACCCCTACTGAATGGGCATCTGAGAAGGGAAATAATATGTCCCCAGTGGAGCAGGTGAAAAATGAAGACAGACATGAAGCCAAAATAGCCAAATTTTCACGGATGGTCAAGGAGAACAAATTACAATGGTTCAGTTGCATGTGCATGAAATAAGAAGATGATTTGTTAAAGCATATTTGGGAGAGAGAGGAAGAAATTAAGAGGAGATGCGACCGTCCCACTAAGATATGGATGGGTGGATGGATTTGTGTGAGTGAAAATATGCAGCAGTCAGACAAGGTTGTCAAAGAGGGTAGGACATTGACAGTAAATCAAGAGCACTGGTGATAATTATCATGATACCCAATCCCCTTGTAAAATGTGAGGATGGGGATGATTATCATAAGGCAGGATCCTTATGTACTATATTGCCCGGTTCATGTCTGAAAAGGGTTAATTCTGGACCATCTCAACCACACATTAAACAAGTATCAATTAAATACTGCTGAGCTGATATACATGACAAGACTAGAATGAAAAGAAGGTACTTCTTAAGACAGAAAAGCTAGGCAATGCCAGTACTCCTCTCATATCATTACTATCAAGTAGCTACACTAGAAATGTTATTATATCATTCATTTAAAAAAATAGCTTGCTATACAAGATGGCAAAGAATGGAGTCATGGTTGCATCTAACTATTTGGTCTGCTTGAATATATGCCCTAAAAAAAGAGTATGGTAACACCTCAATCTATGAGTACATCAAATCAAATGTAGAACGTTTATATATTTTTTCAGTGTATCCTTTCTAAGACCCTACTCATTAACTGTACAATGATTTCACCCACTTGGACATTACAGTAGCCACATACAACAGTGTATTACAACACTATTTCTGATCCAGCCATTCTGCCCCATCCCCAGAACAGTCTCCAGCTTTTTCAGTGGGATCCCCAGACATTTGCAATGAAGAAAAATGGTAGATATAATCCCTCAACTGTGTCCTGTTACTACCCACACAGGTCTCCTCTTAACAGGCTACCATGCCTTCTCCATGTCTCATGGGAGATGCTCCCCAGGCATCCTCACCAAGTGCCCAAACCACTTCATCCAACTCCTTCCAACACTGGAGCAGTGGCTGTATTCAAAGATCCTCCTAAAATGCTGAGGTATCACACAGACTGTATCCACATATCCTGTAAAGGAACTTATATTCTTTCATTGAGCTTCTCATATCATTGTTTCAGTCACTATCCAAAGCCCATGATCATAAGAGAGTATGATCAGAGATTGACTAGTGCATAGAGAGCTCCATCCAGTGACTGAGCCATTATCTTGCACAACAGTACTGCTGCCCCTGTACCCATCTTCTGGTCAGCCTTCTGATTGTATTCTATCTTCACATGTGAATAGGACCCTAAGGTACTTAAGCTCATCCGCCTAAGATAGCTGTGCTTCCCTATCCTATAAAGAACAACTCACTCTTTTCCAGGAGAGAATCATGACCTCTGATTTGTAGTTGATGATTTTCATCCTAGCCACTTGATATGCAACAGCAAATTATGCTTTTGTGCACTGAAAGTCAATCACTGAAGGCTAATAAGACAACAGCACCTTCAGAAATCCCCAATTAGATACTTGAGACCCAAACTGCACCCTTACCATAGTCCCACTCCCACCTTAACGTATTCTAAACTGTTGCTGAGAATAAAGACAATACTCTTCAAATTCAGGGATTAAATGGCATACAGCAGCAGCCTAGGGATCCCATACTGTTCAAGCACCTCCCAGAAGATATTCCAGGATACATAGCCATATCCTTTCTCCAAATCCACAAAAACATGTAAACAGTGCTGGCAAATTCTCATGACCCCTCCAGTATTATATAATGACAAAGATTTTATCCACAATTTTACAGCCAAGTCAGAATCAACATTGCTCCTTCACACTCGAAGCTTGACTACTGGCTGAAGTCTCCTTTCCAGCATCCTGGCTTATGCTTATTCCCAGTGAGGATGAGGTGATTGATCCCTCTATAACTGAAATACACATTCCTTTTCCTTTGTTGTAAAAATTTTGTAGTTAAAAGATCATGGTTACTCATCATTCAATCTGTAGCCATGTATACATGTGCAGAATCCTTTGCTCTGTAATGCATTTAGCAGTCTCACACCTAAAGAAAGTGAAGAAAAGTTGTCTAAACTCATCGCTGGTGGTAATACAGCATCTCTTTAAGTTCTCACTTGTATTCTTAAATGACTTCATGGCTTCCACTGGCATTTGTCCACATCCTCAATGCAGCTAGGGGAGTAGTGTAGCAAATTCTGCCATGCTGGATGAGAGCTAACAAAATGGTTCTGGTCCACTGTGGGGTCTGCTCATGGAATCATATGACTGTAACTATATAATCCTTTATATTCTTACAGGCCTCACAAGTAGGAAAAAAAACAGAAACCAGAAGTAAAACCACAGGACCCACAATATTGACAAGTTGGCAAGGGATCCAGAAAATGACTTGAATGCAAGGATCTGTGAAGCAAATCTTGGCAAACTTAGAAAGTGATGCTTTTTTCAGTCACCCGTTAACAGGACCTCCAGTTTGGAATGGATGAGAAAAGTACCAAGTTACATTCTGAAAAATATCCAAATTATAGCATGTAAAAAGTCTCAAACATAAATGGTACAGAAAACATGGGGAATGCTATGTAATTCCATCCAAAGGATATCTGCCCAGGGGCACCAAAATAATTAATGACCATCTAAGCACACTATTTACTCATGGATATTCTCACTTCTCTACACTTAAATAATCTTTCAATGAAATGCAATGAAATGATGCCTTGTAAAGTAGCAGCCTTAGTTCTTGTTACCAGAGTATAATAGACTCACCACCTCCTGCCCTGACCCCATAACCATCAAAGAGATGTGTAAATATAATAGTGCCTTTCTCCTTTACCAGAGGCACCTGGACCACTCAGAATCTGACAGCCATTTTCAGTATTTTGTCATTTAAACTGCACCACTAATCTGACTCATCATGTCAGCTTTGTTGAAAGGTTGAATTAAATTAAGCAAGATTGTACTATCTCTCTCTGTACAGAAGAATACATTTTGTATGCAGTTCTGGAGACCTCATTTTTTCCAGGACATAAGCAGGCTAGAGGCAGTACAGAGAAAAGCAACTAAAACAATATGATGATAACGAGATATTATACAAAGAAACTATCAGGTGTCAAACAAAGAAACACTACAAAAGCTTTATACAAAGTACTGAAGAAAGAATGCAGAGAGGATATGATAAAGTAGTGAAAATAAATCTACAAAGCCTAAGTAGGTATACATGTATCAAAAGCAATCAATGCTGCTGAAGGAACCGTGCATAAATATGCACTGATGCATGTGTAACTGATATGATCCTTCTATTCAGATAGCCAGCTTGAGAGGTACAGCATTAAAAATATATCAAGATGTTATGAACAAAATAAAGAAAAATATGTTCACTATGGTTTTAGCGATTGTAACAATGTCAAATTGCTAAATCACATGACCAGAAGATCACAAGACAAGAATGGCAATGCCGACTTTTGTGAACACCTGGACTTGTTCCTCTTCTGGACCCATGTTAGCACTTCTTCCTGTGTCTACACAGTTCAGGAGATTCAATGTCTGACATTGATCAAACAAGTGGATGTCAGTATTCTCATCTTGTGACCTTCTGGTCACATGACTTAGCAATTCAACATTGTTACTATCGCTAAAACCATAGTAACCCCCCAAAAAGTACATAGCACAAGCAGCAGAAACACCCAGTTACAAGTTAACTGACTCAACTGAAACTTGCAGCAAATAGGAGCATGTTATTTATTTATTTATGTTAACTGGGATACAGCATCCTCTTGGACCTTCTTCAGACTTAGTCTGGAAGTACAGATTCAAGAAACATATACTTATAAGATAACACAATATAAGACACATAACATACTAGCAACTAACAAAATATTTAAAGAAGCTATCAAGACAAAAAAAAGTAATTAAGTTTTTGAAATACAGTTGTATGCATTATATCATACATAATACAGGTATAGTAGCACTCTGATATGTGCAGTATTCTGCATTATACCGAGTGCCCATTTAAGAAATATATATAATATATCTTGGACATGAGAAACACATTCATTTTCTTTTTTGATATTTATGTTGTACTTGAAAAATAAAAAAAACTTGGGATATTGTGATCTTCTCTTTTGAGGCAGAAGAATGTTGGAAAGCATACATCTGAGTGATTAGTACTGTTAGACCGAGTTAAGGATTAGACATAGATGTAGGTAAGAAGCTTGGGAGCTTATTATCCTTGAAGTATTTGCATTTGGAAGTTATCAACAGAAACTTTTTCAGTTTGTTTCAAAACACTGGATTTGTCACACTACGGTTTTCTGTGGATGCAGGTAGCAATTTCCAAAGTTTGGGCTTAAGCACAGAACGAAAGTCTATTATGAGGATTACAGAACAATAAAATGTTTTAAACTAGTTCTTTAATTGGATGTAAAACAAAACTGGCTCTTCTGTCAGCACTCTCTGACATCTATGACTATTTAACTGAAGGCCATACTTCCACTGTGGATCGCTGACGTACAGGTCCTCGTTGAGCCACACTGAACACTACTTCATGAACCCCACATTTCTTGTAGGAGACATTCATCAACTTGCAGGATACAGAAAGGGGCTGTAATAAGAGAGCTGGTACCTTGTTCTGCTAAGGCACACATCTCACTCCATAGAGGTCTGCAAAATATGGCTTGCTATTCTGCATTAAATCTCAGCTGCAAAGTGAGGGTGGCATTTGATCCTGTGTTGCTCAAACTGCCAGTGGTAATGAAACCCCTCTCCTACACATGAGCTGTGGTGAAACAAAGTCTTCTTGTCTAGTCAGTATGTATAGAATAGCCACACAGTGAAGCATGTACTGTCAATAGGCACTGCCATACCTTTCAAATGCTTTGCTCAAGAATTATGTTCAAAGCCATAAATAGTGGCTCTCATTCTCAAAAATCAGGGACGTTTTTAAATATTACTGGATTATACTGGCATAGTGGCTAGAACAATAAGTTTTGCATCCATATGTATTTTCGTAACAATGAGAAGTATGAACCTTTAATGTCTGCAATATTAACTGGTCGTAATGCTTCAGTGATGTACCAGGTATTCAAAAAATGTATGAGAGACAGGACAAATATATGAGACAAACTCAGAAATATTATGTGAACTCAGGGAAAGTTGAGAGGTATGTAAGTATGCCCTAAAAGGAGTCTAGTTTGTTTTATCAAAGTTTCAAAACTTTGAAACCCATATGGCCGCACCTGTATGATCGATGTTTTGAAACTTCAAAACTACAATAAAAATAGTAAAACCGCAAACAAGATGTTACCTTCACATTTTTGCAGGGGGCAAACTCCCCTGCACCCCCCCACATCCCCTGTTACTTAAATATACCAACTCCAAGATTGTACAACAGTGAGGAAAACAGCAAATTCCGAGTTCTGTGTTGTATGGTGGTCTCAATGCGAAGTGTTCAAAGTTTCAAAACTTCGATCATATGGTCTCGGCCATTTGGGTTTCCAAGTTTTGAAACTTTGATAAAATAAAGTAGACCCCATAAATGACACTGGTGACTAAAGAAATCAGACCATGGCTTACAGATAATTCATAACTGAACCTTGGCTCACAGCTAACTAATAATTCATAGCTATAAGCCTTAATCCTGTGCATTAACTAGTACAGCTTAAGATAGCCTTAACCCTCTGCACTAGCTAGTACAGCTTAAAATCTCTTATATTGCACTCATAAAGCATACCCTTACCCATGTCCCTTTACTTTCAGGGGCAGACAACAACATAAGACAATTTCTGGGGCAACGGGATGCTATGACGGTAATTACTCACCAGAAGGATTCATGGAGAGCATGTCTACAGCAGCTTGCATTGCATTTCTATGCTTGTGCAACTATTCAAATTCCTCGGGTGGCTAAGTGCCATGATATAGATTTTATTTTCTTTTTACAAGGATGATGGTTCCTTTCTTTAACTCTGACCTCCTCTTAGTTCCTGCTCATTTACTATAGTACCATCGCCTCTCCATTTGTGCAGTTCTGTTCACTTATTTGTCATTGTGCAACTGAGCCACATCAACCAAAGGCACACAGCCATTCACTGAATAACCAGCTGTCCTTTGTTGACTTGTAAAGGACCTGACAGCCATATCTCCTTTTCCTGCTTCTCTTGTGACCTCTTTGGTGATTCAGCTGAACAATTTATTTAATCCTTTTTTGCCTCTTTTGTAATTAATTCCATTTACCTTTTATCTTTCTCCCTCCTGTTTCTTATGTCTGTCTTCTTATATTTTTGTCATTCCCTATTTTCTCTAGCATTCCGTGATTTCCTTAAGCTTTTGCCATCTATATATCTCTTTCCTATCCATCCTTCAGCACAGTTTGTCTCCTTTTTCTTTGGCTCCTCCTTTCCCAGTTGCAGCTTTCTTTACATTTCTTTTCCTAACCAACCTATAGATCTGCTGTATATGTAGTATTATACCTCAGACCCTCTTGTTACTGTGTAGAGCTGTTCTACCCAGGAATCTGCTGAAAGGGGCTGTTTTTTTTTTTTTTTTGGCTCCGTTGGACTTTTGCTGTCAACAAATGGAAAATAGGTAAATAAATAAAAAATTGGGCATCCTGAAAGACTAGGCAATGGGGGTATAAAGGAGTTTTTTGAGTGGGTAGAGTCAGAGGTAGATTGGATAATTATTTTAAAAGTCATAAAGAGGGATTCAACAAAGCTTAATGATAATTCTTTGCTGTTTGGGCATTGCAGCGCTATGCGCACATGGGGGTGAAAAGCCTTAGATTCAGTAAACTTCATGTAGTGACGTGCAGCAGCACACACTCACACACAAATACAGAAACTTTTGTGGCATGTAAATTACAGAATAAGTAGCTGCATTTTATGCTAATGAAGCAAATTGACATGGTGGAGTGATTCAACTATCTCTAAAGCAACCATATAGACTCCATGTTAGTGCTGGCCATGTATTCCAAAATGTTCTGAATGCAGCCATAAAAAGGAGTGTAGCCAGAAACAAGAACAAGTAAAAGTAAAAGCTCTTACATTTGTGCAGAACTGCCCTTAACATGTAACACCACACATATTCTGACCTAATTACACAGGCTGGATGCTAAAAGATCAGTGTAACAATCAAAATAATGTCATTTTAAGTGCCATGACATAAATGCAGCTTCACTCCCCCACCCCCAAATGAAGAATATACTTGTAAGTAATACAGGCTGCTAAAATGTGTAAACCTCCATGCAACAGAGTACTATACTGTAATGTAATCACATGCAGGATATAGCTGATGGATTACAGTATTCCTCTTGTTATAACATTGGGCTCCTGTGCAGTCTCCCTGCCTACACAGTGGAATGCTGGTAGGCAAACATTTAAAATGCAGTGACAACGAGGTTCCAAAAAGAAAGCAGGGGCACCTCAAAGCAAAAGACAAAAATAAGTCAGAATGACTATATGAGGGATCATATCCTTAACCCCCACACACACACACACACACACACACACACACACATGCACACTGGCAGTCCCTTAATCCTACCAAACATGGATCACCATTTCTCACTTTGGGAACACATTGCCTCAGACAAATGGATCCTGAATGTGATCCACATAGGCTACAGATGGCAATAGGAGGCTCTCCTTCTTTTCAAGGGAATTTCTCCTCATCTGGCATAGCAAACTTTTCCCTTTCCTCATGACTTACAACATATGCTGTCTCAGGGGGTAATAGAACCTAACCTGTTCCTCCTCCTCTAAGGAAAATAATTTTTTCATGAATGTTCCTGGGGGTCTATATCAGAAGATCAAAGTTTCAAAACTTTGAATCTGATATGGTCGACTCCATATGATCGAAGTCTTGAAACTTCAAATCTTTTAACAGAGATCAATGTACAGCACAGAAAGGGAAGATTTCCCTTTTCTTCACTGTAGTGCGATCTCAGAGTTGGTATATTTAAGTAGTGGGGGCGCAGGGGGGCTTGCCTCCCTGCTTAGAGCATTTAAATCGTTCATTGCTTCATAGGTTGGTACTAGGCTATCAGCCCTAAGGCCTATACAAGCCTAGCCATAAGAATTCCCTGACTATTTCTTCCCACAGTATTTACTTCCCTGGACCCCTGTCTAGCAGGATGACTGACATGAACCCTCGGGTGAATTTCCTATCTCCTATCAATCATCAAGGTTCCTTTTGAAGAGGGCCAAAGAGGCGCTCTGCTTGACATGTATGGGCAGTCTATTCCAGAGTATGGGGAGTCTCTGGGTCAGGAACCTATCCCTCCAGCATGTTTTGTTCATTGTGATGACAAGGTTTAGATCCCTGGAGCATGTGTCTCTGAGGGATTGGGATTTCTTTAAGTGTAGCATGTCCAACAGCTCTGGGTTTAATATGGCCTTGTATGTTAAGCAGAGATCGCCTCTGAGTAGACGATATGTGGCAGAGTATAGGTGGAGTTTTTTTAGACAGTCAGCATAGGGCATCTGCTTTAGGCCTGTGATTCTTTTAGTGAGGTATTTCTGTGGTCTTTCCAGTTGTTGCAGATGTCTTGAGAGGTACATACCAAACGGGGTGTTGTCTTCTATAATGGGTCTAATGAGGTATGAGTACAGTGGGACAATGACATCCTTTTTTCTGGATGAAAAGCCCTTAGTGATGAGGTGTGCCACATAGAAGGATTTCCTGACTGTTGTGGCGATGTGGTTATCGAAGGTGAGACCACTGTCCACCTGTGTCCCTAAGTCTCTTATCACACTTTTGGTGTTTAATGTACTTCAACCTATATGGTAATTCACAGCTACATGTTTTTTTCCCAAAGGGAATAACTATAAATTTCTTGGCATTGAGCTTGAGCCCATGGCTCTGGCACCAAGCATCTGTTTCTGTAAGGCCCTTTCGTAGAATATCCACATCATTTGGGGATTCAATAATGGCTCCCAGTTTACAGTCATCTGCAAACTTTGTTTGCCAGTGTCCCTAAGTGTTGACCTGTACTTCAGAGAAGTAGATGCCAAACAAGAGCGGTCCCAAGATTGAATCCTGAGGTACTCCACTTATCACTTGTCTGGAGCTGGATTTGGAGTTGGCTACTTTTATAGTGTGGGTTCTGTCAGTAAGCTAGTTAGCAACCCATCGAGTGATGTAGAGATTAATGCCCAGCTTAGTAAGTTTATCTATGATTCCAGAGTGGAGGATGGTGTCGAAGGCCTTGGCAAGGTCCAGATAGGCTGTGTGGACTACCTTACCCTTGTCCACGGCTCTGGAGACTGATTCAAAAAGTCAATCAGGTTTAGGAGACAAGATCGGCCCTTCACGAACCCAAACTGCATGGGGTCCAGTGTTTGAAGGTTGCCAATGTCTCTGTTAATAAGTTCCATGATAAAACATTCCATGGCCTTGCAAATCAGGCTCATCGACTGATGGGGCGGTAGTTCCCGGGATCCAAGGTAGATCCCCCCTTGTGGAGTGGGATAACTGTAGCTGTGTGCCACTCAGTGGGCACAAAGCCTGAGGTGAGGCTATGATTAAACATGACACTTAGGTGAGGTGGCAGTTCATTTTGTAGTTCATGTAGTACACAGCCTGGGATGTTGTCTGGTCCCATGGATGCTGTATTCTTAGCTTTGGAGAGTGTGTTTTTTACCTGTGTGGCCATTATTACCGGAATTTGTCAATCTTTCAGTACTGAGATGGGCCCTTTAGGGGGTGAAAGGGTGTGATGTTTGCACTGAATCGATCTGCCAGGATTTTGGCAATATCCTTGGGATCAGTATATTTAATTCCATTTTGTTGTAGCTCAGAGCAGATGTGAGCTTTGCCATTTAGATTCTTGACATAGCTACAGAATGCCTTGTGGTTGTCTTTGGAATCTTTGGCAATTTTATTTTCATAACTAGCTTTGGAGGATTTTATGAGGGAACTCAGCTCCTTACTGAGGCTGATAAGGGAGTTTTTTGCATCCTACGATTTTCCTCTTTTCTGCAACAGTTTCTTTCTTTTGTTTTAAAGTTTGTTTATGGCAAGGGACCACCAGATTGGCTTCCTTTTGTTGAGGAGAGCATCTTGGTTCTATTGAGGATGGCACGATTCATGCACGAGTGGATGTGTTCATACAGTGCCTTAGTGTAGGATTCAGCAGCTGAACTTTCAGTTCCCGTCTGCATGGGTGTCATGAAGTTTGTCACTTCTGACTTGAGTAGCATGAAGTTGGCTTTGGAAAAGTTTTTTACATAGGTTTCCTTACTGGGGGAGGTGGGGGTGGGATGTGGATGTCAAGGGTGATTAGCTTATGGTCAGACCTGTCCAACGAGGGGGTGACCATAGGTGTGGAGCATCGATTTTGCATGTTGGTAATGACCAGGTCTAGGATATTGGAGCCCCTGGTGGGACTAAGGATTAGTTGATCCAGGGCATTGGAATTTATGAATTCCAAGAACCGTTGGACAAAGGTGTTGGTACACAAGTAGTTTTCCCAGTTAATGGCAGGGTAGTTGAAATCACCCAGTTTTAGGGTGTTTGGTTGTATCTTAATATTTTCCACTATGTTTAGAAAGGTGTAGTGAGAATCATGGGGTATGGTGGGGGATCTGTAGCAAGCTACAATTTGGATTGTAGTGTTACCTAGTGTTAGTTGCACCTGGAGAATTTCAGACGCATTGTGTTGGGCAACTAGCCTAATGTTGTGAATATCCTTGGTGAATATGGACACTCCTCCACCTTTACGGTTTCGGTCCTGGTTTGGTGGCCGAAAAGTCTGATAAGAGTTGTAGCCTGGTATTGAAGGGGTGCTCTCTGGAGCGTTGAACCAGATCTCAGTTCTTGCACAGATATCGATATTCTCCATTTTTAGGAGTGCCTCGAGAGAGATTATTTGTGTAAGTTGTTGTCTTTTTATTACATTTTCAAAGTTTCAAACTTTGATCATATAGCATTAACCATATCAGATTCAAAGTTTTGAAACTTCAATCATGCAATATAGACTCTGTTTCTGGTACCAAAAAATGAAGACTGTTGGAGGCCAGTATTTAATCTTTCCTTCCTGAACCATTTTGTGATAGTGCCCAAGTTCAAAATGCTTTCACTTTACAACCTGTCACCCCTTCTTTCTCATTTAAGTTTAAAAGATGCATGTCATTGCACTCCTATTCATCCAGATTTTAGGCATTTCTTAGGATTCTGTGTGACTGAATCACATTATCTGTTCTCTGCCTAACCTTTTGGACTATCTACTCTTCCAAGAGTGTTCACAACGTGCACTGCAGATTGCAGGGTATCCACATTTTTCTGTGTTTAGACACGTTGCTTATTATTGCTGAGTCTTTTTCAAAGTGTCAGGGATGACTTGCATGGAGAAGGGATCCTTTATACAGAGTGGGCTTCCCAGAGAACATTCAGAAGTCTTTCCTGACTCCTTCTCACAGTATTGTTTTTCAGGGGTGCCTGTTGGTCACGTCAGTGCAAAGAGTTTTTCCTCCAGAGGAAAAAAAAATATGTATTTAAATTTATTCCTGAGGCTTACTGTTCGTACTTTTGTCACACAAAGGGAATTTCTTGAGATTCTGGAGCTCATGGAATCAAAGATTCTTATGATACCTCTTGTAAGACTCCACATGAGAAAAATACAATGGTATTTGAAATCTCTGTGGTTCCAGCATCAAAATCCATGGTCTTTTCAAATTCCTGTTTTAGAATTTGTAAAAAGAAGAGATCATGTGGTAGACACATCAAATTTCTCAAAATCCAGGTCTCCAATTCTCCCCCTCCAAAACAGTCAGTCATAACAGACACCTCAGTTTTTGCTTGGGGAGCAATATCAGTGGCTATAAAAGTGCAGGGTCTCTGGGACAAAAAAAACAGGGCAAAACACATAAACATAAAACAGATGATAGCTCTTATAAATGGTCTCAACTCTCTGAGTCATTTGTGGTCCCTAGGATCTCTTCAAGTGTTCACAGACAACAGCACAGTATTGTGGTACATAAACAAGAAAGGGGAAGCAATATCTTACCCCCACTGTAGACTATACATGTTAGCATGGGATATAACTTTACAGCACAATCTCACTCTACATACGACATCCTGTCAAAATGGTGTGCCAAACAAGCTGAGCAGGACAAGTACAGACCCTCATGAATAGAAACTGAATCAAGTGGTCTTCCAAGATTTAATCCATCTGTGGGGAACACGTCAAGTAGACCTCACTGCCTCTAAATATTCTGTTCCAGGACTCCATGCAAGAAGGCCCAATTACCACAAGCTTACTCACATACTGCATTTACTCACACAAGACCCAAACAACTACAACAGACTGCCTAGATGATTGGGTTTTAATATCTTTAGGCACTTATTTTCTGAGGACATGCAGCAGGTTTCAATGGAGGCAAGAAAGCCTCCTACTAAAATTTGTGAATGGAATATGTTTTCTAGTTGGTGCAAAAAAAAAAAAGCATCCATTCAGGGCTAGTGTTTCTCTGGTTTTGCATTTTTATGAGTTGCTACCCTTTGACCTGTCTTGCTTTTCTGTCAACGTTCATCTGTCAGTCATTTCTGCATGTCTGCCCATGGGTCCCCCTCCTTCAATGCAGTCTCATGTCAAAACGTTTTTGAAAGAGGTTTTACATAAGAAGCCTCCCTGAAAAATAGTGGCTCCTCCTTGGGTTCTTAACTGTTTTGTTAAAAAAGCTAGCACTTACTTTATTTCAACCAACTCATCAGTTTGACTTGAGGTTTTCAACATAGAAAACAATCTATCATTACTCTGACCTCTCCAAGAAGAATATCTAAGTTGCAAACTCTTATGATGTGTTAGTTTTATCTTATCATCCTCAAAGATAGGGCTTCCTTGAGAATTAATCCTTCTTTTTTTGCCTAAAATGGTATTCAGGTTAACATTAAGTCAAACTATACATTTCCCTGTCTTCTTTCCAGAACCTAAAGATGAAGAAGAAAGGATAGTTCATACCTTGAATGTCCACAGACAATTCCATAAAGCTTAGACTACTACAACAGGGATTGTTTGAACATCTATTGTTATGGTTAAGTTTACTTAGACAACTGTGCTTAATATTAATATGGGATGAGAAAAGTGCTGCATTAATTTTGTTTTAATAAAGCATTAAATATACAAAAACTGCAACAGGCACAGTAAGAGGTCCAGAAACACCCAAAAGTAAAGGCAAAAATCACTGTTTATTCAGTACAGTCCTTTAACTCACAAACTGACTCGCAGCATTTTCATACCTATACACAGGACTTCATCAGATATCAAACAGCTTATCCACAGTTCTTTAAATACACTTACAAATAATTAACTCTAATTGACAAATCACCATTAAAAACAGAAAAAAGCAGTTTCAGAATAATACAAGCCTAATCACAAATATATTCAAGCTGCAATGAAACATGAACCACTACCCCATCTAGTGTCTTAATGATGGAAACTCTACTTAAAGTCAAGTTATACCCTAATGCAGACATAATGAAAAACGTTATAGTTTGGCTCTAAGCTTAAGAACAGGGACAATGGAGACATATTCATTTAAACCAGGGACTCTGTTAGCTTCAAGAAAAGGTTCCCAATATATAATATGTTTATTTATTTTATTTTATTTTATTTTACATTTGTTGACCGGGATAGTCCAATTGGATTCATGTCCATTTTCAGCAGAGGCCCGGGGAGAAAAGCTCCAAGGTAACAGATACAAAAAAACAATGAACACATATTACAAATATGGTATTGACAAAGAATACATAAGCAAACATGAATAGACAAGTTCAACAGGTTAGAGTTACTCCCTGGTGACAGTCAGGGGTATATTAAACAATAATTTGATTAATAGATTTTTCACATTCTTGATGAGAGTTAGCCAGGCTTGTTGCAGTGGCAAAGCCAGTTTAGTGCCAGATGTTGTTTGAGTCAAGTTTTAAATTGGCCTAGGGAGGAGAGCAAAGTAATATCAGTTGGAAGTGAGTTCCAGGCTCTGCCTGCAGAATTTGCAAAGAGGGAATCACCAGCTGCATTATTAATTTTGATTGTTTGAATTAGTAGTCTATTCGAGGATCGAAGCAGTTTTGGATTGTTATAGGGGTTGATAATATTTTTAAGTGCCAGAGTTTGTTTGTTTGTTCTTTTGGCTTTTCCCGGTTAGGGGTCGCCACAGCAGAACTCCGGTCCGCTAATGATTGGCAGTTGATTTTTACATACCGGCTTGCCAGGCCTGATGCACAACCTTCAACGAAGGTACGCCCATTCATGCATGTCTCCATGCAGAAGATGGTCTAGCTGAGAATCAAACCGGACAGCGTCTTACTGTGAGGTGACAATGCTACCGTATTATCCAAATTATAAAGGATTTTATTAGCCATAATCAGAAGGTTATATTGGATTAGACTGGGAAGTTCAAGCCACCCAAGCAGGTTAAGGTTGATGCAGTGGTGTGTCCTGAAAGTCAGGCCAGTGACAAACCTGGCAATGTGATTATAACAGGTTGACAGTCTATTAAGTACAGTCTTGTTTAGATTAGAGAGCAGGGGGGATGCATATAGAAGTGTTGAAAGTAGGTGAGAGCGAGCTATGGCAACTTTGGCTGGGAGGTTAGGAAAGCTTTTATTCTGTACAGAGACCCTAGTTTTTTATTGATGGTTTTGATCAATTGGTTTACATGTAGGTCAAATTTTAGGTTATTATCAATAATGACACCTAATAGTTTTGTAGAGGGGTCGGGAAGATTATTGTGCCATCATTTGCCTTTATGGTAAAGGTAAAAGCAGCAGACCTTTGTGTTAGTGAAAATAACAGCATTTAGTTTTTTGGGGATTTAGTAACAATCGACGTTCAGAGAACCAGTTTTCTATAGTAGTAAAGGTGAACTGGGTAGCAGACCACAAATCTGTAGGAGATGTAGCTGAGCAAATCAGGGTGGAGTCATCAGCGTACTGGATACAGCTAACATTTGGGATTACAGCATACAAGTCATTAATAAAGATGAAAAACAATAGGGACCCTTGTATGGAGCCTTGTGGTACTCCAAGGATGTTAGGTAGTAGGTTAGAGAGCTTGTTCTGCCAGAGACCAGCCTGCTGTCTCCCATTGAGGTAGGATTTAAACCATTGAAGGGCTTTAGAATCTAGACAGAAAGTTTGCAGGGTGTGAATCAAAAGTTGGTGATCAACCATGTCAAATGCCTTGGAAAGATCCAGGAAAAGGGCTGAGGATATATGATTATTGTTATGGTTATTGTTTATGGTATTGGCAAAAGCTAGTAGGGCTGAAGTAGTGCTGTGGTATGGACAGAAGCCGTGTTGGGTATCTGCCATGAGGTGATTCTGGTTGAGGTGGTGCATGAGTTGTTTGTGTATACATTCTTCCATAATCTTTACAAGTGGAGAAAGTATTGCTATTGGTCTATAATTGGAGAATTCAGTGAAGGAGCCTCCTTTATGTAGTGGGATTACATAGGATGTTTTCAAAATGGTGGGAATTTTAGCCTCTGCTATGGTACGATTAATTAGTATTGATATATCTCCCTGTATTCTATCCTTGTTTTCCATGGTCCCCCTCTAGGGTCCTGTACTATTTGTTCTAATACAAAAAAGTAAATGTCACCTGCTTACAACTTAAGGTATGCTTGAACAAACTGTGTGTACCTTCTTTAGTCTTAATTTCCATCATAGTATTACTTACTACTGTATCATAAAAAAAAATATTGAACATGTTTTACTACTAGATGTATTACATAACTGCTACTTCTCTTAACTTTCTTTTTATCTACACTTACTGTACATTATGCTATTATTCTTTCTGAATGCTTATTTGTAACTGTATTTGTACTGTCAAGTCTAATACTCTGCATTTTTATACATTGTTAATATGTGACCAGTTAAAGTTTGTTTATCTCCTTTACTGCAAATGTATTTGCATTATAAACATGTATTACTTTTGATGAGAAATTATTTTGAACTGTTTGGAGCTTATCTCCCCGGGCATCTACTGAAAATGGACATATATCCAGCTAGACTACCCTGGTCAACAAATGTAAAATAAAAATAAATAGATAAATAAATAATTTCAAACATATGTTCATATATCCTTCTTTTGAACTTATGCTCAGTTATCCCTACATAAAATGCATCACATTTTTGACACAAGGCAAGGTTAATAACTCCTACAGTATCGCAATTCATGAAGGTCTTAGCCTCTAATTATTTAACCCTGCTTTTAGCGTATACAGTTTCACAATTCGACATGTAGGGACACTGAGCGACAAACTCCACACTTAAATGTATCAATTATTTTCTTATTAAAAATCTTGCACTCTTAATTATCATGCTATAAAATGTACTTAATATTGCATCCTTTCGTAAAAGCAAATTTAACATGGTGCTTGAAAATTGGGTCTAGATCTGAAAAGCTAACAAATCTCTTCCAGTTGCTCATAATAATATTTTAATAAGGTTTGCTTCACATTTGTAATTTGAAAACTACGGCCCCTTTGTATTCTTTACACTCCTGCCCATCCCCTTTAAAACACTGATGTTCTGGTACTTTGGTACTTAGAAATATTTTCCTTAAGATAGGGGCAAATTTGTCTTTTCTACCTTCTTTATCCTTCTTCAATATTTCTTCCACCAGTAATGATGGATATTTTCTCTCCAAAATTCTTAAGTTTGGGGTGAAGTGGTGGATTGAAAGTGTTTTTCTTTTTAAGCCTCTTTTCTGAATTTCCTTCTGAATAACTCTCAAAAATAAAGTTCTACAGTTTTATTCCTAATAAATAATTACAAATCTATTAACACATTAGTAATATCACTCTTCCTGTTAGGAATGAACTTAAGACCTTTAGTAAACAACTTAAAATAAATTTTATTCAGTTCACAACTATAATTTAAATATATTAAATTGTGGTAGGTTAAGTTGTAACCATCATGCAAAATCTGTTCTTCTTTAGTCAAGGACCCCTCCCTAGACACTTCTTCTCTATTACCATTAATAAACAATCTCCCCTTTAAACTCTCCTCTCAGGCAGTACTCTCCCACTGTTGTTGTAATTGTAATACACTGTGTTGTTGTTCTTTAACCTTTCTGACCTCTGTGTAGCAGGAAATTCATATTATTATTTTCATAGTCTTCGTGTGACTCAGTCATTAACCTAGAAATATCTTCGCCTTCCCTTCTCTGTCAATCATAAGCCTCATAATTCAAGAATGTGTTAACAATCCTATTGCACTGGAAAGTGGTACCTTTGGGGTCTGTAGGCTTATTGTGCTGTTCATACTCCACCCTACCTCTTTCAAGTGTTTTATATTTCCTTTTGATTAGAAAAGAACAATTTTCTTTTATATTGATCTTAATACATTCACATTTCTCCCTCTCTTCTTCTACAGTGTGCAGTAAATCATTAATAATACATTTATTAGTAAATTCAATCTGTTCAAAAAGTGTTTTCATCTGTCTGTCATTCTTCTTAATTATAGCTCTCATAATATCAAAACCACATATATCAAAAATCTTGAGATGCACTAGATGAAATTCAGAACCTTCTATCAGATTATAGGGATACTTGTAAACTCTAAGTCCTTTAGACACCACACCTCTATCAATATATTCTTTCAGATGTTCATTGTCTATACCTAAGGTTTTGTATTTAAGCATAAAATCATGCAATAGATTAACACTGAATTGATATGAAACAGTTTCACCTGATACATCCAACAATTTTCATCATTAACAAAGGAATATTTACTGTTTAACCAATCTCCCCATGAGTGGGAAGAAGCAGGGTCAGCATTACAATACTTAGAATCAGAACTAGCAAAACAGTCACCATTTTGTTTAGTCCATTTTTCTTTAGGTGCCGATCCTTCTCCTATAGTCCTGCTACTGCCAGTACTGGATTGGTCCTCTGGTAGAGTAGTAAAAATATTGGGAAGTCCAACACACTCCAA
Source organism: Protopterus annectens (assembly GCF_019279795.1). Classification (NCBI taxonomy): domain Eukaryota; kingdom Metazoa; phylum Chordata; order Ceratodontiformes; family Protopteridae; genus Protopterus; species Protopterus annectens. Next base: position 457,560,776 of record NC_056733.1, on the reverse strand, counting down.
ACTCACTAGTGCAGCTGCAAACTCATCCAGGACACCGCCATTACTCTCCATTATTCACTTCCAGTGCATGCCCTCTCCTATGTGAAACTTCTCCTTGCATCATTTCCTGATTTCAAAGAATCGTTCCCATGAAAACAATCTCTCTAGTCCCTGGTGATTCTGGGAAAATAAGTTCACTAACTGGGTTAGGACATCCAAAATGTGACAAATTTCTCCACCAACACTCTTCTGGGAACTTTCACCGATAGGGAATTTAGTCTGGGCCTCAAAGTCCTCCATAAATAACCACAACCAAAACTAAAGGAAGAAACTCAGTAACAAATAACACCTAAAAGTGACAACTCGAAAAAAACTGCAACAGGCACTGTAAGAGGTCCAGAAAAGGGAGGTGTGCATCAGCAGTGTAAAGTTTGTTGTCTATACATGTTAGTGGATAGAATTATCCAGTGTGAATTATGGTCAAATTTGCTAAGGGTCTGCCTGGGGATTTCAGTTAAACAGAATTGATTGAATAGGAACATGGTTCCCTCTCCATTTCTTCTGCTTGGTTTAATTTCCTCAAGTATTTAGATTTTGATACTGGGACAGGAATGGGCTCCATTCATAAGTCAGGGTATAACTAAAGTTGTACAGTGCACACATTTAAGAGTGTTTGGAAGCTATTAGCCCAGTTATTCATACTACCACTGGAACTATCTGCATATCCTTATTCCACATTTCTCTATATTCTACTTGCTTGTTTTGATATGTTAGACCGTTATGTCTTTCAGTAGAACAGACACTAGAGTTGGTGTAGCATTTTCTATAGTTAGTGCTGCTTTTTAACTTTTCTCCAAGTACAATATCTGTTTTTTTCTTGCTTCTGCATTCTTAACTGTTAGATGATCCCATCTGATCATTACTTTTTTGTTTCAATAGTCTTTTGTTATTTGTGTTTCCAATGTCTCAGAGATTTTTGTTTTTAATTTCTCCAAACATTTTGGGCCGGATTCACGAAGGCTTGCACGGAGTCTAAGAGTAGAGTAAGAGTCCATGCAGCCAACATGTTCGCTGAGCGATCCAGGAACAGCCGGTAGGCGTGTGCAACAGAGCTCCTAAAACGACTCTTACACAGACAGGGCTAGGATATGCAAATTACCTCAATTGCAGGTGAAAGCTATGCAAATGAGGTAAATTTGCGATCCAGGAAACCCGAACCTGTCCGAGTAAGAGTAGTGTTATTTTCAGAAACGTACTCCGTTGACAACTGAGTACGGTTCTGCAAATAGCAAAACGGAGCCGTGACAGCTCCAAAAAAAGGATGCATCCAGTTGAGGAAGCATGCCAATGGCCAAAAATATGGCCATTGGCAATGTTCACCGATGCAAAATAAAAATAAAATAATTTTTTTTTACCTTGATCTCTGAAGTTTAAGCGTAGCACAGTGCCGCGCAAACGTGCTGTGCTTTAAAAAAACAGAAAACAAAAAATTAAAAGCCACAAATAGGTCTTTTATAGAAAATCATAAATTTCAATTCAAGTGAATGGCAAGCTAAAGACAACATGGCTACCGAGTAGAGGTTACTAAGGGGGAAGCTCAGTCTAAGAGATGTAACCAAGCATTAGTAGGCAATCCTATGCAAATGAGGGTAAGGATAGTGAATCCCAAGTTTACACAGCAAATGAGCACAGTCAGTGAAGTGTAGGAGTAGGATAAGGGGAGTAACAGAGTAGAAGATAGGTGACATCACGAGGGAGGTATGTATGAAAGAAGTGAAGCTCATTGGAGCAGAGTGGCATGTGTTTGCTGTCAGTTACTCATCACTGCAAGAGGTGTGTCAACAGGTAGCCTAGCTAAAGGCAAGAAATTGAAGGTGTATGCCATGGATAATACTAAAGTTTCTTGCTGAAGTGCTTGCAACGTGTTTGTGCATGGGTGTGCGCCTGTATATCTGAGTAAGACTGTGTGCATGCGTGTATGCCTGTGTGCATGCGTTTAAGCCGGAGTAAGCATGTCTAAGGTTGTTGAAATGTTTGTAAGAACGTATGGGCCTGTGTGCGCGTGTTGTAGCAAGAATAAGCAAGTTTTAGTCCGTGTAAGCATATGTGCGTGTGTGTGAGCTGGTGTAAGTATGTTTGCGCTTGTGTGCACTGTGCTGCCCCCCTGAGGAAACAGAAAGGGAAAAGGAAGCACAACAAATAGTAGGAAGTTAACCAGGGAGTACTAGCAGAGCTAGCAGGTGAAAACAATCAGAATCAGGCAATTACACAGGCAGTACACTAGCCCAGCCCAGCCCAGCCCAGCACTTAAAACCCTGCAAACCACATTCCACTATGTTTCTCTCAGAGACACTGCAACACTGCAGTAAGCTAATAGAAGTGAAAACTGAAAAAGCTTTACTGAGACGAAATGTTAGGGGCTACCATTGCTGTTATAAGGCAACATATGCATTATGCTGAGGGTGGTGACAATGCGAATGTTGCTGGACAACCCACAGTGAGGAGATGGAGAAGAGTGCACAGGCCCAGGGTAACCTATCAGGGGCTACATGAGCTGGAGATAGTGGAGCACTATAGAGTGGACAGAGACCTCTTGCAGCAAATTGTTGAGCTGTGCAGGCCAAGCCTCACACACAGAACCAACAGAGGGGAACCCATCCCAGTGGAAACCAAGGTATGTGTTGGCCTAAGAATATTAGCAACAGGTACCTTCCAAAGACCAACTGGTGATATGATGGGGATATCACAGGCATCAGTATCCAGGGTACTGCACCAGTTCCTGGATGCCATGTCAGCACATGTCGGTGATCATGTATATTTCCCAATTCCTGTGAGGTATTGGCCAGCAATATGCGTCTCTTCCAGCAAATAGCAGAATACCCTGAGGTAGTGGGTGCAATAGACTGCACGCACATATGCATCAAAGCACCAGCCAGTGAGCAGGGTAGGGTCTACTTTAACCACAAGGGCTTCCCCTCCATCAACTGCCAGGTCGTGTGTGATACCCAAGACATAATACTGAATTTGTGTGCTGGTTGCCCTAGAAGCTACCATGATTCCCATATCTGGCATCTGACACAGCTACACCAGACATTTGCCAATGGGGACATCCCTCATGGTCACCTAGTGGGGGATGCTGGCTATGCACTGGAGCCATGGCTGATGACACCCATCAGAAACGCACACACACCTGAACAGGAACGCCATAATGAGGCACACGCACAAACAGGAAATGTAATCGAGAGTGTGTTTGGGCTGCTCAAGTCATGATTCCGGTGCCTGGACACATCTGGTGGAGCCTTACAGTACTCACCAACTACATGTACCCAAATTGTCAATGTATGTGCTATGCTACATAATATGATCCTGCGAAAACAGCTGCAGCAGGAGCAGCATAGGCCCGGGCCAAACAGCCCCCCACCATTGCCAAGGCCATCACAGGCAGAGCGTGACTCAGAGGAGGAACAACCTGAGCCTGCCCCAGTAGGCAAAAGGAAGCGTGCCCAGTATGTTTTGGCCTTGGCAAAGAGGCAACGCATAGCACATACATTGGCTCAGTAGGAATCCTGGAAATTATACCTCTCTCTGAGTCGCACATATAGTAAAAGGGATGCCTAACTTGAAACTACCTGTTTTCAAACATGTATACGGAGTGCAGTATGTGCATCCGACATAGGCAGCCCTGCAGCACCACCTGAGGCATGATTGCCATGTGTTAAGCAATATAAAGCAGTACTAAACAGCTTTCAGCACTATTTAGTATATGTAAAAAAATTGCACACACTAAAACTAGCACAATTGTGGTCAATGTTGAGCAATATTGGGCAACGTTCAGCAATGTTGGTTAACATTGAGCAATGTTGGACAAGCTTGGTCAACATTGGGCATAGCTGAACAAAAGCCAGCATGCTCATATTTGCTCCGTTAAGCAGTCTGGTCTGCTCAGTATGAAAATATAAAGCAGTGACAGGCCTCAAACCCATGATACTGTGTACTATAGTCATAGTACTGAACCACTAAACCATTCACTATTTCACTGGTCCACCTGTATGAAGAAATGTTGATAAGTCTATGCAAAGTATCTCATGGAAACCCTGCAGGCACAGCATAATCCCTGTCAAGTTATGTCACAAAGGTGAGCCCTGCAGTAAGAATAGAACCTGATTTTCAACACACATATAGAATAAATATTAATATTGGTCATGTTCTCACACATCAACAAATGTAGTGGACTTCAGACAGCAACATAATGAAAGGTCACACTGGGAATGCTCACACACCCGAATAAATGAGACAAATGTCAAGCAACAAAACACTGAAAGGCCAGACTGAGCATGCTCACACACTTAGGCCATGTCTGAGTACAGCAGTGGACCACACATATCCGGCAGTTGCATGTGTTAACCCAGGAACCTCTCACTATTCACCAATCTGCCTTGTGCACACAGTTATATGACAACAGACACATATATAATATATTGGAACCCTGTCATAATAAAATATGTTCTGCAGATACTTAGGTTGTTCATAGAAAGTGGGAAAGCAAAGAAGATAAAAAAACTGCAATCAGTATCATCAATAAACAATGTGCATCCTGAACATTACCATAGGTTCATAGGTTGAGACTAGGCTATCTGCCCTAGGGCATTCATAAGCCTAGCCAGAGTGTGTTTGGCTTTTGCAGCCCTGTTAGATTAGTAGACTGTGCCTGTGAATAGTAGGTCACACAAGATAGGCCTTTTACGTTTAGTTTATTGTGCCTCTGTCTAGCAGGGACCCAGAAGAGATACCAGGGGTAAACATATGATCACCCATCCACTCTTCAAGATGTCTCCTGTAGGGGGTCAGTGGGGGATCTGCCTATGCAGGACTGGGATTTCATTCCAGAGTGAGGGGAGCCTCTGGGATATGAATCTGTCCCTCCAGCATGTCCTATTAATATCTGTGCTGAGGTTTAAGTCCCTGGAGCGAGTAGCTCTAAGGGATCTGGATATCCTGAAGTGGAGCATGTCCATTAATTCTAGGTTGGACATGGCTTTAAACAACAGGCACAGATCGCATCCGAGTAGGCGGTAAGCGACTGAGTATAGCTGGAGTTACTTTTGCCGAACTGCGCAGGGCATCTGTGTGAGTCCCTAGATCCACTTGGTGAGGTACTTTTGTGGCCATTACAGTTGCTGCAGGTGTCGGGTAAGGTACATCCCAAATGGGGCATTGTATCCAATCATGGGCCTGATGAGTATAGGGGCACAATGACTTTACTTGATCTAGATGTGAAACCTTTTGGGATAAGGTGGGCTATATAGAAGGTCTGTCTAACCACTTTGTCAACGTGATTGTCAAAGGCGAGATTACTGACTACTCGTGTCCCCAAATCCCTAATAACTTCTACCATACTTAATGGATTAACACCTATGTGGTAATGTGTGGGCACTTTGTTATTCCCAAAGGAGTTGACTATGCATTTAATGGCATTTAGCTGTAGACCATGGCTCTGGCACCAGTTTTCCATCTCTGTGAGACCCTTTTGGAGGATGCCTGTGCCAGCTGGAGAGTTGAATATGGCACCCCAATATGTCCAATATGTTTTCCCCTTATGTGGGTGTGGTGAACAGTTGTGCCATAGCATTTGAGTTTATAAATTCTAGCAAACATTGGGCAAGGGTGTTGTGGCTTGAGTAGTATTCCCAGTCAATGTTTGGGTAGTTGAAGTCACCCCATATAATGGTGTTTGGAGAGACCGTCATATTCTCCAGTGTTCCTAGGAAAGCCAAGTGGGGTTCCTGAGTTTGGGAGGGTGGTCTGTAGCAGGCTACAAACTGAAAGGCAGTTTTGCCCACTGTTAGTTGCACATGTATGGTCTCCGATGTTTCATGCAGTGCTACTAACCTGGAGGTGTGTGTATCTGTGATGTATATGGATACTCACCCTATATTTGCTGGTCGGTCCGAGTCTTGTAGCAGAAAAGCATGGTATGAAGTATAACCTGGTAGTACTAGTGTGCATTTGGGAGCCTGAACCAGGTGTCTGTTACTGCACAGATATCGACATTCTCCATACTGAGGAGAGTCTTGAGTACGTGCATTTTGAGGTTTACACATCTGGTGTTGAGCAGCATTACCCTTAGTTTCTTTTACCTTGTCTTGCGTATGGAGGTGGGTTTGTCTTATGAGCCTTGCCTAAAAAAGGCACTATGGGGGTGGCAAGAGCCTTAGCCAGTATTCGAAAGTCCAGGGGTGACAGGTGCAAGCCGCTCATAGCGAAGCTACATGGCATGTCGAGCATGCCATCCCAGGCTGACAGACACTGGATCTGCTTTGAATGACACCAATATGTTAGCCAACTGTTAAAATTGATCAGTTTGTCTGTATACTGTGCCATCATTCTTGGTGAGGGTAAGATGCTACACAAGGTCAGGGTCATACTGGACTGGGCTACATGATCAGAGAGCTCCTCTATGTCTTTTGTCATGTAGTCCAGGGAGGAACGTCTGAGGTCATTCACACCAGCATGGACAATGACAGAGCCATATTTCTACTTGCTTTGGAGTGACCTGAGTGCATGTGTTATGTGGTGGATCCTGTCACCCGACAGACAGCTCAAAGTGACCTTCTCCTTGTTCAGCCTGGTGAGTGGGACGTCAGTGTGTCTGACAATAGAGTCACCTATTACAAGTGTATTAGGTGTGTTGTTTAGCCCTAAGGGCAGTGACTGTGTGGCACACTGACTTTGTGAACCATGTGATATGTGGGTATTGTTGTGGGGTAGCAGTTGTTTGGGTGTCTGCTTTGGAGGTCTCTGCTGCTTAGGCAGATATTATTTAGAGCCTCCGAGGATGTTTTTGTGTGGTAATGTATTTTGTTTGCTGGCGCTATAGGTCTATGTGAAACTGGATTTGTGGTGTGTGTGGTTACCTTCACCACCTGATAGACTGTGCCAGTCATGGGTCGAGAGAGCTCAGCCTCTAGTTTGTCTATATAGTTGAATCTCTCACATATATCTAAGGTTGTTGGGAGGAGGAGAGGGTTGTCTGTGTACATAAGGCAGTTGTAACATCGCCTCAAAAGTCCCATATTCACCAGCTGGACTGGAGAGTACACACGAAACCGACTTTTTGACATGCCAGGATATTATGATGAAATACTCTGTGGACTGATCAAAAAGGATCAGTAGGGTGTTAAGTGTGTAAAAGAGTGTAATGGGTTTAGTGCTCAAGTTTGTCGGTGTTTTGGAAAGATTATCTGTGAAGGACTCCATACAGAACCATGACACTTCCTTCAGCTATGTCATAAAAGGCAATGTACACTCATATATGTCCTGAGTCAGGGCCAACTGTACCTGATTGACAATGCCGACTTCCTGTCAGACAGGCCCATACATACATACCCACTCCTACTGAAAAAAGGCCCTATCATCATACTAGGAGATATCACATGTAGAATGGGTAAACAGCTCCTTCCAAAGCCGAAAACATGGCATCAATTGGATTACATTGTTTCCCTATATGTATCATAAGTGAACTACAGAACAAACAGACCCTGCACCTGAACAGTCTGTTGAGCCTCACCCTCTCTACAGGATCTGAAACTGTTGAATGTGTTACAGCAACATATGGCACACCCCACAAGTATTGTTGCACAACAGACCATGTGAACTATAGTCCTGTAAGCCTATGACATCTGATCTGCAAGGCCATTGAGTCCATCATGATTGAAGTCATGAACAGAGCTATTGGAAGCCAAACACACAGCCCTACCAACTGTGGTATGATCATGGGCAGATCATGGTTCCCAAACCTGCTAGACTGTTTGCAAGGCAGCCACCCAGGACACGCATCACTGAAGGGAGCTACACATGTCCCACATAGACTCTGAGTAGCCCTTTATCAACATCACAGACACATGTTGTATCCACAAATTCAACAACCTGTGCATAAATATGTATTGTCATATGAAGGAATGGCAATTTGTCCACAGAGAGATCACACAAGCTAAGAAATGTCGAGTCCTGTTCAAGCTGTTAACACCTGCTGACCCACATGGTTCATTCCTGGGATTGCATAAAACAAAGTGCACACACATTACCATGTCCAGTCTGATGATGTCAGCATCCTACAAATATAGCAGGAGAAACGTAAACACCTAGTAAAGCATATAGCGTGTCATGTTAATGCGTATCTCTCTAATATCGTAACATAGTTAGGTAGGGGTTTGAATCCTGCAATTGCTTAGAGAGTGTGTGTGTGTGATTTTCTCTGAGTGGACTGCCCTTTTTGGAGACTAGGAAAACACATTAAAAGAGGTAGATTTCTCTTTGGCAAGTCTGATGATGTCAGTATCCCACAAATACAGCAGTGGAAACACAACTCCCCAGAAAGCATATAGCACGTTGTGTTAATGCATATCTCTTTAGTATCCTAACCTAGTTAGGTAGGGGTTTGAATCCTGCAATTGGTGTGTGTGTGATTCCCTTTGAGAGGAGTGCCCTTTTTGGAGACTGGGAAAGCACATTTAAAGAGGTAAATTCCTCTTTGGCAAGTCTGACGATGTCAGTATCCCACACATACAGCAGTGGAAATGAAAACTCCCACTAAAACATATAGCGCATCGTGTTAATGTGTATTTGTTTGGTATCATAACATAGTTAGGTAGGGATTTGAATCCTGCAATTGCTGAGTGTGTGGTGGGGGTTGTGTGTGTGATTTCCTTTAAGAGGACTGCCCTTTTTGGAGACTGGGAAAACACATTAAAAGAGGAAAATTCCTCTTTGGCAAGTCTGCTGATGTCAGTATCCCACAACTACAACAGTGGAAATGAAATCACCCAATAAAGCATATAATGCGGTGTGGTAATGCGTACCCCTCTAGAATTGTAACATAGCAAGGTAGGGGTATGAATCCTGCAATTGCTGTGTGTGTGTGGGTGTGGTGTATGTGTGTGATTTCCTTTGAGAGGTGTTCCCTTTTTTGTAGACTAAGAAAACACATTAAAAGAGGTACATTCCTCTTTGGCAAGTCTGATGATGTCAGTATCCCACAAATACAGCAGTGGAAATAAAAAACACCAGTAATGTATATAGCGTGTCATGGTAATGCGTATCTCTCTAGTATCATAACATAGTTAAATAGGGGTTTGAATCCTGCAATTGCTGACTGTGTTTGTGTGTGACACTGTTGGTCAAGGTGTTGTGGGTTTTGCTTTTACAACTGTATGACATATCAGTAAAACAACAGTATGTACATTGCACACTTCAGGTATCTGTGTGGCAAATACATATATGTACATGTGACCTCAATTGTTATCTGTGTGGCAAATACATATATGTACATGTAACCTCAACTAGTTCATAGGTGTGAAGCCTGATTTCTACACGAATACATCTGTTACCATTGACAGTCTGTGCTGCTGCTTCTCAGACCTTAGGTCAATTATGTATGTATGTATGTGGCAAGGCCAGCCAATGTAGTGATCTGTGGCCTAGGTCATCTCTGTCACACACACCCATGACAGTTTATATACATATAGGCACATATACAGTCCACCTTTCATGGTGGGAATATCAATTATGCAAAGGTTGAGAGGGATACATGTATGTAATAATATTGCACAATCTTGTGCAAAATGCAATGAAGGTATTCTCAACCCATGCATCTTTAGCAGGACCCCTTGTCTGGAAGACTAAAAACCTAACAATTCATACCCACAGCGTTTAAACACCACATGTCATATGCCAGCACTGTATGCTGTCTTGTTTGCCACACACTACAACCTACATATAAATATGCACATAACAACCTGCACCAACATATAAATGTCCACCCTTCACAAACAGTTGCAGTATGTCCCTTGCTCTATGCACATATTAAGATGCTAATATATCGGACACATAAATATCTCTCCATATGTGTGTGCCATACACACACAAGGTCCACACTGTTGCAGGTCCGTACACCTCACGGATGACCTGTTGGGCCTTGCTACAACATGAACAGTTGTCATGTGTGCATACAGTAATATTACAGGGAATATGTATAGCTGCTACATTACTATACTAGCCTGGTACAGCAGTTACCAATGCTAAGCTACACATTATATGACTATCATGCATGTCTTACTCTGTCACATCCAATTTTATATAGGTGTTTGCACTACTCCCCCAAACTGCCATTATACACAGTACTGTACAGAACACAGATAACATGATCAGATGTTTGACAGATAATGCTGAGCTACATATGTCACGGTTATGTCCCACTGCACACAGCTACACACTAATTTGCCCATGGCAGTAGTTATGCATGGCATCAGTGCATACATACCTAATGCTGCCACATATGCATGTTTCAGAGTATGTACAGTACTGTTTATAAACATCTACTACTTGACGGTAACTACATATCTGTTACATACCTGTTTCTCACTTTCCGGTCCGTCTGTGTATGATTTGACAACATATTTATTTATTTTTTAAGTAAAGTTTTTTTACTTAAGTTTTATTTTTGGTTATTAATTAAGTAGTTTTATTTTTCTTAATTAATATTTTAGTTAGTAATTAAGTATTTATTATTTTTACTTAATTAAATATTATTTTATTAAGTAATATTTATTTTCACGACTCTCCAGGAGTTATACAGTCTCTGGCAAGTGCAATGTAATGATTGCATGTGGGGATAGCAAGTACAGTCTGCTTTTATAGGTACCTGCGCATGTGCATGTGATGCCCTCTGCACCAATCGGTGCCCAGAATTTGGTAAATGCATACAGCCTGTTGTGTGGTAATTGCAGTACTCACTGTCATAGCAACCCAATGCTATAAATTGCTAAGGTATGTAGGCATAGCCCTTTCAGATTTTCAGACTGGGGCCCATGGTTGTTTGCTGTGGACACTGTTGTGTAAGTCAGAAGGTTAGTATACATCTTATATCTGAAGTTAGAGGTGTAGACAGTGATGTACATGTTGTACTCAGACCTGACTGTCGCCACTTCCAGTACAGAGCTATCAGTGTAGAGTTTAACTCACCCCTACAAATTCTTACACAACATTTATGTGACTATGTAGTTTCTTTTCTACTCATATAATTAACTGCCATACAAAAGTAGTTATTGAGAAGTATTCTTTTGGCACATGAACTGTTTGTGAACTGTTATACTGTGAATATTAATGTACTCACTTCTGCAGGCTTTGTGTTTTTTATTGTTGACATTAGCACAGGGTTCTCAGGAAAACTGGACAATTCCAGTACTGCGTATGCCTACCTACATCATTGGTAGACCCTAAACACACAAATATATTTTAATTGTGGGGGATGCTGACATACAGAGAGCATTATGTATTATTCTGTGACTGTTATCTTACTGGACTTAAAGGAATGGTGTGTACCTGTTAGTTTATCAAGGCAGGTGGTTTGTCTGCATAGTTCCCAACTGCGAAACCTATCCAGATGGTAGCCAGATGTTACACTGTTATTCTTTGTCTGTGCAACCCACAGGTGTTTTCATCACTGGTACAATAGCATTGTTACAGTCAGTTGCTACCAGTACATGGCTACATCCTTTGGTATTTCTATGTTGTTCCCATATATAAGGATATGCTTGTGAAAGTTCCACCAAAGCTATTTGCAGAGTGTGTAACAGCAGAATAGCTGATATGCCTGTGTGTTTGTGCCTCTGCCAGGCCTATGAAACATCCAGATACATCTTTCCATGGAGTCAGAGATAGGTAGTTAAAAGTGAGGTACACCTTACACATAATGGAGACAGTAAGTGTAGACTTGAGTGAAGCAGTGGATATGGAGTAGTACTCCTTTTATGAAGCACAAGTGGTGTCTACTGTTATAATTGTCAGTATTCATTGTGTAATATCCTACCTTTCTGACTGACATCAGTACTTTTCAGAGGGAGTCAGAGGGATACAGCTAAAATATGTTTCACAATCAGCGACATCCCTGAAAAGTAGTCACAGTTAGGAAGTATGGCCTCTGCCCTAATCAGATATGCCAGTGTTTGTCCTGCTATAATACTGTGTGGGGGTTGTAAAGTGCTTCTGTAACATTATTTGCTGCTATAATGGCTGCTTCTCATATCACACTTATGTAATGCAATTCCACAACAATTGCTGGTAAAGATCCACAGAACAGGCTTTGTGTTATGGCCTTCCTATTTTTCCTTTACATTCACTCATTGTAATGCATGAGATATTTATTTTAGCACCAAGTTATTGTATGTCTGCTGTGGCTTAGTGGTAATTCATGCAGTCTAGTGTGTCAATGGGCTGGGGCTCGAAACTGACAGAGGTATTTTATTTTGCTGTTGAGCAGAACAAGGGCCCTGACATAGAGTGACTAAGGCACTTTTAAGCAGTTGTAAGCGGGTTTGTGCGGGTTTGAGCGATGCTTAGCTAAGCGCACACATGCGCACACTCGCTTAAACCCAATTACTACTGCTTAAACGTGCTTACTCCCGCTAACCCCCCACACTAAATTCATTGAAAGAAAAGAAAATGGGGAGATAGGAAAGTGGTGAAAAATGGGGGCACAAAGAGGGAAAGACAGTAGGATGTTCAGGATGGGTGTAGGGAAGGTCCATAGCTGCCCATTTCTTTACCAGCAACAGCTGTGCATATGCAATAAATTTGGAGTGAAATTTGAAACCTGCCACCCCTGGGAGAGGGGTGAGGACAACAAAGTATGTTGTACTGCCAATTATAATTATCAGTTTACATGTCCAGTGGACATGTGTGCGAAATGAGCAGCTGTGTATGGGGCGTAATTTTTTTGTGGGTACAGATTGCCCTTTTTTTTATTTTTTTTTCAGGTGAGAGTGGAAAGTGATGTAGAGGAAGTAGGTATATTTGGGGAGGTAGGTTGGAGAGGTAAACAGACAAGGCAAACGATGCATACAGGGGTGGTGTATGATACATGGGGTGGGTGAACACAATTGATGGGGATGGATGTTTGGAAATGGCAAGCCCATGAGCCCACAGATGGTAACAGTGGAACTGAGATCCCCACCCATGGGCAGTCACTATTGCACCTTCACAGCCCCGAGGGTGGCTGTGCTGGGGGCTGCGTAGGATGGGCAGGTTCACACGTGAGATGTGCCACTCTCACCTCGAGCTGGTGTAGGGGATCAGTGACTGAACGCTGGATCTCCCTACGCACCACAGCCCGGACCCTTCAAAGGGTGACAGGTGGCCCTTCTCTGCCCATGATTGCATGGGTGGGATGAGCCCCATCACCTGTAGCGCTTCCACCTGAAGGTGGCACAGGACCAACGGAGGAGGGGAGCCCGGGCTGGGCACCGGACCTGCTGGTGCCAGGTACACTCGTCAGTTGAGGAGGGACAGGTGGGTTCGCTGGGACCGGCCTTCCCATACGTTCTGTGATTAGGTGTGTTTAATTGCAACATAAACAACAGCATTCCAGATTAGTTGTAACAGCATGCAGTAATATTCCCATTAACCCAACACACCAAGGTTCCAACAGTTGAACAGCAAGCATAACACATGCATATATTGAACGACAGTGGACATTCCAACAGCATGCAGGGATGATTGGTGGCAACAGGCCACCATGATTGTGGTGTTTGAACAGGGCACATGCATCAAAGTGAATGCAGATATTTATAGAACAATAGGACATATGTCCCAACAAATGTTTTGAGATTACACATACCCATTGAGTTGTGGAATTGCATTGTTTATGCACATACAGTAGGGTGTAGAAAGAAACCTCAATTAACATCTTATAAGTAGTTTTAGTCTACACTACATTTCTATTGACTGCAGGTGTATATACCCTACATGTCTTATTACACTTGGCAACATGCATTAGGTTATGTAATGCATTTGGCTAGTTCATTATATCCCTGACCTATGTCCGACATACTAACTGTCCAATATGTAGATGTTACTGCTACATATTTATTGATTTTATTCACATTTCTTTATCTACATATATGGATGTGTTCACATGACATTTTCAGTTAGATTTGTACAGAACCCTACATTTCGTGTAGGACACTCACATTTCTGGAGATCTAATTAACAAGCTACTCATGTGCCAGATTTACTTATGCATGCCAGCCAGTAACTGACTGTTGAGGACTGTATATATACTTCACAGCTACTGGCACTTCCATCAACCACTTTAGATGGGACTGCCCTTGTATAATGCAAGGGTACAACAACATTTCAAAGTAAGTGACACAGACACACTCCAGGTTTTATACCTTTATTAATTACATTACACACTTTTCCACAGGCTCTCTCCTTTATTTGATATTACAGTGCATATGAAAGACATATTCAAGACATATTATACCTTTATTAATAAGTTAGAACAATCTTTTTCAGGCTCGCTCACTTATTTTATATGACAGTACATGCAGAGATATTATTCTGGACATATTTTACTTTCTTAATGGGTTACTACACTCTTTTTCTGGCACTCTGACTTATTTTATATAACAGTACATGCAGAGGAATTATTCAGGGCATTTTATGGCTGTATTATTGCTACAACACTCTCTTTCAGGCTCTCTCACCTATTTTATATTACAATACATGCAGAATAATTACTAACCTGCCTGGTGGCGCAGTCTTAGTAGCCAATCAGCATAGGCTTGCTGATTCGCAGCACAGACACCTGCAGCTGTGAAGTAAATGAAGGGATATTGAGACATACCTATCCATTATATAGAATAAATTAGCAAGTCTTATGTACTGCATTCCATGGCTACCTACTCAGTAGTGAGGCATCTTGCATCCCACGGGCCTCCTGTATTCATTGGTTTAGTAGGTCCTGCTTCCGTCTCTTCAGGACTGTATGTTGGTGACGGACCTGCTCACCAGTTCGAGGAACACCTGTGACACTGGTGAGGTCATGAGCTAACTGGTTCCAAGCCTCTTCCTTGTACTCTGTCCCTTGGAACTGGCCCTGCAGGAGACTTGACTCATGATGGTGGACAAGGAGTCAAACCATGTATTTCGACTCCTCTATGCCCCAGCGTTGCACTCTAAAGCATGTACCCTCTCCAGCACCAGCCATTCTAACTGCAGATGGGAGCTACAATCAGTTATGGTGAGTATTCCCACCTATGGGGCTTAAATATGCCACATTTCCCACACTTTTTTGTGATTGGCCATTTTTGAAAATTCTCGGCTGACTGCAGACCTGCTTAGTAATGGTTAATCTACCATTTATAAGTATATGTATGTTAACAGTGGCTGTTTATCCTAAGCTGTCATGGCTTACTGGTTCAGTACTTTGATTATGGTGCATAGAGTCCTGGGTTCCAACCTTGCCATTGCATTTTATTTTACTACTGTCCAGACAGGCTAGGGGGTGTGGCTGTGTTTAGGCAACTTTGCTCTACGTTGCTCCATGTTGCCCTATGGTGCACTGGTTGGCGCGGCATGCACCTCCATGCAAACCGATTGCACTGGGTAAAGCACTATTTAGCTATGGGCAACTCTATTGTGCTGGGTAAAGCACTGCTTAACTGCGGGCAATTATATGTCACGATCCTTTATAAATATACATTTTGTTCACTGATACATAGGCCATTTCGATGCTTTTTAGTAAAATTTGAATCATATATGTCAGGAGTTATTTCATATACTAATTTAGAACATAAAATAGGAAGGGGAGTGGTGGGACTCGAATCATGAATGCCTCCTCTTTGTGCGAACGCTCTACCACTACGCTATTGCTATTTGGCGTAATTTGCATAAACATTCCTGATTATGCTCTTCCATGTCAGGATTACTAACTGCAGCTAAGCAATGGGCACACACGCGCAAATACGGGCAGCTATATCGGGAATTAGAAAAAAAAATGAATGTTTTACTTTTTATAACTGTGCTGGGGGTTTACAATGTCAGGGAGTGTGGTGTTGGGTACATGGACATTTGAGTGGACTCGCTCTTGTGTGTTGACATTTTGCATTTCAGACACTTGCAGGGGCGTGGACCTTTAGACTGCTTGGCAGTCAGACACGCCCCCTGCTTTCCTGCATGGTCCATGTTAGACTTGGAGTAGAGTTAGCGTGCCCTCGTGAATATGCATGGCACGCTGACATCATACCGTTTAACTGCAGTCTCCAAGTAAGACTTATTTAGTCTTACACGGAGGATTCGTGAATCCGGGGGTTTGTGTTTCTAATACCATGACAAGAGTGGATACTGTCAGAGTTCATCAAATTAGTATTACTTCAGCCTTTGATGTTAGCCAAGAGTGCTCTTCTCAGCGCCCATGGTGTAAAATAATTTCCTCCTTTATATAGGGTTACCTATATTGGTGGCATATGTAGATATGACTATAAATTCCTTGTTAGTCCTGTTGCTCCTACTACTATTGGAACTGTCTGGGTATCTTTCTTCAGATTTATGTTGAGTCATCAAAGGTAATTTTGGTGAAGAGAAAACAAAAACAAAAAACTGTTTGTTGAAACTACCTTTGGTGAGCAACTCAACAATCTTGTTTTTGCAGGGGGCAAGGCTCCCTGCAACCCCCATGTGGGGGCATACACTCCAGTCCCTGCACTTATATAGAACCTTTCCAAGATTGTACAACAACTGAGAAAAAGCAAATCTACTGCTGGTGAAAGTAATTTTCACAAACGCCACTTGGTCTTTTTGCATTTGCAGAAATTACCTTTGATTGCAGGAATTGATCCCTCTTTTTTCCATATTGCTCTTATCTCTCCTTGCAAATCCTAGTATTTTATGACTTTGCCTCAATATGCAAGACACTATAATCACTGGATGTGTCAGTTTCAGTGACGAATACTACTTTTTTCTTTTATTCTAGGACTACTACATCTAGTTCACTTGCTTTTATCTTCTCAGCTGTTGGTATTTGGTCATCTTATGTGAATTGACCTTCATCATTGACAATAATTTGTGTTTCATGTTTCCATGCTTCTTTGCTACTTCATTACTGTAATGTTTGCACAGTCCCAAATGCAATAGTCTTGTCACATTATTTTGCCTTTCACTATACAGACCCTCAGTCAAGAGTGTGTCACACCCAAGAATGAGATGTGCTACTGTTTCCAGTTCTGATTTACATGATGTGCATTTTTCTGTTTACTACGTGTTTTCAATTGACTTTGTACACTGTGCACATAGCCCACAACTTTGGTCACTACTATTAGCTTTTCATCTTTGGGTTTAAATTCATCTTTCCTTAACTATTCTTGTGTCAAATGTTGGTCAGCATGCCATTGTTCTAGTGGATTTCTAAATGTGTTGATATATTTGTGACCTTTCCAATATTCTTCCTTTTCTTCTGGTCCATTTTTTGTATTCTTTCTTTTTGGGTCACTTTCAGTTGTCTGATTCTTGTCTATTTCCAGTTTGATTTTCATTTCCACACCTTTCCAAAACGCTTCTGCTAATTTCCAAAATGTTTCTGCTAAACTAAGGATATCATCTTAGACTTATTCTCTTCATGTTTCAGAACTTTCACTGTTTTTATCTGATGAGGTCAGCAAATATGTATGTAATCCCACAATTTCAGATCAAATCATATAGTCTCTCTCTATTACACAACCCAGCCTTGGGATCTACCTTGGGGAAACCACAAGTGCATTTCAGCATTTGTCCACTAGGTGGCACACTCTCCCCACTACTCCTGACTTCCCATATCTTTTCCTTTACTCTCCAGTATCTCATACATGTTTCAACTCCTCTATCTTTCTTTTTCTCTCTCCCTCTTCTAAACGTTGTTGCCAACTCCTTCCCACTAAATCTCCGGTCCCTTGTACTCACCTTCTCCATTCATCTGTTTACTGATAGATTCTCGCCCTCATTCTGTCTTCCTTGGTTCTATTTCTGTTAGTGCTCACATCAAATGCCCTCTATTCTCTCACTCCCCCTGACACCCACTGCCTAACTAGAATGCAATATCCTTGCCCTCCATTACTCTAATCATACTCACCACTCTCTCCTTCTCTTCTGATCCTACCTATCTGTCCACATACTCAGTCACTCTATTCTCCTTCTGTTTTATACCCAACTATACACAACTTCAGTTAATACCTGGAATAGACCTTCCGGTCTGTACCTGTGAACGCCCATCCTGTTCCTCCCTCCTCCTACCTAACATCCTCCCTGAATTTATAAAACCTCCCCGTTCCAGGGCACCATTTTTCAAACTAATTCCGCCCTCGGCTGCTGCGTCTCCTGGTATTAGCGTCTGCAACCATAGTAAGGTAAATCTTGCTGTTTTTTAATACTGTACCACTTTTTGTAGTATATTGAAGCAGTGTAAGGTAAACGCTGATTGCTTATTTATCTGCAACCATAGTAGGGTAAATCTTGTTGTTTTTTTTAATACTGTACCGCTTTTGTTGTATAGTAAAATAGTATTAGGCAAACGCTGTTTGCACACTTATCTATGTCTGTACTATAATACGAACATAAGCGGTTGAGAGACAGTGCTTGATACCTTGACTTTTGCTTGATACCTAGCAATGTCCGTACACTGAATGGGTTAGAATAACCTATTGTAGGCTGGTTTAGCAGTCAATGCTTTGTGCTAGTCAACCTCGACCAAGCATTGTGCATATTCCCTGTGAGTGCTAGACAGAATATCATAACACAACCCATGCATGTGTGCTGTGTACGTGATGAAACGCTAACTAATTTCAGACCTGTGTTTCACATATTCTTGGGGTTACTGTCCAAATATACTTAAAAAGAAAATGGCAATCCTTGCATGTGCGACGGTTAAAGCGCTCAGTGTACATCACCTACTAGCCCTGAACCTGTACTACATGCATGAAATAATTTAAAAGGAAGAGAACTGCAAGGACTTCCATACTTAATTAACAGTGTACGATATTGTGCATGATATTGTATAACTAAGAGCAATGTTTAGCCGGTCCTAAAGTAACACAGTTCAGCTACCTCACTGTAGCTTGCTGAGAGCGTTGGGTAACAGTAGCCGAAAACGCCAACCTCAGCACGTGTTCTACTGGGATTCCCTAATTAATATCCTGTTCAAAAAGGCTTTCCCAATGGTCCTAACTCTTTGTGATACTGGTTATGCTTTGTTGTGTGGCAATGTTTTCTCTGACCTGCTTATTTGAGTGCATTTTATTGTATAGACTATTTGAAGTGGGATGCCTTTGCTGATTTAGAATACTTGTGTTTTAACTGTTATATTTTAAAGTATACTCTATTGTGAGCCAATGTGTTTGGGTAACTATGTATCTAAAGTGCAATTTTCTCTCTCCACATTCTCTCCTCTTCTCCAGCCTTCCTACCCTGAAATACTCTGACTGCGCCTGGCTTGGATGCCTACATCTAACCTAAAACATAACAAACTAAATTGCCTCAACCCTGCATGGGAATAGGACTAAGCTCCTCATAGAAGAACTTAGAAAGTATGTACAACAGCTGCTACTCCTTGTATTATTATTATTAAAGAATCCTAAAGCCCTGTTAGGTATTCAGTACGCTCCCTTGCCAGGAAACCCAGCAGCCAAATGCTAATTTAACCCTCTACCTCCAATACTAGCCCTCCTCTAGGCCACTTTTTGCTCTACCAGACTCTCTCCCTATTACACAACCCAGCCTTGGGATCTACCTTGGGGAAACCACAAGTGCATTTCAGCATTTGTCCACTAGGTGGCACACTCTCCCCACTACTCCTGACTTCCCATATCTTTTCCTTTACTCTGCAGTATCTCATACATGTTTCAACTCCTCTATCTTTCTTTTTCTCTCTCCCTCTTCTAAACGTTGTTGCCAACTCCTTCCCACTAAATCTCCGGTCCCTTGTACTCACCTTCTCCATTCATCTGTTTACTGATAGATTCTCGCCCTCATTCTGTCTTCCTTGGTTCTTCCTGCTCCGTTCGCCCTACGGGCTCACTCCGCTCCCCTACCCTGCCCACAATTCCCACTCGCCCCCACTACATCTACACTTATACCTCCATAACTACACCCACTATATCACCTATCCAATTACACTCCCAACTCTCTGTATATACATCTACACTTATACCTCCATAACCACACCCACTATATCACCTATCCAATTACACTCCCAACTCTCTGCATATCCACTCCCTTCCCTGCCCATTCGAATCATCACTCATCCTCCTAGAAAACCCTACCTCACTAATCAGTCTCCTCTACTCAAGCCTACACCCTCTACCTAACTCCACCCATATAACCTTACTCTATACTTCCCCCCACAATTATTCAGAGACAAACCTACTTCCAGTTGACAGAACCCTCCTAACTCTACTTGCAGCAACTTAGCAACTCTTTACTATCATCTTCATTTCTTTGCTTTTCAGATCCATCTTTAAAAATGCACCCAAAACCGTTGTCCTCCTCCACTCTACTACTACTTCTCCTCAATATAGTATACATTTACTATCTCACCCAGCCCAATTACATTAACCACTCACAGGCCTTTCACATAACAATGCATCTCAACTCACCTCCTTTAAAATCACACACCAAAATATCTCCCCATCTTTACCGTATACAAAGCCATCTACTCTTTACTTATAAACTCATCAACACTCAAATTAACCATACCACCATAGTAACTAACAAACTCTTTACCTACATAATAAAGCCCAACCTAAACTTTAAGCACTCCAAATACCTCACCAACCTTACCCTATATCTAATAACCACTCTATTATCAGGAGATATCCACCCCAACCCAGGCCCCTCCACCTCTACCAACACAGATAATTCTATACTAGTCACCTCTCTAAACTCATAAAGCATAGTCAACAAAGTACCAAACCTCCATGCTTGGCTTTCACATAATAAACCTGATATCCTATCTATCTCTGAAACTTGGTTAAAACCCCACATAAAGGACCACGAAATTACTCCACCCAACTACTCAATCATCAGAAAAGATAGAACCAAAAAAAAAGGAGGCGGGGTTGCTCTACTATACTCATCCTCCTTGTCAGTCACCCCTTATAACAAACCAATTCCCAGTTTCAATAATGCTGAACTACTCCTATCAGTACTTCAAGTCAATAAATACAAGCACATATGCATAGCCTCCCTTTACATTCCCCCCGGAGATAATATTACCACACTAGAGAATATCCTATCCTGGCTCTCCTCCAACATTAGCAATGAAACCATAATTTTGGGTGACACCAATATCAATTGGTCATCCATTCATTCTTCCTCAAACCCACTTAATATCAACCTTTACAACTTCTCACAACTAATTAATAATATTACCCACCCCTCAAAATCTCTTTCAAAGGGTAGCATTCTAGACTGGATTCTAGTCTCTCACCCTCATTATTTCTCCAACAGTGGTACCCTTCCAGACTCCTTTAGTGACCACCTACCTATCATCACATATCGACTACCAGCACCTTTACAGAGAACACATAATTATATTCCTACCCGCAACCATAAAAATTTCAACCCAATAGCTTTCTCCAACTCTCTAAAAGTAGTTTACTGGAACATTCTAAAAACTTTACCTCTAGATAATGCCGTAGCCCACTTCAACACAACCTTCCTGAACCTTCTAGACTACCATGCTCCTATAAGGACTAAAAGAATAAAACTAAAAACTAGCCCCTGGTTAACCAAAGGCACACTAACAGCCATGCGACACAGAGACAAGGCCTGGACACTTTATCAGAAAAATAAAACTCCACTCACCCACAATGAATTCAAAACACTTAGAAACAAAGTAAAAAGGCTTGCCATCACCAATCGGCAAAACTACTTTTCCATACTCCAAAACACTAACAACACAAATCCTCAAAAATTCTGGAAAGGAATCTCTTCCCTTATCAATCCTGGCAAAATAGCCAACCCCAGCCCAGACCCCAATGTTTCTGACATGGACTTGGCTACACAATTCAACTCTTTTTTCATTAATTCTATTTCCAAACTAACCTCCTCTTTCTCTGATACTACTACATCCTCAACTTCACCCTCATCCACCTCTACCTTTCCCTTCACTCCCACCACCACTCTTACTTCCTCTCCAATACCACAACCCCCAAATACCCTACCCCCCCTTTCTCAACCTTTCTCACTTAAACCTATTCCCACATCTACCATAAAAAAACTCCTCCAGAAACTAAAGCCATGCTCTAATGCCCCAGACAATATTCCTTCTTACTTCCTTAGCATAACCACAGAAGCTATAGCCTACCCTATCAGTATTCTAATCAACCGCTCTATCCAAGAAAGCATGGTACCCCAAATTTGGAGAAAGGCATTTATCATACCATTGCATAAAGGTGGCAATAATAACAATATTACAAACTTCCGTCCCATAGCTATTCTGTCTCCCATCTCTAAACTCCTAGAAAAATGTATCCATTTGCAGCTCCTACCTTACCTCTTAGACAATCACCTGCTGACTCCAACTCAGCACGGCTTTAGACCCAGCCATAGTACTATGACAGCCCTCCTCTCCTTCCTAGAAACTATAAATAAAGCCCGGGACTCTGGACACATTGTTTCTACCCTTCTACTAGACCTCTCAAAGGCCTTTGACACTATCTCTCACAAACTACTCCTAAAGAAACTCTCCCAACATAACTTATCTCCTTCCTCATTAAACTGGTTCTCTAGTTACTTGTCTAATAGAGCTCAAGCAGTTAAATGGAAAACAAACACCTCCTCATTCCTTAATACCCCAACTGGGGTCCCCCAAGGTTCCATATTGGGTCCTCTTCTATTTAACATCTTCATAAATGACTTCCGTAATTCCATCCCATTCTCTAATATTACTCAATATGCAGACGATTCAACTATTATCTGCTCGGCCACATCCATCCCTGCACTCCAAAAGCTTACACAAGATGCATTCTCAATCACTGAACAATGGATGAGAAAAAAACACCTAGCACTAAATGCTTCTAAAACCACATTAATGGTATTCACACCCTCTAAACACATCTCTATCAATCCAAACTCTTTTTTAATCACTAGTAACAACAACACAACCTTGGAATTGGTGCCAGAGGCTAAGTTACTTGGGGTTCAAATTGATAGTCAGCTTAAATTCAACTCCCACATACAACTTAACATAAAAAAACTCATCAAAAACTAGGCATGCTCTACCGACAAAATTGTTTCCTTACACCCTCTACTAAAATCACTCTCTCTTCCACATTCCTGATTCCCTCTCTTCTTTATGGAGCCCCACACCTGACTAACCTACAGTCTTCCCTCAAAACACAACTTTCCTCATGCTGCAATAAAATAGCCAAATTCTCTACTAGTCATAAAGCATCTACTCACCATTGCTCTTCTCTCCACAAACTAGAATGGCTAGAACTACCCAACCAACTCATCTATTCTCAACTTACTCTTGCTCATAAGCTCATTTTCAAACCCTTCCTTTGTCCATCTCTCTCCTCTGCCTTTAAAATGCACATGCCCAATAGAGTACTCAGAACTAATAACCAAAACCTAATTGAATTATACAAACCAATTCAACCCCCAGGTAAAAATCTCCTATCCTATAGTCTAGCTCATCTCTGGAATTCCCCTACCTCCAGCTATTCGTACCACCTTCAACCATTTTACATTCAAAAAATCCCTTTACTCTCATCTACTAACCCAGTGGGAATGCTCTTGCACCCACCCTTCATAAATCAAGACTGCCTTTACCTCTCTTTTCCTACATACCAACAAGAACTCATGTCTGCCTTTACCTCCTTCCTCCTACTTACCTACAATTTCCTTGTTTCTGCCTCTCCTATAGTATTTCTCTGTATCCTTTTAGCTAACTTCCTTACTCAAAATGGCTCTCAGTATCTCCACTGAAATGTTTCCATCTCCTAATCAGTTTCATCAGTAATTCCACCTAAATGTTATACTCTTAATATATAATTTTGTAAATACTGTAATATGAGTTGCTTCTATAGTATATACCATCTGAAATGTTGATCACCAGTATAATGCTTAACTATGTAATTTTGTAAATATTGTAATACATATCCAAAAACTATGTAACCTTGTTTCTGGAGCTTTTCTCCCCAGGACTCCATTGAAAATGGGTTCATCTTGGCCCAATGGACTATCCTGGTAAACCAACTGCAAATAAATAAATAAAATAAATAGTCAGTTTTAAGGTGGTCTATACATCCTTCTGTCCAAGAAAGGTATATAATCATGGTATGCACTGTTTTTATAACTCATTTGGTAATCATTTTTATTGTCCAACTGATTCAGTGCTGTTTGGGGCCAATCACACCAAAGCTATATGTTAGATCAGGAAGAGCAATTGATTTATAGCTTGGACTTCTATTCCTAGATGTCAAGGCAATTTTCAGTTTCAACTTTAGACTTCTAAAGTATTCCATACTAAGCTTTTTCCATGTTTTATTGCTTACCCTTCATGTATTCCCAAATAGTTATACAATCCTTCTTGTTAAAATTCTTTTATATCACATTTCTGTTGCAGGTTAGTATTTTCTTGGTGTTACAACTTTCCTGTTAAAAATGGTGCTTTTGGTTATTTATTAAAAACAGATGCCATTATCTCAGCTACATGCAGACTATAATGTTACACAAACTCCAGTGTAATAGTCCCTCACCACTACTGTATCCTTTAGTTTACAAGCCATTTTCTATAGATTTTTTGAACTATCACTTACATAGCCCACTGTCTTGAGCTGTGAATATTAATCTTCTATCATTTGATTACAATTGACCGCACGTAAACCATTTGTGTATCAATTCTTTTTATTCACTTATTTTTTTGCTCACCACAACTGACCATCAGGTGTCACTATCTTATTTTCTCATTCACTAGGTCTGCTGCACTCACTTTAGCCTCACACTCAACTCTACTTGACCAATATTCAGGGTCAGAGAGGAGAATGAGGATGTCACTGAGGCATACTGCTTACCAGGGAGCAGACCTAACCAACGACCCTGAGGCAGCCTTGCAAGCTCCAACTGCCTTCATCATTTGCAGACTTGCTTCTACACATGCATAACCATCTAACCAAGTGGCACACTGGTTGCAGCATGGAGGTCATCTGTCTCTTTATGATGTTAATGCAGTGAGCCAGACCTCCTCCCAGCCCCCTAGATGGGTGAACCAGTGTCAGCTGTTCACTCCAGTCCTCCAACAACAGTCTCTCTGGCAGTCCCAATACAGCTAAGTGAACATGGGTCATCTGGGGCACAATCAGCACATTAAGCCTCATTTCTGTTTCAGCATGTGCTTGTTCCAGCAGTTTTCTGCAGTTAACTGTGGGCCTTCTATTTTTTTTTTCTGGTCATGCCCTTTATATTCTTTCCTTTATTGTTTGTTTGTGTCTTTCGGCTTTTCCCAGGTAGGGGTCGCCACAGCGGAACTCCGGTCCATTAATGATTGGTAGTTGATTTTTACGTGCTGAGTTACCAGCTCTGACACACAACCTTCAATGAAGGTACACCCATTCACGCATGTCTCCACACAGAAGAAGCTCTAGCTGAAAATCGAACCGGACAGCGTCTTACTGTGAGGTGACAACGCTACCGCAGCACCACCACCGCGGGTATATTCTTTCCTTTATATATGTAGCAGTTTCTGTTGCTACCTTTTTTTTATTCCAGCTGTAGTTTGATTTCTATGTCTCTTACCTTCCCAAATGCTTCTGCCAACTTGAGTAAGGCTGTCATTTTAGACTTGTTTTATTCATGGTTTTGGGAATTTCACTATGTTTTGATCTGATCATGTCAACAAATAGGCATGCAGTCCCACTATTACAGAACCAGACATGTAACCAATGTGAAGGAAGCCCATGCCATCTTCAGACTAGAAGATAATATTGGCAAGCATTGTTTTTTGTATGTCTCCTGAATGGCATGAAAGCAGTTTTCATGTTTTCTGTTCATCCGATGTAACAATTTTTAGCACCAGTTAATCCTGCTAAAGCTGTGTGTTATAACAAGGACAGAAAGTTGATTTATAGCTTGAACTTTATTTGTAGATGTCAAAGCAATTTTGTTATAGTGTTAATCATCTAAAAATGCCTTTACCAAGTTTTGTTCTCATTTGTTCATGCAATATTGCTGCCCCTTCATCTATTCCTACATATTTATATATTGCCTCTTGTTGAAATTCTTTTATATCGCATTCTTCCCCAAGTTTGATATTTCTTAATGTTTCAGTTTTACTGCTACAAATATTGCTTTTGCATGCTTGTCACTTCCAGCTGTCATTCTTATGTCATATGTAAAGGTTTCAACAATTTGTATATGTACTTCTTGTAGTTAGCTCACACATTAAAAGCAGATGAGATGTCATTTGACAGGATTGTTTTCTTGAAGTCAGCTTGTAGCCTATAACCTAGTCTACCAAATAAACAATTTAGCAGATTGAGGGCAAGGCAAAACTGCAATGGTATCAGAAATTCACCATAGAATATTCCCTGGAGAATTATTATACCTTGGATAGTAATTTGCCCTTTACTGTGGTTCAACTGAGAATTGGTCTGCCACTTTTTTATAGTAATTATAATATAATTTATTTCAACCTGGTACAGCATTTTTGCATGTAGACATAGCCTGGAAAATAGTGGTGCAGGTCAGGGGAGACAGAATTTAGCCAGGATGTAATAATTGCTGCAAAGCTGTTTTTATTTATTTAGTTATTTATTTATTTGTTTATTTATTGATTGATTGATTTATTTGTCTGTGTGTTTATGAAGAAGGCAGATTACTGCAATTTGTTTTTTTAATGTTTCCAGCATTTAAGAAGCAAATTGGCAATTGCATGTTGTGAGGATATTAGATATTGTTATATGTGCTAAAATGACTAGCTGAAGTTTTGTAAATAATTGTAAATAATTGTAAATTACCCTGTGTTACATATGCAGCATGACTAGCTATAATTTTGTAAATAAGTTTATGTCAAATGGTATTCTTTTGGCTGACCAAATGTACATATTCTTTGTAAAGAGAATTCTGAATGCATGTTATGTCAGAGTCAGCTGACCTAGATGTGATGTCATTGTGTGCCAGAGCTGGGAGAATAGAATCTTCACTGCAGCTGTTTGTTTACTTTTCTACTGTCTGACATGACAGTAGAAGCATGATCTGAGTCATTTGTTCAGATTTTCACTCAGTTGTTTCCAGAGCTGTTCAGCAGTAGTTTATCATTCAATTGTTTCCAAGACAGTACTTGTTCCATTTGCTGACGACAGACAACAGCCTGAGCATGGACATAATTTTTGCATCTTACCTTGTAGAAGTAAGAGTATAATCTTGCCTTGCTGAGTTCTTTAAATTAGATAGGGACAGTTAATCTTCAGATATTCAAGGAACTACAGTTAGATAGTTAGAGGTTTTCTAAAAATCAATGCGATCTCTATCCTACAGCATTATTTTCATATTTCCTGTGTGTGAAACGCTGATGCTTATTGGAATCAGTTATTCAGTATTTACATGTTTTAAAATATTTTTATTTATTATTAAATGTTTTACTACCTCTCATTGTGGCTGTTTATTTTGTTAATAATAATTTTAATAACTTGAGAGTGTTTATGAGTATTGTGATAACACCAGGGCCACTCCGGAAAGCCTTACTGCGTGGGATACATGCTATCATTTGTTTCAAAATCTATTTTACCCAATATAATTGAGCACTCCTTTTGAAGGGTATTGTGGTATTTGACTGGTGGCAACAATTACCTTGTAATTTGGGCAAAGAAACAGAGCAGGTACCTCTGTGTCAGTCTTTCCCTTTGTGTATGTATGAATATCAGACATTTAAGAATGAGTGTGTCAAATACCTAGAAACGGGACACAGTGTTTTGCAGTGGTTAGCGAGGAGACTCATTTGGGGACCTAATGTTAAGCATGTAGTCCAGTTCCAGGTTTTGGAACCTGTTCCCAGTATACTCTTAAGGGAAATCATGTATCTGTCCCTGCTTTTAGTGACACTCCTTTACCAGAGACAGTAGTGAGGATTGAGACTCCTTAGATACTGCCCTGGGGTAAAGAGGCTTGTCACATATGTTGATAAAAAAATTTTAGGAGATGTCTGTTGGATTCTAGTTTTCCTAGAAAAAGAATTTTGAATAGTTGGTGAAGGGCTTTAAATCTTTTTTACAGAAGAATTGAGACATTTGGATTGTGGTGGCAATCATATATGCATGAAGTTTTATGCTCCTGTTGGTAGCGGGGTAAGTTGTTGGTAGTAGGAATTAGAACTGATGTTTGCTCAAGGATTTTGGTGAAGGACGGGGCTTTAAGTGGAACATTGTAGGAATCAGAGAATTATTTTGTTCTGGGTCATTTGTCAAACTGCATAGTGGGAGGAAGCATACAGTCATAGTGTGAATTAGAATTAAAATGCATTCTGCTAACTTTGTATTCTTGTTTATACATGATGGAGGGGAGAAATGTGTATATATCTGGTTAGTGAGGGTTTTGGATATGGAGAGGTTTGTGTCAATAGTTATGGCCTATCCATTGGGAGTAATAATCCTTTTGTAGAACAGGTTTGTTCAAGTTTAAAGAAAATCTTCTGTATAGCTCTCAAAAGCAGAAAAGTTAAAAAACTCTGCACGTCTCACACCCCCTGCAAATTATATATATTATATATACCAACTCCAAGACTATACTACAGTGGGGAACAAGGGCAAATTCTCAATCTCCACTGTTCTGCAATCTCATTACAAACACTTTGACCTTTTGGAAAGTGAATCATGCAATCTCAGCAATATGGAGTAGTTTTATCCCCCAAACCATTTACTTAAATGTAGTAACTCTATGGTCTCACAACCATGACCAAAGAAAAGCATACACTATCATCCTATACTCAACAGGATGAGAATGACAAAATAAAAACAGAAGTTGATGAGTCATGCAGCAGAATCTGAATTCCACCACAGCAGTGGCTAGCATTGTCTCCACACAGTAAGAGGTTCTCCAATTTGATTCCCAACTGGAGAGCCTACTGTGCGGAGTCTACATGTCCTCCCTCTATTTAGAGGGGTATCCTCCAGGTGCTACATTTTTCTCTCACATTCCACATACATGCAGGAAGTTGACTGGACAATCTAAATAGGCCATTGGTGTAAGTGTCTGCATGTGTGAGTGTGTGGTACGGAAGAGTAGCCATGGCAGGGCTAGCCATCAGGTGGTGTGAACCTTTGCTCTAGATGATTGCCACTATTGAAGTGATACTCCAACCCCATTTGTAAAAATGGGAAAAGGGTTTTTCGTGGATGAATGGATGGATGGATGGATATACATATATTTATATACATATGATTTGCTAAAAGCAGCAAACAAATAAAGAGCAATCTTTTTAGATCAAACTAGAAAACATTGAAAAGAAAGTACTCAGTGCTCTGGAAGACTGAAAACAAAGAGAAAAAGACATTCACATTTTCAAAGGTTCCCTCTTAATGATTACAGCTATATAATTATATATATATATATATATATATATATATATATATATATATATATATATATATATATATATACACACACACATATATATACATAACATATAAAGAGATAAACATATATATATATATATATATATATATATATGTATGTATATGTATGTAGAGCTACTTAAATTGATCGAATACCATTTATGTCAATGTGCATAATGTCTGAACAAATTGATCAACATTATGCACGTCAACTTGCTACTACTCATGAACCAAGATTTATTCTCCTTGCATGCAAAACTTAAAAAAAAAAAAAGCATAGAAAGCATCATTTTTTTGCAGTGGTGCAAGCCCTCCTGCACCCACCACACCCCCTGCAAATGATATTTTCTAACAGCAAACATTTTTTGCTATGTTGCAGTTCTGATACTGACCCCTCTCCCCACACCTGGTGCTTGGATTCATTTTCTGTATTCTTGATGACATATGGTACTCACAGGACACAAATGCTTAGCTCCATTGCTGACTTTAATACTATCACTTAGTCACCAATTTACTGAAATTTTAACCTTACTCTGTGCACAGAAAGAACATAATAAATTGTTAAGCTTGTTGCTTTGTTTGTAGCAGGTCCTAGCTATACCTCACAGTATCACATTGTCTATTGTATAATGCAGAAAACTTAGTCCACACCTACTCCATTTTTGGTCTTGTTTATAACTAAACTTCCTTCTGCAGTTTTTACTGTCATCTTTCTAGCTCTATAAACAATATGCTTTCCTAGCCATGGATATGCTACTACTTTTCTCCTTTCAAATAATATAATTGTCCATATAACTTTACTTCATTATTTTCATCCAAAAAGTTCTGTTTTTTAACAAACCAACACCATATATTCCAGTAGCGTATCATATTATTTCAATAACTCAATACATTTATAATTATTTTTTATCTGTTGCCTATAACTAGTCTTTTCTACTTACACCAGCACTGTATATTCAAATAAATTCCCATATTCTTCAATAACTCACTATAAATATTTTACTCTTGTGAATAACTATACCTTTTCTACTTCGATGCATAATTTTTAAGTTTAAATTGGTTTGCCATTCAATCAATCCATCCTGTTTTGATAAAATGGCCATATACCTTTAACTTTCCCATAGGTGCATAAGATTACAGGTTGATACTAGATAAATAGTCCAATGTCAAAGAAACAGCAAAGGTTCCAAGAACGGCTTAGTTCAAACTATTTAATTGGTGCAAAAAATACAATACACAGGGTAAGCGCTTTCACAGACCGAAGCTCCGCTTCATCAGACCATAATAAAGCATGTCAGCAGTTACTCAACATTTAAACCTGTTTCATCCAATACAAATCAAGTTTGAGAGTGATGTAATATTTAGCATTAATAAATACAAATGTACAAAAAACATATATATAAAAAACTTTTGATTACTGATATGCTTGGACTGATAAACAACAGATAAATATAACCATCTCATTTATAAAAAAAGCATGCTTACATATTTGGTTAAAAACTCAAAAATCCTAATAAAAACCTTAATAGAAAGTGTTTAACTAAAAACCATCTGATTCAACTTAATTAAAACCTACTAATGCCTCAATGGTCTAGCTCTTAAAAATGGTTTAAGCGAAACTCTGCTGTTTAAACCAGGATACCTATCAGATTGTAGTTTTAGTATCCACTTCTGCTCAACAGATTCAGTTCTATTATTGACGTCTCCCCCTCTAACATTGACATGTAAAGTTTCTACAACAAAAAACTTAAACCTATGTTCACAGCCTTCCTTCAGCACATGAATAGCTAAGGCATTAATTAGACTCTTTAGAGTTCCTGATGTCATGAAGATGCTCTAAAATCCTATCTTTAAAGGGTCTGTTCATTTTGCCAATATAATATGCATAGCATGTCGTACAAAAACTAAAATACTCTAGATTCTTGGTATGGCAGTCAGCATAAAAAATCAATATTAATAACAAAACCTAGCTGTGGGTGTGTAAAATTACCTCTTAAATAGATATACGCACAAGCTGTACATCTTCTACATGTGAACATGCCTACTCTTTCTGACTTCACATGGGTGCTATGTTTCAGGGGTCTATAACATAGTTGTTTCTTCAAAGATCTATTATTTCTAAAAGTAAACTCTGGTTTATTATTAATAACACCTCATAACTCAGGTACTGTTAATAAAATGTCCCAATTAGTCTTAATGACATCACATACCATATTAATATTGCTGGCAAATGTCAAAGTCATTCTCAGTTTAGTGCCAACAGTATTATTTGTGGATCCACCAACATCCATTAGATTAGAAGTCTGACCAACCTCTGTCCTAGAGTCAGTGCTAAAGAATGGTCTACACCTACCCATCCTCTCCTTCCAGGCTTCAGAAATCTGTGCGTCTATGGTGTCACACTTGTAACCCCTACTTAAAAACTCTTCTCTCAATGAAGCTAGGGCAATGTTCAAATCAGTTTCTTTATTGTGAAGACGCATAATGCGATAAACTTGCCCCTTAAGGACATTCAATTTTGTATGGTTCGGATGCATACTGTTGTTGTGTAGTGTATTTTAGTTTTTGTACGACATGTTATGCATATTATATTGGCAAAATGAACAGACCCTTTAAAGATAGGATTTTAGAGCATCTTCGTGACATCAGGAACTCTAAAGAGTCTAATGCCTTAGCTATGCATGTGCTGAAGGAAGGCTGTGAACATAGGTTTAAGTTTTTTGTTGTAGAAACTTTACATGTCAATGTTAGAGGGGGAGACCTCAGTAATAGAACTTAATCTGTTGAGCAGAAGTGGATACTAAAACTACAATCTGATAGGTATCCTGGTTTAAACAGCAGAGTTTCGCTTAAACCATTTTTAAGAGCCAGACCATTGAAGCATTAGTAGGTTTTAATTAAGTTGAATCAGATGGTTTTTAGTTAAACACTTTCTATTAAGGTTTTTATTAGGATTTTTGAGTTTTTAACCAAATATGTAAGCATGCTTTTTATAAATGAGATGGTTATATTTATTCTTGTTTATCAGTCCAAGCATATCAGTAATCAAAATTTTTTATATATATGTTTTTTGTACATTTGTATTTATTAATGCTAAATATTACATCACTCTCAAACTTGATGAAACAGGTTTAAATATTGAGTAACCGCTGACATGCTTTATTATGGTCTGATGAAGCGGAGCTTTGGTCCGTGAAAGCGCTTACCCTGTGTATTGTATTTTTTGCTCCAATTAAATAGTTTGACCTAAGCCATGCTTGGAACCTTGGCTGTTTCTTTGACATTGACTACATTTTTACAGTTGGTTCCTGTGTCGAAAGTGAGGTTTGTTTGCAGTTATAAATAGTCCAATGCCTGTAGACCATTAAACAGTTTTGCCCAAATTCCCATTTGCCTCAAACCACTTACTCAAGGTGACAAAGTAGGGAAATGAAGGCTGCGGAGATCACATCATGTAACACAGGAAGTAGCTTGTTAACAGCTTATCACCTTACTCCTATGTTCTAACTGTCCACATTTGTAACTCCTTAATTATCATTTTGACAGCCTTACCATCTTCTTGTCAGCCTTTTAAGACCTTTTCCATGTTGTATGACATTTGCATTAATCCTCTGCATGTTGCCCAGACTGCAAAATGAGCTGAAAATCATACAGTCTGACTGCCTACTGTTAAGTCATTCATGGTAATAGAAAACAAGGTGGAATCAATTTAATTTCTAATCCAGCCATCTTGAACTCCTTTTCCCATTTTTGCACATGGGGCCAGGGTGTCATTTCAACATTGACAATCATCTGGAGCCAAGGTTTACACCATCAGGTGGCTACCCCTGGCCCAGTAGTTCATCTGTACCACACACACACACACACACACACACACACACACACACACACACACACACACACACACACACACACACCTAGGCCCAATTTAGAGTGCCCAATCCACCTACTGCATGTCTTTGGAATGTGGGAGGAAACCAGAGCACCTGAAGGAAACTCAAGCACCTGGAAGAAACCCACAGGAACACAAAGAGGACATCCAGACTCTGCACAGAACACACCCCAGACAAGAATCAAACTGGAGAACCTCTTGCTCTGAGGTAACAGAGCTAACTGCTACTTCACTGCTATGAACCCTTGTAATAGGTGAAACAGTGACAAGGGCCATCTTTTTAATACTATTCACATTTACTGAATAGTTATGTCATTCCTTCCCTTTTTAACATTTGTGTTGTACAAGTCCTTCATACTTATGTTGTTTTGTGTTACTCTACACCCAACATAAACTGTATTGGGACATTCCATCTGTATATTAACTTGTTCTGGATTCAAAGCAACATGATTGCTCCTATGTTGTTGTGCATATTGTTACACAGTGATGTCAGTACTGCCATGTGAGTTATCTATTTGTAGAACAAAACTACCACCTTAGCGTATTGTTACATTGGAGGCTTGCAACACTAAATGTTATTCCACTGCCCCTATCACAGTTCTTTCAGTAGTAACTTCTTCAGTGAAAAAACACATTTTTGTTCTGATTCTAATTGTCCTCTACCAAAGATTACCTTTCTGTGTGGCGAAAGATGTTAAAACACAGCAAATTTGGAGGAAAAAATAGATGCAGTGCTGGGTTCAAATCCAGACTGTAGACAGATTTATCTGTTATGGACAGGGCAGTCTGTAAAATGACTCAGGGTAGACCATTACTCTGATACTATCTCATCCCATATCTGGAGAATTAAGATATAATATTGTCATATCCTAGGTATTATTGGCTAGGCTTGTAAAGGTTCTTGTGCCATTAGCCTATTAATCACCTACAAACCAATGAAAGTGGTGTACAATTTGTTCTTTCTGCCTCAAATCTACACACACTGCAACAAACTAATTGTCAATATTAACATCAGCTTGTAAATCTTCTGCAAATGCCCGCACTATTGATAAATTAACCAAAGAAACCAAAGATCTTGATGTGGCTATCACTCGTGAATTGTTGTTTGCACAAAACCAACTTGAATATCAACATGTTTTTAACAACATTGATAACATCATTCAGAACATTAAACTGCGTAAAATCAATAAATTACAACGAGATGCTGATGACTATGCAAATAGGAGGGCACACCCTCAGCCACCAAACTCACAGAATGGGGTCAATGTCAATGTCAGAGAACGTATACAACCAATGAGGATGGTGAAGCCTCAAATATTCATGAGGACGCCAGTACCGGAAGTGACGTCCCTCTAGACCAAGGAGGCCTGAGACGCTCGGAGTGGATCACGGACAGGGAGCACAACAACCAGAATCAACAGAATGGCCAGGAACCTCAGTCATTTCAGAACCAGCGTGGATACCAGCAGAAGAATTCGAACCAATGGAGGGCTTAGAATCGGAACCAACAGCGGAACTGATGAGCTTGAGAGCAACAGTGGGTGATGATGTTGGACCCCGTATACTCATTAACAATACAGGTGACTTTAAGGTCTTTAATTATAGTTTTCTGGACTATTCTGTTGAGATCGCAAATTTATTTGCAAGGGGACTTACTTTTGTTCCTGCTGTTTGTTCTAACCTTCCTCAATTGATTTTAGATCTCAAGTTGTTTACCAGGAAAATGAACCTTAATATTGTATTCAACAACAGTAATAGGGCTACTCAAAATTAATTGAGACCTTCCAGTGTGTGTAATCCACCCATGCATTCCACCCTCCACTCCTTTGAGCAAATGTATGAACTGGATTTCAGGCATTTATTTAAATCTCCAGTCGTATACCATAAGAATTTAAAACCAGCTGAACTTGACATTTTGACTATAATGCGACAACAAAAGGTTAGAATTGTTCAACCTGACAGAGGTGGGAGGGTTGTAATAATGGATATGGAGAACTATATCCAATGCATGTACAACATTCTTTTCAGTACCACTTACTGTCAAGTGTCTACGAATGACGTCAGCATTGCCTATCATGGGATTAACACACAATTAAGTGACATGGTTATGGAAGGTTGCATCTCACTTGTTGAATTTAAATATTTAAAAATGAATGCCTCAGTTATTCCGCGTCTATATCACGTTATCGAAATCTTACTACATCAAATCACTAAAGGTCGACCTCTAGTAACTGATGTAGTAAAACAGTTAATAATGTTAAAAAAAAAAACAAACAAAAATAAAAACTAACTAGCCTAGGCAGAGGGGCAAGCCCCCTGCACCCCACAATCTCCCCTACTTAAATATTCCAACAACGTTACCGCACTACATTGAGGTAAATGGAAATCTCCCCCATGGAGATTTTCATTTACCTGCACGATGTTCTGCGCTTTCGATGTTGTGGTGGTGACAATATCAGCTTCGATATTGTCAGCTTTCGACATCGTGAAGTAGATCCATTATTCCAACTATATTTGGGCTCCCTAAACTGCACAAACAAATTATAGATCCACCATTCCGCCCCATTGTAGACGCCCGTAATTCTATTACCTCCCCTATTGCTAAATTTCTAGATACCAAACTTAAATTGTTATTAAGAACTGAGAAACATCTTTGTGCTGACTCTTGGGACTTTCTTGCTAAATGTAATGAGGTAGAGTTCAACAAACAGTTTTTCTTTTTTACTGTGGATGTAAAAGATTTATTAACTGTAATACCTCATGAGGTCAGCTTAGATTGGTTTGGTGAATTTTTATTTAGAAAAGGGATTGACCAAAATTCCATTAACACATATGTTGAAATGATGGAAATAGTCTTAAGGAATAATTATATTTATTTTGATGCGCAGTTTTTTGTCAGCAGACTGGGATTGCAATGGGAGCTGCTTGTGGACCTCTTTCTGCGAACATGGTTATGTGTGAGTGGGAGCGGAGATTTCTCTTTGAACACTCAGTGTTCAAAAATTGTATTCTATACTTGAGATACCTGAACAACCTGTTTTTTATTTGGAATGGGAACAGAGAGAGTATTGGCATTTTCTTAGACTATATTAATAATACAAATGACTTTCTACATTTCTCTCATAACATTGGTGAGGAGAGTATTAGCTATCTTGATGTCAAACTTGAGAAGGATGTGATAAAAGGGAGATTTGTTTCTACCATATATAGGAAGCCTACCTATTCTAATGCCTTCCTTCATTTTGATAGTAGTCACCCATTGTCCCAAAAGAAAGCAGTTGTTAAGGGACAATTTGTCAGGGCTGCAAGGATGGTGTCAGATTTTGATTTATTTTCATCTGAGTGTGCCCTTCTAGAGAGTATGTTTCTTAAGAGCGACTACCCCATGGGCTTTGTGCAATATATTAAATGAGAAGTAATGGACAAGAGAAGATCTGGGTTCTATTCCCCCATTCTTGATGAAAATGGTCATGACTATAATGTAAGCACATGTAATTCAACTATTCTAGTAAATAGGGGGAGTACAGTTACTACTACTGATACCAATTTCAAATTGTCCTTTATAACCAGATTCTTTGTGGACTTTAAATCAATCCAGGAGATTCTAGCAAAACATTTAAAGGTTTTGTTGGGGGGGGGGGGTGGAGATTAGATATAGAATTAGTAACAAACCAATCATAGTATGGAAAAGAGGTTTGAACATCAAAAACTTGGTAGAAAAAGTTGGTAAACAACATGATGATTTAAAACATAGGTATATGTATCCATGTGGGAGATGCCATCACTGTAAATACATCAATGTGGGTGAGCCTTTTGATATCAATGGGTTTAATTTTAGAGTGAAGGGGCATTAGAATTGTAATAGTTCTGGAGATGTATATGGGGCACTGTGCCAGGCCTGTCCTATTTTTTATATTAGCAAGATGGAGCGGATGCTGAAGCAACGTATTTATGAGCATAATTATGATATACGGGGAAAAAACTACCAATGCCCTATATAGTCACATTCTGGAATTCCCTGAACACCACTTCAAGTTCATTATAATTGAACAAGTGCAAAAGAAAACAAGAGGTGTTCCCTGGCAATTGTTCTTGGAGAACTGTGAGTTGTATTGGATTTTGCGCCTGGATGCAGTGGGGTTTCCCGGTTTAAATAAAATTGCATATATAGGATGTGTGTTAAAAATAAAGGCAGAATTGAGATAGCATAGATTTATACACATAAATATATGTTTATGGACTTATACACACATATTTATGTATTTACATTTTTAGTTGTTTTTTTTTTTTTAATATGTGCTTTTTCACATTCATATTTATGCATTATTTTCCAATATATATATATATATATATATATATATATATTTTTTTTTTTTTTTCCTGGGGAATCTACTAATGGTTATATGTGTTTTTAACTGTTTTTATATTTGTATACATTGTTGTTTAATTCATTAATTGGTGTTTGTCTTGTGATAATTCAAGTCATATATATATGCCTATTTGAACGTTGACTTTATCTGATGAAGTTTAATATTTTATATAACGAAAGCGCTTATGTTTCTTTTGTTTTGTGGTGCAATAAACTGTTGGTGAACTACAGCTCCAACCTTGCCATGTGTGTGGTTAAAACATTTGTGCTTTTCTGTGGAATCTTGCCTTTTGTGTGCTCGAGTAAGTCACTTAACAAGACAGTGCTCTGGGGGCAGTTGTGAAATTAGGGTAGGCTCCTCATTGGACTTATGGACCACTTTCATAGGAAGGTATGCATAGGCCACGTACTACATTGCACAACTTTCACTGTTTCCAGCATGGTGGATACTATACTGCATTGAATATACTACATATTACTGTTTTTTGTGTGGTAATCTGTACTGGTTTGTGTCCATGAGGGAAAGACTGCCCATGTCTGCCACGCTTCTGATCTCTTGCTGTCACTGTCGTCTATAGCAGAGGATGGCTGTGGAGCTGGTGGCTGGGCTGAGACTAGTTGTATGGTCTCAACCAGATTAGCTTGCTTCCTGATGTACATAGTGCAACATCATCCACACACACACACACACACACACACACACACACACACACACACACACACACACACTCACACACACACACACACACACACACAACAACAATGACAACAAATATCTTGCCTACCTTATCGGGTGTGTACTATAATGCCCTTTCTGAGGTGTTAAGGCATATAAAGCACGTCTTGAGAAGCCTGAATATATGTTTTGATAACAACACATATGTATGTAATAGTTATGCAGTTGTAGGCACTATGAATTATTACACCTACAAACGAGACATCCCTATTGAAAATGATACTTCAGGGACAGTGAAAGTCAGACATGCCATTTCCTGGAACCATGTATTATGCAACACAAGAAAAATATGTATTATGACACCTCCTGCATTATAGACCTAGAAAGTCAAACAAAAGTAGCCCTTTCTGCTGATATAACTATCCCTAATGTGGCAAGGTAGTACATTGATTACAACATATGTGTAATATATGGGCGGGAAGACTAAAGGCAGAAGGATAATAATATAATATAATAATATAAACCACACACACACACAACCCCCCCCCCCACACACACACACACACACACACACACATACACACACACACACACACACACACACACATACACACACTCTCACTCACATGCAAAATGGTGTTTCTGTCCCTCTGGATCTTTGCAAACCAGATATGATCTTTTACATGCTGGATCATTACACCCTAGAAACATGGCTGGAAAACCCTAATGTGTTCCCTTTTGTATATCAGAAAGTCCCTGTGAACAGAATAATTTCAATAATACATACTCGTGTCCAATGTTTTTTTTCTTATTTTTTTAGTTATTATTTCATTCATTTGTTAACTGGGTAAGCCCACTAGGCAACACTGTGTTTTCAGCATCAACCTGGGAGAACTTTCAGATTAAGTGTTTTGCTCAGTCACACAGTAGGTAAATTGAACTGGAAGGAA
Source organism: Protopterus annectens (assembly GCF_019279795.1). NCBI lineage: Eukaryota > Metazoa > Chordata > Ceratodontiformes > Protopteridae > Protopterus > Protopterus annectens. Next base: position 457,521,493 of record NC_056733.1, on the reverse strand, counting down.
TCAAACCCTGCACTACATTATGAAAACTTGTTAACAGCTCATAGCCTTAATCCGATTCATCAAACTGCCAGAAAAGAAAGTCACAGTTCCTTGAGGTATCATATATGGCTGGCAAATGATACAGAAGGTTTTAAGTAACTCACAGCCTATTTGGAAGTGATTAGCCATCTGCTGATCAGTAAAGCCATGGTAAGTAAGTAAGTAGCAGAAGTTGCTATAGGCTTTGCTATATATCTTCTACAACCTTGAAGCTGGTTACACCGAGGCGCTAGAATAAAGTGACTGTATTTTACTATGTGGTTATTTTGTGTTACCTGAAGAATAGAACTGCAGTTACATTTGGATCATGGTTGTAGAATATTGTGGAATAAGAGGAGTTTGGTGGTGCTATTGCTGTAGATCTTGTTGAGAAGGGATACGTCTCACTCCTTGGATTAAATGAGTTAAACTAATTTATAGTTGAAACCTTCATCTTCAGATAGATATCTGTCTGAACATATCCCCAGCCTATGGAATAGACTTATCTTGCATGTTAAAATAAATCAGATGTTGGCCACCTTTAAAACCATTCCTAATGACACAATGCATATTCACAACCTATCCTCTGGAGTCTAATCCTATCTATACCCACACTGTTCCTGAAGAATAACAGTTGTGATTTGTCACCTATTTACATATATTAGCTCTCCACTTACATGTAAGGCAAACTGTGGAAATCCTGCTAGCAGAAGTCTTGTCTTTGAATGGCAGACACTTTGAACATATCTATGAGCAGCCCAAATATACATTGAATACTACGCAAATTGTTTCTGACTCCCGCAATGTGTTTCTATGTCTACTGTCATTCTTTCTCAGGAAAACAATAGTGACCATAGATTTTTTTTTTAAATTTTGGTCCAAATTTATTACTTCCTATCAGATTTTACAGTTAACTAAAAACTGGCTGTGATCACTTTTGTTAATACTAAGTGCCATGCAGTAGTTTAGACATCACTTCTAATACTATTGATTAGAATTTTGTTAAAGCTCTGATATCAACAATCAAAACCCATTTTAGAATTCTGGAAGTGTACTTCATATCTGATTGCAAGTCAAAAATATTAGGTAATAAAGTAATATATATTGAAGACAAACAGCTGAACTGTTATTGCATGTTTAGTGTAAATCTTTAAAAATACGCATTGCATATATTTGGATGGCTCTTCCAAATTATAATTTACAAATTTTCATTTTAAATTAATTTTTTTCATAGATTTGTGTATGACAGTCTGCCACTCATGTCATTCAAATATCACATTTATTAGATTAATTCATTAAATGTATCATAGAGATAATATGGGATCCTGCACTAGATGAAGAATCATACCTTGCCATTTTTCTATCTCCTTTGGCATGCTAAGAATTAACAAGGCTTACAGATTAAAAGTATTTTAATTAAACTGTCTAACTAGAAAGGATATAGCTTAAAAATTACAAAATAAAGTGGTTTCTGTTCTTTTTAATGGTAACAAGTGAGGCAGCATGTCAGAGCAGGTTGAGATATACTATGTTTTTCTTTTATTGTTTTATACCAGTAGCATCATTGCGTATTAAGTCTACATGCTGTGTGAGTGTATGTCCACACAAAGAGGCATATGTGAGCACACACCCTGGACTGGATTCTGTAAAGTTCACAAAAGCTATTTGTGGACAGCGCAGCACATCAACAGAAGACTTCAACACACCTGCTGCGGACACAATTTCAGAAGGCAAACTGAAAGCAGCCTGAGTTTTTAAGTATTCAGCGTAGGATAATTGACGATTCTGCACATAACTGATCTGATTCCAAAGCACATCATGTGCCCACAACACAACATAAATGTGGCAAATAGCCACACCAACTCCATTTCTGAAATCCTCGGCATATACTTTACGGACCCCAAGGAATTCAAGTGAATACTATGGACAGCAGCAAAATCCATAACAAAACATAAAAAAATATATAAAAATGCAACCTGCTGTTAATGAACTGCAAGAGTCTGCAGTGATACAAGCCATAAAGAAGGCTGTGGCTGTGTAGTCTAGAAGGCAGCCAGCTAGAGTCAGAACAAGGCTGCAACTAAACCAGGTGTCAGATCATCAAAAAATTAACAGATAGCTGGTGCAGCCTGTCTGCAACATTTGTGCACCACACATGTCTATGCAGACACTGCAAGGAAACCCACCACACTTGAAACCAAAGTGTGTCTCAGCCTGGGTGTATTTGCATTTGGGACATTCCAGAGACACATGAGGGATGCTATGAGAGCATCACAGACAGCTGCCAGTTGTATCCTGGAAAAATTCCTGGAATCAATGTGCGGCAAGGTAGATGACTACATACACCTCCCATCCACCCCCATGGAGTGAAGTACTGTACTGCATCAGTTTCACAGCACTGAAAACATCCCCCGTGTACTTTGTGCAATAGATTGTACAGACATACCTATTAAGACACCAATACATCTTGAAGCAGACCGATACATAAACAGAAAGGGCAGGCCATCCATGAACTGTCAAGTTGTGTGTGTAGCAGATAGCAGCATAATAAACGCCAAGGCAACACACCCTAGAAGTGTCCATGATGCTGCCATATGAAGGCAAAGTGGACTGCGGTCAGCATTTCAGCAAGGTGAAATACCTGAGGGACTACTACTAAGTAAGTACAGGAGCACAGCTAAGACAGAATCTAAAGATAACTCTCACAACAATATCCGTCCTTACTACATGTGTTTCCACTCTCCATAGCAGGTGACTGTAGTTATCCACTTTAGCTGTGGCTAATGACACCATACCATGAATCATCCAACCCTGCACAAAAGGTCTACAATAGAGCACATGCAACAACAAGAAGCACCATAGAACATGTGTTTGGTATATCAAAAGCTTGGTTAAGAGATCTGGACCCATGCAGGGGTGCAGTGCAATACACACCTGAAAAGGCAGCAGAGATGATAATGGTGTGCACCATGCTACACAACACGTTAACCAGAGCACATGGTGGTCTTCCAGGTGCAAGCATGGGTGAACTACACCAAGAAACCCAGAAGTCTGAAGAGAACATCTCAAAAGTATCAGAGGAGGAGCAGAAGGGCATAGGGAGTAGGTGACACAGGCGTACACTGAGTAGGGTGTGACCACAAGTGCAGGCTCAGGCAACATGACAGCATCTGACCCACATCTTTGAGTCATGACAAGCCAACATCAGTACACATATTGAACACTGATGTTCAGGTGTTGCCCCACCACAGCAGCATGAATTGCATCTAATGGCAATTGCCCGCTAGTTGTACACACTGAGCATTAGACATAACATATAACATTATGAACCTATGTAAATGTGTTACAACAGGGATCATCAACTCAGGGCACAACTGATGGAGGTATACACACACACTCAGATTATTGTATCACTGTAAGGAAAACAGTAAGAGACACACAACAGTGCTACACATTCCTATTTCTACAATATAATAACATGCAAAAAGAGAAACCACACATGACTAATGCAGACATTTTTATATCAGAAAACACATATCAGAGTGAAGTGGTAATTCAATAATATGAGCCAGATATCTGTACTACACTGTTGAACACACTCTATCACAGTCTAAGGTGACCTTGCTGACATCTCACACCACGGTCCGCTCTCCCCCAACCATTTACTGACACATGTTCCCCTGGTTCTCCACAAAAGAGATTGATGGGGTGATGACACCAACTTGAGGTGAAGGAGCAAGGCCTTGTGGCCGGCAGGATCACAGTAGATGGACCAGCAGTTGAGTCTGTGCAGGTTGGACCACAGCCACTGGTTCCCAATGCCCACTGGTGCTTCTGCAGATTGGTGGTCTGCCTCTCCCATGTTACAATCTGCTGATCACAGTCAGGGAACGCAGATTTCTGCTGCTAATATGACACTGCTGCATTACCATAGAGGTCAGGGTTTCTACTGACTGTGCCATGCTAACAGATTCTCATTTTGAGTGACCAATGCAGTTTTGATTTCACCATGTTTGTGCTTCTGTCCTTCATGCATGACACTTAGCTGGACATTTGACAGATGCTCTTGAGGTGACCATTCTTTTGCCTGCAGCAGGAAGTGGACACCCCTGACACCTGGCCATGCACAACATCTGCTCACTTATGTTTACTGCAATGCCCTGTTTCTGGCTGTGCTACAACATATAAAGACACAGATGAGGACAATGCGTTTACATCACATGATGGATATCATCACAGACATATAACATATATATCTCACTTCAATGTTACAAATAATGACTTTATATGAGGTCTACTGTATGTAGTATGTTTCACAGAATCTACATACATGGACTATACAGTTTGGTTTTAAGGTCAACATATATAACATGTGCAGAACACAAAAAATACACACCTGACAACACCTCATGGGAAGAAAGTGCTGTTGATGACGGTTTAACTTCAACTATTGCTGGGAAAAACAGCATTAGTGATCACATCAACACCATTAACCAGGTGAGCACAGTTAAAACATACATAAGGTTTGACATACACATACCCCTCATAAGTGCACTCAATGGCGTTGATGCAGATTGGCCTAGGAATGTTAAGAAAGACACAGTATTAATGGAAGACAACTACAGGATTAACAGCAAGGACAGGTATGAAACATAGTTAATAGCACACCACTGACAAACTTCTGCTGTGGAGAGGTTGTGGGTTTTACTGTTCATCCTACAGTGGGAAAGTAAAGAGAAAGACAACACGGTCATGTATTTAGCAAAAAGAATACTAACAGCATCACATATACAGCACAGTAACATGGGCTGTAAATACTCATGTGATGGACATTGCAACTGTACATCAGTCAGGCTGTGTTGACAAATACTGACATACATTTTATGTATCACAAGTGTATACACTGATGCAAGTTATGGCAGTTTTGCTGTAACATACTTAGTCTGCCTGTACTTGAACCTGCATGGTTTGGGACTCCACTGGATGTACCTGTAGTGTACAATGTTAGGGAAATAACAATATAGCAGTAAACAGCACTGTCATGAAATGAGGCCGAGACAATAACAAGGTAGCAGTCATAATATCAATAAGAAGACACTCACTTGCCATTCCCTAGTTTAGTTCCAAAGTAAATGGACCTGTGAATATTAATGCAAATGGCATTACACATGTTGTTTAGACTACTCTGTCTGTACTTCAGTTGTATGAATATATGTCATTAACCTTATGTTCATCATCCTCACCCTGTGTGGTTGTGTGTGCATAGCTCAACTCTTCTGTTGTCAGTCTAAAACAACAATACATGAATATGCATACTACACCCAATATGCAGTGACTGTCTCACTACATAGCCATGTAATGGAAAGAAAGGCATGTCTTCAGCCAGGAACTCCAGCTTTAATCCCACCACCAGGGATGCACTGCTCCCTTTTTATTGTATGCAGACTGGGCAAAAATATTGTGATGTTAATGGGGGGGGGGTCAATGCTGGCCCATCACCATGGCATCCCTCGATCTCTTGTAATGTCTTGCTCTGTCGGCTGCATGAATGATCATATCCAATCAGCATCATCTACAGGCATCACATGATTGGATGTGGCCTCTAACTGCATTGATCATGTTGTTGAGTTCAGTCCAGATTTCATATCACCAAACCTTATCACTTGAACAGTCTAGGTATCTACATCCATGCTGCCAGAGAGCATCAATTATGATGTCATTTCCTGGGGGGAAAAGTTATCACCCCTAGGATGGTTGGCAAACTGAAAGACAATAATATGAACATGATAATATTCCTGCATAAGCCCATTTATGCATTTGATTCTGAGAACAGCATATGTCAACACAAACAGTATATGCACTTCTCTGCAATGCAAATGGCTGTATAACACTGTCTATGATAAATATTAAAGTGACATACAAAAAGTAACACCGATGTCTTCATATATAACATTTGTAAAATCAACATAACTTGTAATATTATAGTTCATGAGTGGGATTAAAAACCCTAACATTACATATATGCTGAATGGAGGTCCAAAGACAACAGCATCACGCCACAGGAGTCTGCTTGCATTTCACATTAAAATACTACAGCAAGTAAAAACTGAACAACTTACAGGAAGTGCTGAAATACCTCATACCTGTAGGCAGGCAATAGACAGTACGAATCCTTAGTGTACTGTGCCAGTACTGATAACACCTTTGTTACTAAGAATCATTGAAGAACTATCCATAACAGCAACAGCATGTTTTTAACAATTTTGTTAGGAACATGAATTAACATCACATACAAGATATGGATAGTGTTGGAATCCATAGATTTCCGTAGTTACACCACAGATTGCAAGGAATTACCAGTAAAAAATTGTGGATGATCTGTACATCAGCCTTCATATACTATTAATATCTGCAATATAAGTCTATATATATATATAACTGCATATAGGACTAAACTTACTTATTTAAAATGGCAACAACTGTATGCATAAAGTTCAAAACAACATCACTCCAATAACTTTTAACAATTTCTGTTAAAGATAATAGTTTGACTAACAACTAGTTTAAACAGATACCTTTGGAAATGACTGACTTGAAAGATTTACTAATGAGCAAAACAGAAATGTTACCAATTGCCAACATATATCTCACTCCAAATCACAGAATCAAAGTGCACCTAATGTGTACCCACTTGTAAGTACCATTTGTGACATACATAATTAATGAGGTTGATTAAAATTCGAGTTTTTTGAATTCCACTTGATCCATACATAATTAATGAGGCTCATTAATATTCAACTTTTTGGAATTCCATTTGCTCATCCCCGTGCTCATGCCATAGCACCCAGGTGTCCTGCATAAACGCCCAAGATGTATCAAGAAATGTGACACATGCCTGTTATCTTCTAAAGATCTGATAACATGACATCAGCACCACTTTCATTTACTGATCAGACCTTTGCTAACTGTGAAGTGAGTGCTACCTCAGTGAGCATTTCTCTGTGTTTGCATTTTCCAGACATTCAACTTGCAGATTATGATGGCTACTTCACAGAGGCTGAGACAGGTCCATGCACCCAACTGGACCGATGTGTAGACAACCCAGATGTTGACTGTGTAGGCCAGGTTGGCAAACAGGATGACAGCCAGACACAGGAACTTTGCCATGATAGACTTATGGAACTAGATCACTAGGGAGCTCAAAGGAGGACAGGAATCTACCACATTGGAGTACAGGTTTGCCTCCATTATGATGACCTGAATCAGAGTGATGTGAAGGATCTATGACAGATGTTTGTCGAGATGCAGAATCACCCATAGATCCCTACACTAAGTGTCAATATTCTACGCATACCTTAGCAGTACTACAGATTTTGCACATATTTCTCTGTCCCGTGTATATCTGATAGGTGTTTTTATAACCCATTAGGAGCTACTGTGACAATTAGCTCATGGGGATAAATAAGTGGACTTTGGAAATACTGTTTGGATAACTGGGGGTTTGATTCCCATACTGTTAATTTATTTAGTAATGTGGATAATATCCATAATTATGACCTTTGTAGATGTACATATGCTGTACAATACCTAATGACATAATTTGACATAGATATAATGACTGTGCATCACTGACACCTATAACACCTAGGCCGCGGATGACTGCGCACTTCCTAGTTTTCCATTATAGTACCACAGTATTGCCTTCTCCACCATTATATACTGGAATAAAAACACCTATATAACTTCATTAATTCATCCCGCCTAAAAAAAGTACAGACATGTTTCTTTAAGCTAAAAAGGAATGTCTATCTGACTGCTTATACATATGTTTCAACTTATTTTTATTGTATGTTATTTTACTTGCCATTTGTTAACCAGGTTAGTCTGGCTGGGCAGACGCCCTTTTTCAGCAGAGACCCAAGGAGAAAAGTTCCAAATACAAAAATTAAATTTGTTACAATGAAAAAATACAGATATAAGCAAAAATATATAAGGAGAATATGATTCATCTTATACATGCTTAGAAAAGAACGCATTAACAATCTTAGAATACATGTATTGAAAATGTATGGTAACAGATAGGGGAAGAGGAAAGGAAGGGCTAGTATGTAGGCAAGCCTTAGGTGTAGCGTGGAGTCTAGTCGGAGATAAGTGGGGAATGGACAAGAGAAGTGGATGTAAGAGATAGGCGAGAGTTGTCTGATACAGTAAATAGGGCTAAGAAAAAGGTGCTTGTTACTGAAACAGAAGTAAAACATACAAGCAGGATAATATAAGATGTAGGAAATAGAGACAGTAGTTTGGTGGGAGAAAAAGTGGGGGAGGAATTGCTTCAAGTAGGATTGTTACAGGGGCAGGTACAGGAATTGAGTAGGTATTCCTTTAGGAACAGTTTGACATTGGGAGAGTCTTGGGATGATCTGATATAGAGAGGGTGTTTATGTGTTGATAGCTGTTATTTCTGTACAATAAAATCGCCAATACATTTTTACAGTTTCCATATTCATAACATCTGCAGTACATGTTTTCTAAAATGAAACTGGGGATGCCTGTAGCTGGACCTGTAAGATACGTGACTAGCATGTCTAAATTTTGGCATGCTGTGGGTTCAAATCGACATAGAGGAAACTGTAATTATAACTCTTATCTTGATTTAATTCACACAAAGCATTTTTTGAAGAAACATATTCCAAAACTTGATATTAATGTTTTTGTTGTGCATGTTTATGAATATCTGCATTAGTTGTCAAAGTCATAGAAATATGCTCACAATCTGATAACATCAGGTTTTTAATGACAGGGTTTGTAGAGCAGTACCTGTTTACCTGAGAGCAAGAAGTGCTGGACGTTAGCTTTGCTTGTAAGGAAACAGATCACCATGCCTACATTTTGACATACTGTGTGTTCAGATACAGAGGGAGACACATATCTGAAACTGTTATCTTACTTTAATATACCCAAAGCATTTATTTAGAAAAGCATATTTCACTTATTGATGTCAATGTATATTTTCAGCATGGTTGCAAAGAACTTGGTTATTCGTCGAATTACTGCAAACATATCTGTAATCCATAATGTTCCATTAACATCAGCTGTTTAACACCAAGGTCAGTAAAGCTTGCTAAATACCGTTATTTGTCTGAACAATTCTTTGGTTAATATTGTATACTTTGTAAAAATGCTATCAAGATCTGTTTTATCATGAAGTATTGCAATCGATTTAAGAACAACATCATCCTTAAGTTTTGAAGAAATAAAATGGGCAGACTAAAAGTTAAAATGCAGAACAGGGAAGATGCATGTATTTTTCTAGTGATTTTCACTTTGGCAACAAATATCATGGTCCTCACACATACCTTACTGTGTCCCTTATGTACAGCAACATGTATGGTTCTGTTGTAACAAAGGGAGATACTGCCAGCACAGCTATCTGGAATTTTGTAAATCATTATATGTCATTGGTAAATATCAAAATGATTTATATAAGATGCTTGTGTTACAAATGTATTAGAACTGTATGTCATGTATATCAGACTGCTCTGAACAGGTGTTTGTGTTGAGAAGATATTTTGTAGGATGCTTGTGTTTGAAATGTATCCACTGTGTGCCCTGCTGGAAGAGAACAGAAATGTACATGCACTACTGTAACTGTTTAAATGTATATATTTTAACAGTGGAAGCTGGAATACGGGAGATTAACTTCAGAAAAAATAGCTGAAATTAAATTACTTTATGACTGCGCAATAAAAGATGGTATCTTTCAGTTTTCAGTGCAACAAGAGACAGAATGTCTGTACTAGAGAGCTCTCTGTATTGTCTTTAGGGTAAAATAATTACTAGTCTTGAAATCTGGAGGAATGTAATTGTTTTATGACTTCTAGCATCTGCCAAAGATCTGAGGTCAATCTATTTTCACAAGTAGATGCTAAATACTGCCAAGCTTCCAGCAGTGGAGGATTCATCTGGGAACTAGAGTCAGATGACAAGAAATGATGTCATTCCGCAAACTATCCCAGCAGTAATATTTGAGATATTAATTTGAGAAATCTCTTAGGGAGATAGAGCATTCTATATTCTGTCTTAGACCTGGCAACAACTAGAAGATCCATTCACCACATCTGCCTTGCTCTTATGTAAGTTACTAGGGAATGTTATAACTGTCTTAGATATGGTTACAAATATAGCAAAGCTTGGTTTAGATATTTTTCTATATTTATTGGAGACTGTCCTGCATTGTTGTTTTAAATACTTCCTGTGATTTTGATCTCTGATGTCACTGTGAACATATATTTAGTATTTTCTTGTTCTTTTATTATTTATTATTAAATATGTTTAAAATGTTCACTGTGGCTGATCTGCATAGAAATATTTAAGTTTTGAGAGTACTTGTATATTTATTTGGTGACACTGTGTGGGACACTCCTAATAGCCTTGCTTTTGGTCAAACTACCAGTTGCATTAATATTTATATTGCACAGTAAGATTGGGCACCCTTTGTTAAGGGCCTTAAAGTAGCTGATAAGGAGTTGACTGGTGACAGTGGTAACTACCTTATATTCTGAGCAGAAGGGGACATAGCTGGAAAACCTATGCCAACCTCTCCCAGGTGTGTGTGTGTGTGTGTGTGTGTGTGTGTGTGTGTGTGTGTGTGTGTGTGTGTGTGTGGGTGTGTGTGTGTGTGTGTCTGTGTGTGTAAATCAAACCTCAAAAAGTGTGTGTTTGTGTCAGCTACTTGGGCAGGGATACAAAGCACTGGTTGGACAGAGAGGGTGCTGGTATGCCTTGGCTTGGTCACTCAGCTGAGATCTCAACTGTGTAGCTGTGCTAGTGGGGAGTCTTTTTGGGGATCTGGAGAAAGAGGGTGAAACCAGCCCTAGACTAACTGTGGTCTCTGTGTGCTCTCAAATGAAATTGCACTTGATGCAGAGAACTGCTTCTGGAAATACTGTGTGTGTACCTGTTATCTTATCAGTGTATGTCCCCCACTATTGCCAGTGGTGAGGATTGAGGCTCCTTGATTACTGGTCCAGTGGTGGGTTGTTATACTGTTCACTGAAGTTCTATGCTACATGACACTGTCCCACTGTCTGAGAAATGGATGCTCACCAATACTGTTAATGTTTTTGAATACAGTGCTGGCATGAAGGTAATTTTCAAAACATTTAACTACATGCCCAGCACGTGTTCATACTTTGAAATCCTAAGACAAGACCATTATTAGTAGACCATCCCCAACCAGATGATGTCATAAAAATAAGTCTTTTCACTACATTCAAAAAATGCTTTTTCTGTCAAGATATGTTAGCTAGGCAGGTAGCCGGCAGATAAAAAACACAAGTGAACCAAGCACAACGACTACTTCAGTTCTATTTCCACAAAGGCAAAACTCAGTCCTGGATAAAATAACTCCTTCTTTATTCCATAAAACATAAACTGTGAAATGAGCGCTTTCACGTATCCAAGATACGCTTCATCAGAAAAAAGCAGAAATTGGAAATCTGATGAAGCGTATCTTGGATACGTGAAAGCGCTCATTTCACAGTTTATGTTTTATGGAATAAAGAAGGAGTTATTTTATCCAGGACTGAGTTTTGCCTTTGTGGAAATAGAACTGAAGTAGTCGTGCTTGGTTCACTTGTGTTTTTTATCTGCTTTTTTTTTTTAGGCAGGTAGCCCTCAAAGTTAGAGTTTAGATATAGATCATGGTTGCAGGTCTGAATCTCTTGTCCACCAATCTGTGTTTAAAGATGTTAACACCTGTATGTAACACTGTCAATTGTGTATTGTGATATCTAAAACATCTAGAAACTGTGCTGAGATCACTGATTTAAGGAATACATCTTTCATACATTCTTTTTTCTGATTTTTGGCAAGAAGGATCTCAGCAGGAACCGAGCCATGTACATTGAGCAGATGCACAGGCTTGAGGAGCAGCAGAGGGAGAGAGGTATGTTGATCATTTTTCCTGCTTTATGAAATGAAATGCATCTTACCTCCATTTTTCAGCCATGTATTTTTCACAGTAATGTATATTAATTAGAATGCAGAAAAACATCATTCATACATTCTCTTTTCTGATTTCAGGTAAGGAGGATCTCAGCAGAAAGCAAGCCATGTGCATCGAGCGGATGCACACGCTTGATGAGCAGCAAAGGGAAAATGATATGTTGATCATTTTACTTGTTTTATGAAATGAAATGCATCTTCCCCTGTTTATAGGCCTGTATTTTTCACAATATTGTATACTGATAAGAATGCAGGAATACTGATTGTGCATCAGTAAGGTAAGTGAAATCATTACAAGATATCTGTACTTACAGCTGTGATTGAACTAAAAATGCTGAACTTTCACATAGCATTGAGCCATTGTTTCAGCACACAATTTTTGAATTGTACTCCACAATCTAAATAACAGTTGGGTTGGTGTATCTCTTACACATGTTGTGAGGTGAATGTTTTGCCTTACAAGTCTAAGTGCTTTGATTGCTGGTCATGATGTATTGTTTTGGCAAGCTAGTATGTATGACTGTGTTTTACAATGATCTGACATTCATAGAGTGAATGGATGTCTGCTGTGCCAGTGTATGCAATGCTGTTTGCAGACTGTGTGCCATGCCCTTCAGTTCAGCATTGGTATTACACCTACCTGCAACAACCTGGGTGTTTTGGTAGAAACAGTTATAGCCTGGGTTTAGTGACACTTATGCAGATATACATTTGATTGCAGCAGTTCATATCCAGCACACCCTGTAGGTCAATGTTTGTATTGCATCTGCCTCCAACACCTTGGGTGTTTTGATAGAAACACATTTATAGTCTAGGTTTATGTGCACCAGTTCAGCAAGCATATTCACAATGGGCTGATTTTTTCAGGCTACTGATTGCTAATATATTTGGTCGGTAATACATACATTTGTACACATACAATACTGTTAGTAACAGATATATTAGATTCTTACACCAGCTGTGGTGATTGAACATATAACATTGTTTTTACTGTTGTAGTCAGTGGATGTGTGTTCAACAAATTATCATGCTGCCTCTCCCAAATGTCTATCATATTGCTTGTCTATTGTCTGCAGTATTGTCATATCACTTTCTCCTCATTTTTACAATGACACTTTGTGGCTGTTCATATAAATAATTGAATGAAAACAGTACAATGTCTTGATCTGAGTATTCATACTTTCTCACAAAGCTAATGGTCTGGGTGGGTGTGTCTAAGCCTATAGAATTGTTAAAAGAAAGAATACTGAAATTCTGTTTGCAAATAAGACAAACCATGCATTTATGAGGTAACTCTGTCCATTATGGACTTGTGTCAGTCCCTGAGTAAATGGTCATCATAATCATATTCTGTTGTGCTGGAATATTCATGGGACTGTTCTGCATGATAGATATTTGCTTTTCATTTCTTTTCTGTTGTGTTTTGCAATTAATCTTGACAGAGCATGGGACCTATGAATGCTCTCTGATCGGAAGATGACAATGAGTGCATACTCAGCCACTGCTAGAGTATTCTGAGGATGACTTTGGTGATAATGATGATGATGATGATGACCCCAGTGGAGAAGATTACATAACTGGAATGGAGACAGTTACTGGGAGGAGATCCAGGAGGTCATGAGTGATGTGTTTCAAGCACAGATGTGGGACATTGTGGGGGTCCTTCATTGAGGATATGGCATGGGTTATGTGGATTAATTTGGGGTGATAGCTCAAGAGGTCATTTGGGACTCTGAGCCCCATCAGCGTGGACCCCCTGGTCTGTAAATATTGTTTGTGTTCTCCACTTGGTTATGCTGCCAACATGGTGATTGTCATTTCAGTGATTGAACTGTATATGCCCATTTGTGCAGGCATACCATGTATCTGTCATGCTTATGTGTTATTGTCATGTGACATTCACTTCTGCTTCAGTGTGTGCATGACACACATTAGCACATTTCACTTTCCATGCATTGTGGCAGTTACCCTGCAAGTTCTGCAAGAGTTATCCTGTAAACATGTGTTTTACCGGGGCAACTGACAGACAACATATGTTGTCCATAATCCATGACTAACAGTGTGTTATGCCTTGAAATTGAGTTTTGTCATATCAGGTATCTGAAACAGACAGACATGTCATTCCACATATGTTTTGGATGACAGTTGCCATGATGTCCCACTGGTAAGATGTGTTGTGTGTCATGGGTTGGCAATACTGATGCCATGCAGGATCACATACAGGTATATCATGTCTATGTGTAGTCCACCTTTTTTGACTGCATCAAACAGCTTTGTAACATTAATCTATGCACTGTGTTACATATAACACATTTTTTAACAGTACATTACGCCATGTTTGTTGTATGTAGCATTTCCACATGCATTATGTACTAAAATCGCTTTACACCTTCCGCAGATTTGTGAATATGCATGTGTGCACATAGTCAGATACATACTGACACACAAATGTACCTTTGACATGTGAGCATTCATTGAGTTACTGTTGGTGCACTGTAATATTGCTTACATCAGTGCCCTCTGCTTTGTAATGACCAGGATGGTTGAAGTACAACTGCATTTCTTTAGTCAACATTTGCATAGCAATGTATATGTATGCACTTGTAACTTTTAGCTTGCTTACCTATATGTGTTGATGACATGATTGCACATATTTGTGTATATGTGTTTTATACTTGTCCAGTTCTGTGGACATCAGTAATTAATCTGGCCATTCTACAGCATCCTGTGTGCTGTACACATGCATTTGCATTGTGTCAACTTACTTTGTCCTGCTTTACCATGATGTGGGGCCAGGTTGTCTACCTCCCTCCCACCTTCATATTTCGCTATTATTTTTTACAGATATGTTTGCCTTTTTTGCAGCTAATGACCACTGTCATGTATTAATTTGACACAGTGACGTTTTCTAGAATTCATAAATTTCAACGCCTTGGATCAACTTATTCACACCCCCACCAGGGGCAGCAAATGAGAGACTGGTGTTCCACACCAGAGGTCAATTCCTCGTTGGTCAGATCCGACAACAAGCTAATCAGCCTAGACATTCACATCCCACCCCCAATTAGGGAAACCATCATAAAAAACTTCTCCAAAGCCAACTTCACACTTCTTAAGACAGAAGTGGCAAACTTCATGACACCCATGCAGGCGGACAATAGAGGTATGATTGCTGAATCCTACACAAATGCACTTTATAAGCACTTACACGAGTGCATGGATCATGCTATCCCTAATAGAACCAAGATATTATCCTCCAAAAAAAGGAGGCCAATCTGGTAGTCCTCTGCCATAAACAAATTCTACAACAGAAGAAAGAAACTGTTGCAAAAAAGAGTAAAATCCCATGACTGGAGGAACTCCCTGGTCAACCTTAGTAAGAAGTTGAGATCCCTCATAAAATCCTCCAAAGCTAGTTATGAAAACAAAATTGCCATTGACTCTAAAGACAACCACAAAGCATTCTATAGCTATAGAATCTCAATGGGAACACTCAGATCTGCTCTGAGTTACAGCACAATGGCACTAAATATACAGAACCAACTGATATTGCCAACATCCTAGCAGATAGGTTCAGTGCTAACTTTACTCCCCCTCTCATCCCCTAGAGGGCCTATCTCTATACCGGAAGAATGCAAAGTTCCTATAATCATGGCTGCACAGGTAAAAAACACACTGTCCAAAGCCAAGAACACAGCATCCATGGGACCTGACAATATCCCAGGCTGCGTTCTACATGAACTACAGAATGAACTGACACCCTACCTAAGTACCATGTTCAATCATGGCCTCACCTCAGGCTTTGTACCCACTGAATGGCACACTATGACGGTTATCCCACTCCACAAAGGGGGAGCCATGATGGACCCCGGGAACTACCGCCCCATTAGCCTGACGAGCCTGGTCTGCAAGGCCATGGAACGTATCATTGTGGAACTCATAAACAAAGACATTGGTAATCTACAAACTCTGGACCCTACCCAGTTTGGATTTGTAAAAGGCAGATCATATCTCCTAAACCTGATTGACTTCTTTGAAGCAGTCACCAAAGCCATAGATGAGGGTAAAATGGTTCACACAGCTTATCTAGATCTCGCCAAGGCTTTCAAAACCATCCCCCACTCTGGAATTATAGATAAGCTCACTAAACTAGGTCTAAATCCCTATGTCACAAGATGGGTTGCCAACTGGCTCACGGACAGAACCCACACTGTGAAAGTAGCGGATTCCAAATCCGACTTCAGACCAGTGACAAGTGGAGTATCACATGGTTCAGTCCTGGGTCCTCTCCTGTTTGTTATCTACTTCTCTGAAGTGCAGGCTAACACAGAAGGTCTTTGGCTAACAAAGTTTGCAGATGACTGCAAACTAGGAGCCATAATCGAAACTCCTAACGATGTGGACAAACTACAAAAGGGCTTCACTGAGACAGATACCTGGTGTCAAAGCCATGACCTGAAGCTCAATGCCAAAATGTGTATTGTCATCCCCTTTGGTAAAACTCTGTATCCATGAACTACCACATAGCTGGTAGTCTACTTAATGCCAAAAATATGATAAGAGACCTTGGGATACAGGTGGACAGTAGTCTCTCCTTTGATAATCACATCGCCACAGTGGTCAGGAAATCCTGCTACGTGGCTCATCTCATCACAAAAGGATTCTCATCCAGAAAAAAAGAGGTCATTGTTCCCCTCTACTCATCACTCATTAGACCCATTATAGAGTACAACGCCCCTTTTGGTATGTACCTCACAAGACATCTACAACAACTGGAAAGACCACACAAATACCTCACAAAGAGGATCACTGGCCTCAAACAGATGCCCCACGCAGACCGTCTCAAAAAACTACAGCTTTACTCTGTCGCATATCGCCTACTCAGAGGCAATCCCTGCCTAACATACAAAGCTATGTCAAACCCAGAGCTGTTGGACATGCTCCACTTAAAGAAATCCCAATTCCTCTGAGCTATACACTCTTGGGACGTAAACCTTGTCACCACAATAAACAGAACATGCTGGAGGGATAGATTCCTGTCCCAGAGACTTCCCATACTCTGGAACAGTCTACCTATCTATGTCAAACAGAGCTCCTCATTAGCACGCTTCAACAAAAATATTGATGATTGGATGGAAAATTGGAAATTCACCCCAGGGATCACTTCTGTGGCTCTGCTTGACAGGGGCACAGGAAAATAATTTTCTTGGGTGGCGAAAGCCAGTGTACATTTTTTGGCTAGGCTTATATAGGCCCTAGGGCAATAGCCTAGTACCTACCTATGAACCTATGAACCTATGAACATGTGCCAATTGTATGGCTATTTTACAATGTGGGGCATGTGCATACAAGCTGCTGACTAACTAATGCTTACAGTACATCCTTGTTCTCATTATAAATGTGTATTACCCAGTGTAGTTTTTTCACATCCATATGCACAACCTGCTATATTTATTATGCCGTACTGTTATATTTTTGAGCATATTATTACATGTCATTGTTGTATGTGCATCGACCTTGCTTTCATCTACATTCCATTTATGCCACTGACAGACGTACAGTACATACAAGTCTACACCTGTGTGTTGCCTTTGACATGGCATATGCGTGTAACATACACATATTCCATTACACTTTTGTTTGGGTTGTGTACACCTACTTGTGTATGCAGCAGCATTTGTTGCTCTTCTGCAGTACTTGTGTTTGGAACTGTGCTGGGTTGTTTGCCTTTCAGATGCATTGTTGTAGGTTTAGTTCTATCCACTGTTGGAGTTATCTAACATTGATAGACCTGCATTTGCTTGTCTGTCATGTTGCCTGGCTTACACCTGCACTGTTGATGAACTAATTGCATATGTGTTGAATTATCCAATGTGTATTGTGATCCTACCTTATTACCCTAGAGCACACATCTACCATTGGTCATGCACATCCAGGTATGACTGCACAACAGTTGCGACATGTAACATAATAGTGTATAGTTAGAGATGTTTTTCTGCATTCCATCATGGCTGGTATGCATCCCTACCTTTTTTGTCAAGTTTCCATTGCCTGTGTTGTACAGTGTGCCATCTGTGCAACTTACCTGTCCTTACTGTTTTTTTCAACCTTTGTCTGACTAGTGTTGTGATATTTGTTCTGTGATTACACCTGCTGTGATGTCCTTCTCCTCCTCTTTCCCTATATTTACCTTTCCTTCAATTCATAAAAAAGGGGCCTCTTCCCACCACAAAAAAAAAAAAAAAATTGCCCATGCCCCTGTGACATTCCCTCAGTTTTTCCTGTTTCAGCATCCCTCTTGTGTACCCCGCTTTTTCACCCATACCCAATATATTCTTTTCTGTCTCCCACTTTCCTTGGGTGTGAGTGTTACTTGTGTTCCCCACAAGTTCTGAACCCATTGTTAGCAAATGTTAGTTATGGTGATGTGGCCATAATTGCCCTTCGCCTTTAATTTTTTTATTAGAAAAATTATGGATTACATTAGAATCCATAAGACCAAGCCACCATGTTTTATTAATACATGTGTTATGGAGATGATTATCTCTGAGCTTACTGGAAAGAGTGCTGACAAAAAAAAAAAAATATATATATATATATATATATATATATATATATATATATATATATATATATATCACAAATGGCATTGAAAGCTTTGAAGTACATATTTTATGTGGATGATTTATGGAAATATCTGTAGTTGCCTGTGATGTTTCTAGGTCTATTCCTGAAAATGTATATTACGGATGCTATGTGGTTTACATTGGGATAACTGGCCTTTTTTTTTTTTTTTTGCTGTCATAATGGAGTCGGTTACATTCCACAGTTGTCCTTAACCTTACTGGACAGATTCTGTTATACATATGTCTGTATAACTGTCTGGATGCTTGAATTGTAATCATCTTTCAGTAACTTTGTTACTGTACAACATGATTGGATAACCATTTCTCAATACTCACAGATTACTTGCAGATTTGTTCAGTGCGCCATTCTTACTGAGATACTCCATTGTGCGTTGAGCTATTCTGAGTTTCTTGTAGTACATTTACATATTGCAATGTTATCTGCAAGTTTTGCTCTGATATTGGTGTAATGCACTGGATTCTGCGAGCTTTACAGAGTCTAGTCCCCTGTGTGTGTATATCAAATGTCTACAAATATATTGTGCATTGATAAATGAATAAAGCTAACTTAGCAAAACTTAGCAAAAATAAAGTCCTCTTTCCAGACAAAAAAACAATCCAATTAAGACTAGAAAATCTGAAACTCTGAAACTGTAATGTTTGTCGGTATTTAGTGACTTCACTCCACAATTATTTGCCAGAAGGCCACAGACTTTATGAGGAAAACACCAAAAATCTGAGGCAAAAATCTGGATATTCTACAAAATTCCGAACATTTGAGAGGTATGACTTGTGTCCATGTTCCATACAGATTTTCAACTAAAGACGGCAATTTTATTTTTAACAGCAGATGGCAACCTTTCCTCACATCATGAGCCATCATAAGTCTGGTTACTTGTCCTAAATGTAATTATGCACCCTTCATCTTCTTCCTTCTTCAGACTGGACCAGCTTCAAATAATTCTCTTCTGTCCTACTTAGTAATACTAAATATGTTTGCAAAAAAAAAGGGAAGTTACCCAAAGTAAAATATTGTTAGGTTAATACAAAAATATGCCTGAGTTACCAACTATAACATTTTCATTCTGATGCAATCAAATGCCAGTGTTGTTTAAGAGCATAAGGTAGGGGGTATTGTTAATTTATTAAGTGTAGCAAACATACCCGTCAACTGCTAATCATTAAAACTCATAGAACTGTCCCTTAAAATTATAGCACAGGCTCAGCAAGAGATGCACTTTCTTATTTTTCACAATGGAAAGTCTATATATAATAGATCCTATATAGTTAGTGGTAGTGAAGCTTTGTACAAAATAGTTTATGCATTTAAAAAGTATGTATGTACCAGTAAACAGGTCTGACAACTAAATCATAACAATTGACAGATATGGTAGCAAATATGAGTTGTCTCATGTTATCCCAGCTTTGACACAGTACACTGTATTCCAGGTCACTACATTAAGTAGTTATTATGCAATATACTAAGTCATACTCAGTCACAAAAAATATGTAATAATTTAAGCAGTGTGTTAGGTACTCTAATTGTACCCAAAGATCGTACCCAAAGAAATGTCTGTACAGAGCAAGGTATACCACTGATGTAAATAATGCCCACATAACTATTGCAGTTCCGAAAGTGCTATTGGTAAAAAAATACTACAAAACAAGGGCTTGTGAATCAGAAAGCAGAGTAGCAAATGATGAAGCTAAGCTAATTATTCATGGCTGTGCCAAAGACCAAGAAGCATGGAACTCATTGTTTAGTTTAATGACACTGTTTTGCAACAAAACAGCTCTAGGGTACACTCAACACATGGCAGTGGGCCAAGAAAGCAATCTCAGACAATTGCATACGTAGTTCAGAATATGGATCCCAATGGTACTGTACTTTGTACAGTACAGTGCTACAGTCAAAGTCATTAGGTCATTAGGTCATACTGAATAGTCCACAGTAGGGAAAATATTAAAGCATTTAAGATACAGTGCCATGAAAACACCACTAATCATGGCGCTTGGCTGCTAATGAGCTGCTTGTTGTACCCAGGTTATGGGGTTTGATTCTTTCCAACTCCATTTGCCTATTTGTGCGACCTTGAACAAGTCACTTAACCAAGTATTGCTCCCAGATCTCCTATGAAAAAGTTTACTTGAAACAAGTGCACTTAGCTGGTTAACAAATGTCTCAAAAACACACAGGCTACACTAAGGAAGCTAACAGTACAGGAGAAGCTAACAAAATGGCAGGCATATTTAAGACTAAGCATGACAAACAAGCAGCTCTGTACAGCGATAGCAGGGAAGGCACAGGGTTCACGTGCATGGCAAATAACTGAATGGGTAGATATGTACAAGCAGATAAAAATAAAGAAGCTACAGGAAAAAACTGTAGATCAAATAACAAACAGCAAGGCATGGTATAGTGCACATAAGTCAGTCTAAGACTAGCAGCAGTGGCAAAAATAATAAAAGTAGAAGCGTAACCCAGTGCTTAATGCAAATGCAGGTGGTGTGCATTGCAGGAAAACAAGGAAACAATGTGAACACAGCAATCTCAATAGATCAGCCCTGTAAGCTTTGTCTGGATATAGGGCTTTCATACAAAAGAGTCTTTGTTGATGTTGAATCAATATATTATGAAAGGTAAAGATTCAGTAGTAAAAGTCACTCACATGGCATGAAACTCTTTTGCAATTCCCAGTCAAGGAAAATCACAAAGATGGCAAATTATTTACCAGAAAAAGTTAGCTTTGTTATTTATTTTCAGAGTTGCTGTATCTGTATTTAAATACTAAATGTTTTTCCATATAATTTAAAATCATGGAGTTAGATCAGTCTGACACCTTAAAAAGTACAGCTTTGCAGGGAGTGGCTAATTCACATTTTACTCATGGTATTGGGTGCTGTTTGGTCACAAGAACATGACTGGAGAGGTCATACTAGAGCCTCAACCATCATGAGTAAAAATAGGAGTTACCCACAATTCTGTCATGATGTACTGCAATGATATGATGGCATTCTTTAAAAAAGGAAAAAAAAAGTTTAATCTTTTTGAGTAATCCCGTTGTATAACTTGTGCTGCATGACATGTGTCTTTGCACTACTACAGGACAGTGGGACAGATCCAGGGTTGCCACCTGTCAAGAAATGTTCCTGAAAGTCTGGAAATGAGGGTCTCTTTCAGGAAATTCAGAAATCAAGTTCTCTCTCAGGAAATCCAGTCATGATGAGTACTTGAAAGGTATTTTGCATCATTCTGAGAGCTAGCACATTTCAGAAGTATGATTCTTAAAATGTTTACTGCTTCACTTGATGCCATATATGCCATCAAATGCAGTATAACAACAATCATCACTGTGGCTTATGCTTTTGCATGTGTTTGGGAGGCTGAAGTGTATATAAGAGCAATAAGCTGGCCATGATTTCTTCAAGTTTTCATTAGTGTCAGACATCAGCACAGCACACAATAAGTAGCTAGTTTTGGAGGTCTGGGAAAAACGTGTGGGATATAATGGCACAGTCATCATATCAGAGCTCTTTTCTTCCTATCTGAGGTCTTGGCTGTAGCGCCATCTGCATGTCCTCCTTATCTCTATGTGGGTTTTATTCACAGGTGAATGAATGTTCTTCCATTTTGCATGTAGAAAACATGTTTCTGTGTGTGTGTGTGTGTGTGTGTGTGTGTGTGTGTGTGTGTGTGTGTGTGTGTGTGTGTGTGTGAGTGAGTGAGTGTGTGTATGTGTGTGTGTGTGTGTGTGTGTGTGTGTGTGTGTGTGTGTGTGTGTGTGTGTGTGTGTGTGTGTGTGTGTGTGTGTGTTTGCTGACAAAATATCGGTAGGCGCATACACAAATCTTCTAGGTAGTGAAAAACGAAAGCATAAAGTGCATCACAGAATATCTGTGAGGCCGTGCTTATCTGATGATTTATGTATCACCCAATAAAGATTTGTTGTTTTGCTAGTAAGAAGTGATGCTATTTTTAATTGCAACAAGATCTGTTGTTTTGGTATGAAAAAAGTGAAGCTGTTTTTATTTGCAAAAGTGAAGATTTTGAGTAATCCCGTTGTATAACTTGTGCTGCATGACATGTGTCTTTGCACTACTACAGGACAGTGGGACAGATCCAGGGTTGCCACCTGTCAAGAAATGTTCCTGAAAGTCTGGAAATGAGGGTCTCTTTCAGGAAATTCAGAAATCAAGTTCTCTCTCAGGAAATCCAGTCATGATGAGTACTTGAAAGGTATTTTGCATCATTCTGAGAGCTAGCACATTTCAGAAGTATGATTCTTAAAATGTTTACTGCTTCACTTGATGCCATATATGCCATCAAATGCAGTATAACAACAATCATCACTGTGGCTTATGCTTTTGCATGTGTTTGGGAGGCTGAAGTGTATATAAGAGCAACAAGCTGGCCATGATTTCTTCAAGTTTTCATTAGTGTCAGACATCAGCACAGCACACAATAAGTAGCTAGTTTTGGAGGTCTGGGAAAAACGTGTGGGATATAATGGCACAGTCATCATATCAGAGCTCTTTTCTTCCTATCTGAGGTCTTGGCTGTAGCGCCATCTGCATGTCCTCCTTATCTCTATGTGGGTTTTATTCACAGGTGAATGAATGTTCTTCCATTTTGCATGTAGAAAACATGTTTCTGTGTGTGTGTGTGTGTGTGTGTGTGTGTGTGTGTGTGTGTGTGTGTGTGTGTGTGTGTGTGTGTGTGTGTGTGTGTGTGTGTGTGTGTGTGTGTGTGTGTGTGTGTGTGTGTGTGTGTGTGTGTGTGTGTGTGTGTGTGTGTGTTTGCTGACAAAATATCGGTAGGCGCATACACAAATCTTCTAGGTAGTGAAAAACGAAAGCATAAAGTGCATCACAGAATATCTGTGAGGCCGTGCTTATCTGATGATTTATGTATCACCCAATAAAGATTTGTTGTTTTGCTAGTAAGAAGTGATGCTATTTTTAATTGCAACAAGATCTGTTGTTTTGGTATGAAAAAAGTGAAGCTGTTTTTATTTGCAAAAGTGAAGAAATTTTGATCACAACAAGATTTTTTATACTGTTTGGAGTTTAATTTACAAATATTTTTACTAGTACTGCTTGGTGTTTTAGCTTAGCTCGAATAGTTCAAAAGGCTATTCTTTCATATTTTTCTCTTTGTTTTGACCTGAATAGTTGGACCCTGTTCACTGTCTACCAGTTTAAGGTAACTAAACGTCGGGGTACTCACAGTGCTTCATTTCTAAGCTGTCAGTGTAATGGAAAATCCTGGTTAGAATTAAGTGCTGCCACAGCTGGTTTATCCATTTACCACATCCACACATTAGCATCATTCATTTTCTGCTTCACTGCACACTTAACTAACTGCTCTACTTCTTTACAGGATAAGATAACTAACTAACTATGTCTGCCTTTGCCAAATGACAAAATATGTGCTAGACTCATGTGGTAAAGTGTTGCCTTGAGTTTTACATTAATTGTGAAATAGCATTTCCTTCACTGAAGGACATTTCAGCAAATGATTCTGTTTTGCAATACCAGTTGTTTCTCTTTTGCACTATCAGTTGTTTCCTCTCTTTTTTATGAACATCTGTCATCTTTGCATTTTAGTAATGCCTACGATTCTTAGATAAGTGTTGTGTGCCTGTACAGTGCTAAATAGCATGAAGCATATAGAATAATACATGTTTATTAAAATAAGTAGAAATGCAGTTACATAAAAGACAATTGCTTAAACAAAAGAGCATCATACAGTGTTAGTTTGTATATAGGCATTAAATTATAACATCTTGAAAGCCCCACCTAATCAGCCATTCCTTCAAAAGAGCGCACAATGCAACAATAGAACAATGAAAAGGAGTGTGCAATTCTTTGCACCTGGCTAACCATAATAAATATAACGTAGAAATTAAAACAAAATCTGCCTCGTCACAAATGGGGTCCAAAACATGTTGTAATTACCAATAAAGTTGGAACATAAAAAGTTTTTTTAAACAAAGACCAAAAACCCTTAATTCGGGTACATGTAAAGAAAATGTGTCCCGCTGTTTCAATATCAATACAGCCTCTAAAGCAGAGGCAATTGGAAATGTCTCCAAATTTAGATGCCCCCCATAGAGCTAATGAGTTTAGCGAGCATCGCCAAAGAAAATCATGCCAATGAGGGACATTTATGAGGAATAACTTGCGTTGTAGGATACCATGTTTCCTGAATGCTGGGTATTGAGAGAAGGCATCGATAGAATGGAATGTAGATAGAATCTGTGAATACCAGTTTCTGGAGGGTAAGTCTATGTCCAGTTCATGCATTTGGTATTTTAGAACAACATTGCGAACCCCTTGCAGTTCTAGATTGGGCACAGGATGTTGTCTCTTCCCATGGAGGCATGCCTGCCAAAAGGAGGGTGAAGGCGCATATAGAGTACAATGACCCAAAGCTATTCAGATAAGTAGTAATAGGAGCAAAACTACCAACATGCCAAGGAGGGGACTGCATAGAAAAGTAAAGCCACCATATAACATTATTACAGTGATAATCTGCCACAGTGGCTGGGTAGTGATATAGCTGGGAGCATAACCTATGTGGCAGACTTCACCAGCAATGGAGACTGGTGTGACACAGTTCATGCACATCCATATATATATATATATATATATATATATATATATATATATATATATATATATATATATATATGTATACACACACACACACACACACACACACACACACACACACACACACACACACACACACACACACACACACACACACACACGCACACACACACAAACACACACACACACACACACACACACACACACACACACACACACACACACACACACACACACACACACACACACACACACACACACACACACACACACACACACACACACACACACACACACACACACACACACACACACACACACACACACACTGAAGGCGACAAAGCTGCCAATCCAAACAAATAGTCAGTTCAACAAAAAAAGTGTCATCCTAATTCATCACTGAAATGGGGAAGAAAGGGAGACATAATGCAAAAAAGGGGAATACAGCAAGTAGTGGGAAATTCACAAGAGTACTGTAAAGTATGACAGGGTTGAGGGGGAAAATTGCATTGTGGGGTAAAGAACCATAAGTTTCAATACATGAAGATATATTGGTGGGGTAGGTACAGATGAATCGTTGGGGAAGAAAGAGGGAGGAGTGAAGATAGCAGGGATAAACAAACAAAACACAGACAGAGGCAGACAGGTCAGCAAACATGCATACAAAAAGTTGTGGACAACAGTAGCTGGACAGAGACTGATGGAGGGTGGGAAGCTGATGATGCATTGGGTAATGACATAATAGTGAGTGGAATACCTAGACAGGAATAGGTCATGGGCCACGGCAAAATGTTAGGTCAAGCAGAAGAGCAATATCTAGCCAATGGTCATCACCAGCACAACTACCACTGTGGGAAGGCTGCGCCTCTAGTGGCCAGATAATCAGGTCCAGTTGGTGACACAATTTGAAAAGTCACATCAGGAGGCATTCCACTGTATTAGGTGGGGCATCCTCCTGCTGGTGCACCTCAGATGACAACAGCCTCCCCAAATGATGCTGAGAAGATAATGGGATTCCCCTGGGCCACTATCAGAAGAAGTTCCTATGTCCATCCTCCTGTGAACTGATGAGAAATGCTACCAGTGATCTTTCCAGGTTTCTTTAGCAGGGTGACCTTTGTGCCCCCTGTTGAGAGGCACTTCTGTTGATTACTGGTATCCGAGCAGCATACACATTGGCCAGCTCTTGCAGAGGTGAACACCACCTTTCTGTGACCTGTACAACAACTATACCTGCAAGAAAGTAAGAAAAAGACACTACATTAGTAGTTACATATGCATCACATACAATGAAAGTTACACAGTGGACAGCGACACATGGCACACTCACATCTGAGAGAGTTACTGCAGCCTCCTACAACATCCATCTGTGTTAATTTCTCACTCCCCAGCTGCTGTAAGAGAAACCATGTGCACCTCAGTACAAAGGAGCACCAGCTAATACAGTAAGAGCAGAAAAAATGCATAAAATGCACATCTAGCACTCTCGGCATAACTTCTGCCTCCATCAGCTTAAGCAGATCGAGGAACACTACAGGTCACTCTAACAATGGCAGCACTGCTCCCCAGAAAGGGTGATGCCAGAGGCATTATTCTGCATCCTGTCAAGTTTATTCTGGGCGTCTACCTTGCATAATGGGCCATCATACCTCTCTAATAAACATTAAGAAAATTCTTGTGCAAAAAGAATAAAAATAGCTTGCTGTCCCTAGCACAGCATGCAGTAGCACTGCAGATAACATTGCCTGATGATGCTATGACAACTATATTGCTTCACTCAAGCCCTATGCACACTGACACACACATTCAGACATGTGATACACAACATAGGACATAAAGGGTGCATTGGAGCTACTTTGGCTTCTACTCATTTACTAATTTTTTTGTCAATCCCACAGTGTGCATCCTACAACCCATCTCAGGCACTTCATTTCAATTACCTATAGCTTCTTCACCTGCTCTGCCTTTACTGCCCAGGTTTCTGTACCATACAGTAGTACTAGTTGCACCATTGTTTTGTACAGCTTACTTTTCAGCTTCTTTGGCAAAGAAGAAACATGGCTCTTTAGAATGTGAACTTAAATAGGAAGGGGTTCAAATCTGGCAGTGTGTAAGTAATGTATGTGTGTACAACAACAGTGAAAAACCAGACTGTATTACCCAACAGATGTTGATAGTTGATAGAGCTGACTTGTGTGAACATTAATATGGCTAAAGGAGTTTAATCCCTCAAAAGACATTTTTTGAGGGGATGGGTTACCATAATGGTTAAGATCATCACCTCATAGTCACAAGGTACAGGATTTGATTCTGACCTTAACTTATTAGCTGGGCTCAAAATGGCCCTTATTACAGTTTGCCTAGTGTTCACGTAGGAACCTATGAATTACATCAAGGTAGCTAGTTCTGCAGAGGGCTACCCTCACCTAAAAACCACTCACATCACAACAGCTGGCAAACCTGAATGCTGGTGGGAGTTGTTGGTCTATTTGACAGCAGCTTAAATCATGGACAGCAAGCAGCTTCTTTCCAGTCTGAGACATATTCAGCCTAAGGCATTCACCACAAGAAGCTTCTTTCTGTACAAAGCTAAGACAAGCTAAACCATTCACAAAAAGACAAATACAATATTTTAGGCAGCATACTCAGCAGAACAGTATCATAGTATCCGAAATGAAGACCAGCTTTCATGCAGAATATCAATATGTGGTAGTAAACACACATGACCTAAAGTCTCGGGGGTCACTCACTGAAACACTACATTTATCTCTTGGTACATCAGCACATTTTCAGGTAACAGTGTACCCAGCACAAAACAATCATCCTAAGCCTGCAATTCCATCCTTAGCACTTTCTCTGCATTACTTCTATGAAATTTCCGCCATAGCTTTAGCCAATTTAAAGCATAGCATTGCAGCCACTGCATGCTAGAACTCAAAAATATATATTTCAGGGGATATATAGAAATATTTGCAGGTGCTATTGTATGCAGCTTAGTGATCAAAACTTCAGTATAATACCCAAAA
The DNA here is from genome assembly GCF_019279795.1 of Protopterus annectens. Classification (NCBI taxonomy): domain Eukaryota; kingdom Metazoa; phylum Chordata; order Ceratodontiformes; family Protopteridae; genus Protopterus; species Protopterus annectens. The sequence continues at coordinate 457,493,202 of NC_056733.1, read as the reverse complement.
TGAAGAAAAGCTATCATGCAAAATCAGAAAGTGGTGGCAATAAACACATGACCTACAATCAATGGGTTCATTCTTTGAAAGACTGTTTTAAACTGCGGTACATCATTACAACATTTAAATGGCACATAGTACTCAGCTACAAAACAAACCTAAAAACACATTTCTATCCTCAGTACCTTCACTGCATTACACATATGAATATCACATCACACCATTTGCTGTTTTAAAGCAGGGCAGTGTAGCCACTGCATGTTACAACTGAAAAAACTACTTTCAGCTGAAATATAAAGCACTTGCAGCCAGTGTAGTATGCAGTATACTGAGAAGAACATCACTATAGTCAAGTGCTTGTGCAGGCATGTGAAAAGTACTGAAGAGGTCAGTGGGGGAAACATTTAATTTTGGAGTCAGTCAAGCGCCTGTGCAGTCATCAATATGCTACTGTAGATGTTGTTGGGGAATGTTTCATTCTGGTGTCAGTCACATGTTTGTGCAGACATGACAAATTACTGAAGCTGTCACTATAGGAAATGTTTCATTTCGGTGCCATCCTAGTGCTTGTGCAGACATGCACAAAACTGAAGGGGTCCTTGGGGGAACATTTCATTTTGGAATCAGTCAGGCATTTACGCAGACATGGATATACCACTGAAGGGGTCTCTGGGGGTAATGTTTCAGATTGGTGTCAGTCAAGTGCTTGCGCATACATGGATAGACCACCGAAGCGGTCTGTGGGGAAAACTTAATTTTGATGTCAGTTAAATGCTTGTGCAGATATGGACAAGCTACTAAAGGAATTTTTGGGGGATTGTTTCATTATGATGTCAATCAAGTGCTTGTGCAGGCATCCATATACTACCGAAGGTGTCCTTGGGTGAAACATTTCATTATAGTGTCAGTGAAGTGCTTGTATAGATGTGGACAAACTACTGAAGGGGTCATTAGGGTAAACATTTAATTTTGGTGTTAGTAAAGTGCTGGTGCAAACATGGATAAACTACTGAAGGGGTCATTTGGGAAAATGTTTAATTTTTGAGTCAGTCAACTGTTTGTGGAGACATAGATATACTAATGAAGGGGTCACTGGAAGAAATGTTTCATTTTGGTGTCAGTGATGTGCTTGTCCCAACATGGAGAAAGCACTGAAGGGGTCATCGGGGGAACATTTTATTCTGGACTGGAGTCAGTCAATTGCTTGTGCATACATCAATATACTACTGAAGTGGTCTTTGGGGGGAAAATGTTATTTTGGTGTCAGTGAAGTGCTTGTGCATACATGAACAAAGTACTGAATGTGTCAATGGGAAAAAGCTTCATTTTGGTGCTTCTGCATACTTAAACATACTATTGAAGGTGTCACTTGGGAATATGTTTCTTTTTTGGTGCTTGTGCATACTTGGTGAAACTACTGAGGGAGATTGGTTGGGGAAATGTTTTATTTTGGTACTTGTGCATACTTGGACATACTACTGAAGGGGTCACTTAGGGAAATGTGTCAATTTATGCTACCTCTCTGGCAGAAAGCATGTATGGTATAGTGTACATAGTTAAAGCCTGACAACATCCTTGCCCTGAAGCCATGGACTTCAATCAGGCACTCCAGTTGGCTGCTTGAGCTCCAAAAGTCATCTCTGACTAGCTCTCTTTCTGTCTTTGCCCACCAGCTATAATTGTAATTTGGAAGCCATTCACAGAATAGAAAGTGGAGTCAACACTGTTGGAAGTGGAACATGGATCTACTTCAATGTCAGTTGTGAAGCTTTTTGGACAATGCGGTAGACCTGAGTGCTCAATTCCAGTTGTGGTGGTGCAGACCATAAGCATCAGGCATCTTTTGAAGAACAAGACACAAGCGACATGAAGGTCCTGTACATAGGAGCAGACATGACAAAGCAGTGTAAGGAAGAGGGCAAAACAATGTACATACCTCTATACAGGGTCAATTAGCAGCTGTATGAAGGTGGGTAGAAAGTGAATGTCAATTGCAGCAGAGTATACATGGGTGAAGTTGTGTGGAGAGCAGTACAGGGACCATTATCCTGCAGAAGGGGGAAAGGGAATCAACAGACATAGGTGGATAACTTCCACAGATTGCCTGTTACACCCATGCATTGACACATGTAACCCATAAGTGTACAGAACTTACTGTGAAATCCTGAGAGAGGCACTGGCTGCAAAGACCACCAGTCAGTGGACAGAGGTGTCACTGCAGGCTGTCCACAAGCATAGTATGTGCATCTTGGGTAAAGGTGCCACAGACAAGATCTATCAGGATCAAGTGTCTCAGTTGCTGGTGCAGAACATAAATGCTGGGGGTGTCCATAATGGGTGTCTGAAACAGGTGCGGTAAATGATAACCAATATAGTACTCCATACAAAGGACAAGGTATGGAACATTGTCAGGGATATCTCCATCACTTGGCGTATACACAAAAATTACTCACAGTGATGGAAGAGTTCCTGCTGTCCATGTCAGGGGGGGGGCCTCATACGTGGAGGGGGCCTGGATTTGAGAGTTGGGATGGCAACAATACCTTGGGGGTCAATACAGCATTCACTAGGCTTGTACTAATTAGTACAAGTCCATATGGTATAGTGCACTTGATTTATGATAAGACTGATTCACCAAGGACTTTCTCCATATCTGTCCTATCAGATACCTCTGGGCTGCACCTGCAGCAACCCACATATCAAGCTATGTATACCTTCTTTATACTATGTCCATGCAGTATTATCTACTACAATGCATATCAGACAGGAGGGTAGAAGCATGTGTGTCAATGCTGCCAAAGGTATCATGTTCATGGATTTCACAGCTCCTGTTGGTGTAGTGACTGGCACAACAGTATAGCACACATGTAATGTCAGTAAGTCTCATGTGGCCAATGATGATGGCAATGTTCATACGGTGCACTGTCTGCACTACTACTATGGGAGGCCTCACCCATATTGTCAAAATAACAGGCCCTGTGGAAGTACAGAATGACCCCACATTAGTACCAGTGCGGGGTGGACCTCCAGGCACCCCAAGACTAGGATTCCCAGCTCACACAGCCTATAATTTTTATACTGCCCCTGATGTGTGAATACCCAGCATAAGGGAGAGGGAAAGGGGTTACTGGTGCCACTATGACACTAGATCAATGCCTCATCCACGTACAGCACTTGGTATAAATTAGTGGATCTGCAGGCCTGTGAAACATTCACTTACAGCTGTTACCAATAACATTATGGAGATTTTGAGTGTGGTCCATTGTTTGCATGAAAATGTATAACACCTGCACAGTGGCATGAAGTTGTGGGACAGAAAGTTGATGTTGCTAGTAATGTTTCTGTTGGTGCATCTGTGGGTGCTTCATTGACACACATAACAATTGTCATGAGGTCTGTCTCTGCAGGCTGTACAGTGTGGTGCAATGGGAAGGTCTGTGTGCATGGTGGTCAGGCATATGCACTGCTGAGATGGCTTGAACTTCAGCTATGGCAACACAGCCTGTCACAACTGGCCAGTGGTGGTATCATGGTCATGGATGGTACTGTTCCAAAGGTAAAACACCTGGAACCTGATCACAAATTTCCTATAATTCCTCGCTATCAGTATCACCTGTGGGATCACAGGGCACAATGCCTGCCCTTGACCATTTTCCAGGTCATGAGTAATGAAGCTATGTAGTCTGACAGCATAGGATACCCCATCAGGCTGCATGCAATCAATCCCATAACTCTACACCTTTACTTCCATGGATTGCATAAAGTCTAAAGACTATAAGCTACCACAGTGAATATTACCAATGATCATTGTATGGCAGTACAACCCCATTACTGGAGGATGTGATCCTTCACTCCCACAACCTGTTAGCAGATTAAATGGCTACCACATTCTTCTGTCATGAGCCCTGCTCCTAGTGTTGCTCTTAGCCATCACTGTGCCGACCCCAACCACCTATGCAAGTGATGAAGACTGTGCCCTGGACATCCCCTAACATATGTGGGTATAGTTCTGTCTGATTTACAATGTGACCACTCCATGCATTGCTTAGCATGTCTTGAATTTGATAGTGCATAGATCATTTTATTCTGTGTTGTCCTTGTCATGGCCCATAATTGTGTACCAGACATCATTTCTTCTTGAGTGCCATGATGTCCTGCACCTGCTTCTCATGTCATTCCATTCCACTGATGCCTCTTTATCCAAATAATCTATAGCCTGCTCTTCCACTACTGGGGATACTGCTGTGCTGAGATGAGTCCCTGTGATTTATTTTTGCAGGCCATATTATGCAATATGATTCATGTCACAAAGATATTGTTGCAAGTGTCTAATGAATAACTCAGCACCCCATCTGATGTGTCAAGGGAAGGGAAGTATGTCTTTAGTCATCCAAACCCATGCTCAATGACATCATGTGTTTCTGCATGGGCAATGTTATACACCATATCTGACACAGTCTGTGAGTTGTAGATGGGATCATCATTCACAGCCTCATACATCTGGAACTGGCTGCTACAGACAGCAGTCATAACATTATATGTAACCTGTTCCCTCACTTGCATGGTATGTGTATATACTTTTCAGTGTAACCCATGTATCTGTGGACCTATTGACCAGTTCACCCTATAAGAAGTCCTCATGCACAGACTGGAAGTATAGGTTGGATGTTTGGTATATGTATGAATCATAGGAGCTGTCATAGTGCACAATTTATTTATTTATTTGTCTTCGCTGACTGGGAAAATCCAAGTGGATAAAGCCCATTTCCAGAGGAGGGCCAGGGAGAAAAGCTCCATCATGGTACATTTATATTAGCAAGTGAATTTAGACAGTTATCAGACAAACATCAATTACATTATGCAGATAAAACAAACATGGTTATAAGACATTTTTAGCACATAGTACAAAACATTTTAGGCACTTTCATACTGTTTTTAGAATGTTTAATATAGATACATACATACATAGGATTTAGAGGAAGTGAGAAAAGGGAGAGAGTAAGAGGTGCATATGATTAGAAAGGGAGCATTTTAAGATGGGGAAAAAAGATTAAAGAAATGCTGGGATATTGGAGAGTTAGTCTGGTGCTGAGAGTGAGCATGCCCAGGATTTATTCAGATGTAGTTTGAACAGACTTTTAAAGTGTGGTAGTGTGATGACAGGAGGTACTGCCAGTAATACCAGGAGAAGTAGGGCAGTGGATGTTTAACATATGCCAGCACAGCTAGCTGGAATTTTGTAAAAAATAACATGTCATTTGTATATCAAATAGATTTGTACAGATGCTTGTGTTGAAAAATGTATTTGTAAAGTTGCTTGTGTTAAAACCTGCATTAACAGTGTGTGCCCTGCTGGAAAGCAAATAAATGTACATGCATTATTGTAACTGTTTAAAGTATATGTTTTAACAGAGGTTACTGGAAGAGAAGAGATAAAGCTCAGTCCCAGCTAACTTTAAAAATAGCTGAAATTAAATTACCCCATAAAGATTGAAACTTACAGTTATGATTGCAGCCAGGGACAAAATGTCTGAGAGAAGCTTGGCTTAGTAGTTCTGTAGAAGGAGTAGAAGTGTTAAAATTGTTATTGACTTCCAGGAGCTGCCGCAGATCTGAACAAAGCTCAATCTGTGTGTATGGTAACGCATAGGTGCTAAAATCCTGGCAGCTTCTAATATTGGTGATAGTGTGGGAAACAGGCAGTTGACCAGAAGTGATGTCATTCTGTAAGGTATCCCAGAAATAATATTTAGATATTATATTGAGAGGTTTGCCAGTCAGGCTAAGCAGACTGTTTCTTGGAACCTGACAAAAAAGGAAGACTAATCACCTACTTCATCTTGCCTTGCACTAATAAGTGGACCAGGAAATAGTACTCTTTAGATTAGTCAGGAAAATATAGCGAGATTAGTTAAGTATTAACTGTGTGAACCTGTCCACCTCTGTTATTTTTAATATTTCCTGTGACTGAAATTGGTGCTTACTGTAAACACGTATTTAGTATTTTCTTGTTCTTTTATTTTTATTATAAATATATTTAAACTTTTCATTGTGGCTGGTCCTTTTAGAAAATATTTAAGCTTTGAGAGTATTTGCATATATTTATTTGGTGATAACTGTGGCTACTCCTGAAAGCCTGGCTGTTTGGTCAACATTATAATTTGTATTAATATTAATTTCACTCAGCATAATTGGATACCTTTTGAAGACCCTTATAGTAACTGAGTGGTAGCAGTGAATCTTCCTTATAGTCTGGACAAAGTTGGTAAAGCAGGCTATCTGTGCCAGCCTTTCCCAGGTGTGTCTGTGCATGTGTGAAAATTAAATTGCAAAGAGTGTATGTGTGTCAGCTACTTGGAGCAGAGATACAAAGCACTGGTTTCACAGAAAGTTCTGAACACAGCTGTGCCAGTGGAAAACCTTAATGTGGACCTGAGGAAAGACACATACAGAGAAATCCAGACCCCGGGCTGAATGTGTTCCCTGTGTGCTCTTAAGGGAAATTGTGCTAGATGCAGAGAGGTCTGCATCTGGAAATACTCAGTGGATCCATTTGTATTCCAAGTGAACATTCCTCTCTAGTGTCAGTGGTGAGGATTTAGGCTCCTTGATTACTGGCCAAGAGTAGGGATGTCACAGGTAATTTGCCAGTAAGCTTGATGTGGTCTGGGATGGTGTTCCAAATTTTTGAAATGCAGCAGGAATAAAGTGAGTCTCTGGTTGAGTTATTAGAACTTATCAGCAGAGTGGATCTCTTTTGAAAGGGAATAATGTAGTAAGGTATTTTTAGTGTGGAGCATTTATCTGGGTAGTAAATAAGTTTATATGCACATACTAATTGTGAATGTTTTAGGATGTTGTTTGTTCAAGCCAGTTAGGTTTGCCCAGAGTTCGACAGTGGTAGGTTCTATGTGTTGAGTTAGTGGCAAATATAACAATTTTATCATAGCAAGAGGCCAATGTGGATTCAAGAGCGGTATTTAGGTTAGTTAGGATAAGGGGTGCATAAAAGATGGCTGGGGATAAGTGGGTTAAGACTAATGTTTGCCATGCTGCATCTGTAAGGTAATGTTTAACTCTATAGAGAAGCCCAGTTTCTGATGTGTTTTTTTATGGTTTGTAAGATATGTGTTTTTGCATGAGAAATGTTATACACATTATATATAATGCCATGGGCATTACAGACCACTTGGCTGTAGTAAGGGTAGAAGCCCTTCCTTCTGAGATTACCGCAATCCTTGTTTACCATATGGAATCTATGCCTCATAGGACCTCAGGGAAATAAACAAGGCTGTAAAATTGCCACATAGTGGTGGTTCCCTCCTCCGCAGTCTTGGGAACCAGATGTACATGCTATGTGATGTCAAGAAAATGATGTCGGATAAGTGAGCCTGCCTCCTGCAATACATGTAATGTGTCTCCTAAAAGTCACCAAAAGGGCCCTGTAGCACTTATGCGTGCTTTATAGGTCACTGTAAAGTCACTGTAGCTGAGATGATTAATGCTACACATACCTTTGTGCATCGACTTTGGTTTCAGTTGTGGGTGACACAGTTTAATGAGCTGCCATATGTTTTCCCAGCCCAGCTGGTATCAGTCTGCTATATGCCTGGTATATAAGGCACTGACAGCAACTTCTGCAAGGAGTGGATTTTTATGATACACAACATCACAGCCACTAACTGTGAAGGTGGACATTAACATATTTTGTTCACCAACAGCTGATACTATTCTTAGCATACTCAACAACAATTCCCAATATTCAGTATAGGTTTGTGACACGACAGAGTATTCCTGGTTTTATATATTTCTGAATCACTTAACTATGATTAATATCATCATTTGCATAATGTGCTTCATTTGCATGATGTTCCATAATATTTGTGACAAAGGGAGATACTCCTAGCACAGCTATCTGAAATTTATTTTTAATATTACATGCCATTTGTGAATACCAACATGATCAATATAAGATGCTTGTTTTACAACTGTATTAGAACTGTATGTCATGTGTATATCAAACTGGCTTGAAGAGACATGTGTTAAAAAGGTATTTTATAAAGCGCTTGTGCTTGAAGTATAACCACAGTGTGCCCTACTGAAATAGAACAGAAATGTGCATGCACTATTGTAACTGTTTAAATGTATATATTTTAACAGTGGAAACTGGAATACAGGAGGTTAACTTAAGAAAAATAGTTGAAATTAAATTACTTGATGGCTATGCAATAAAAGATGGTCCCCAGGATTCATGAACCTTGCGCCAGGCGCACGCATAGCGTAGGCGCTACAACGCCAGATATGGCCGCCGAGCAATTCAGGTACGATCCAATTCCACGTGCACTACCGGCGTGCGCCGGAGTTGTGCCGCATCTGGCGTAGGTATGTTAAACACCCCATGTGCGGTGTTGCACCATGCAAATGAAGGCATATAGCGATCCACGAAGTGGCGCAGGCGTAGCATAAGGGCACGGCAATGTAAACCAAAAAAATCGGTTTACATATACCTAAACATGACATAGGAGTAACAGAAGGCTGTCAACGTCAGGTATCATACTGTTGCAACATGCCAATGGTGAAAGACACCGAGAATGTCAAAAGAAAACATGCACAAAATGTAAAAAATGACATAAATGGTATGTCCGCAGAAACCACAGCAGAACCCCAGGACATGTCCGCGGAAGGTGCTAAACAATGAAATAATATGACGATGTCATAAAAGAGCAGTATAATACACATCAGCTTCACAGCCACAATACACCATAGTATGCATGGAAAGCCACAACCACGCAAGGGTTGCCAAGGAGTGGCGGCAGTGTTCGCCCGTAACTATGAATTAGTAGTCAATGCCATGCAAATGAGGCAGATAATACTGAATCGCAAAACCCCCGCCGGCGTAAGGCTGCACCAAACGGCGCAGCGGTAATACACCGAGGAGTGGCCCAGAGGGAATACATGTCAACCGCAGAGGGGTGTGCCACTGTAGGAGGAAGCACATTAGAGCTCAGCAAACATGGGCTGTACAATGCACATCACAGCAGCAGAACCGGCGTGTGGGGAAATAGGTGAGCTGAGAGCACACAATGCGCGCAGAGATGCATGTGCACGAGGATGACTACGTTCCCCTAACCCAGTCATGTGACGCCCGCCCCGTCAACAACAACGGATACAGGAAGGTGATGCGGATAATATGAGGAAATGCGGAAGCAGTGTAATTGGAGTCGTAATAAGCAATCAACACCAATCAACCCACGAAGGCCAATTGGCGGCAGCTGATAACTCTGCATGCAGAAACCCTCAAAACGGGACAGGGGAGGCATATGAATGCAAAGAAAGTAGGGGAGGTAGCAGAATGCAAAGAGTGAAGAACCGACACAGCACAGCCAAGTAGAGAGGTAGCATAACGGCGGCGGCAGACAAAATGCATGATATGCCATGTCCCAGAAATGACACATGACAGGGCTCCTCTGCAGGATGCAATCCAGGAAATAGTATGCGCAATGTGCAGAATTAGTAAGGTAAGGTCTAAAGGTAAACCAATGCAGGCAAGTGTAATGCAACACCAAAGGCAACAGCGTTGCAGTGCCAATGGTAAAACACGGAAGGTAATCCACAGATACGGCCACACAGACACACCCTATGACATCACCGGGTGTACAGCACAACAGTATAAAGTGTGAATGCACACAACACACAGCCGTGTATCCCCAAACGCCGCACTCTATGTGTAAACACACGGGGAACTTTTAAAATGTATATGTTGGGTGCCGCCGTGGCCGTGATACATCAGCATGTGTCAGAGATAGACGGAGTTACGGAGGAGGGTGCCGACAACTACCGTAGGCCTCAGAGGAGAAGGAGAGTGTTCAGACCAAGGGTAACCTACCAGGGGCTACAAGACCTGGAGATAGTAGAGCGTTACAGGGTGGACAGGGACACGTTACAGCAAATAGCGGAGCTGTGCCGGCCACGCCTGAGAACAAGAAACAACAGAGGGGAGCCCATCCCAGTGGACACAAAGGTATGTGTAAGCTTGCAAATACTGGCTACAGGTACCTTTCAAAGGCCAGCCGGGGATATAATGGGCATCTCACAAGCATCAGCATCCAGGGTACTACACCAGTTTCTGGATGCCATGTTACGACATGCCCATGAGTATATATACTTCCCCAGATCTCAGGAGGAGTTGGCTAGCAATATGCACCACTTCCACCGTGTGGCACAATACCCGGAGGTACTAGGTGCGATAGACTGTACACACATACAAATCAAGTCACCACCTGGGCAGCAGGGTAGACGCTACATAAACCGCAAGGGATTCCCCTCCATCAATTGCCAGGTCGTGTGCAATGCGCAGGGCATTATCATGGATGTGTGTGCTGGCAGCCCTGGAAGCTACCACGACTCCCATATCTGGCATGCCTCACAGCTGTATCAGGTATTCGCCAGGGGGGACATCACACAAGGCCACCTTGTGGGGGATGCTGGCTATGCACTGGAGCCGTGGATGATGACTCCCATCAGAAATGCACACACACATGCAAGAACGCCATAATGAGGCACACGCACAAACCAGAATAATCATAGAGCGTGTGTTTGGGATGCTGAAATCATGGTTCCGGTGCTTGGATACATCCAGTGGAGCCCTGCAGTACTCCCCAGGCACATGTGCCCACATATTCATAGTATGTGCTATGCTACATAATATGATCCTGCGGAAACAGCTGCTGCAGGGACATAATGGTGAAGGGCCACAAAGCCCACCACAACTGCCAAGGCCAGCACAGGCACAGAGGGTTCAGGACCATGAACACACTGTGCCAGCCCCAGTAGGCAGACGGAGGCGCACCAATATGCCTATGCCCTGGCAAAGAGGGAATGTATAGCACATACTCTGACAGCGTAGGCCCCATGGACTGACACCTCCCTACCTGCACACACAGTGAAATGGACGGCACACAAACATGGCCACCCGTAATGTGTACCGTAAGGGTGGTCCCATGTGTGACTCCAACATAGGCAGCACCCAAACACTGCACACCCAACAGCCAGCGGAGCATGGAACGCCAACACCTTAACCGTACGCGGGTCCTACAGCAGACGGCGTTGCTGTATGCTGCCACGTTCGCCGCAAGGTGTATACATATAGACATGTACATATGTGCATATACAGATATGGAGATAGATATCATTACACACATAGAAATATATGTACACATACACATATATAAAGTACAACAGGTAAGACAGGGAATCAGAGGGATGCAAGGTGACAGAGAAGTAAGACGCGATATCTGTACATAGTAAAGATAGTGAACGACAACCTGAGTATCCGGGAGGGTGTACAGAACAGGAAACCGCCACCCATGGAAAGGTCAACCTACCTAAATGCATAATCGCGAGTCGGGATGATCGCCAGGCCACGGTACAGTAACAGTACATGTGCAGGTAATATTATGAGGATATGAGGGTGGAGGTAGACATCGCCGGCGGTGATGCGGGCCATGCAGGTACTGTGTGCAACCGTCCCTGTGACGGCCGCAGTATGTGTATGTGTGCGGTGAGGGTGTCGTCTGTTCCGCTGTGCGAGTGTAATGTGTGTGCCACTGTAAAATGTGTATGATGGTGCCATGTGACAGGCGGAGTGGAACAACATGTGTAGGCATACAGTATAGGAACCACAGGCGTATGTACAGCAGTACCCCCAAAGTAGTACTGAGAGCCCCTCCCTGGCTAGGCGCGTGGCAACGTAAAACGATGCAAAGTGAAAATGTCCCAGAATGTACCACAGGAATATAGCCAACATGAAATGCAAAGGACGTATGTACAAATCATGACCGTATGTATGACACCGATATGTTAACCGCAAAACGATACGTCGGCAACGTTACACAGCAATAGTCATGTACCGCGGAAATACGCATGTGCTACCCCGGTACTGATCGTGGCTACGTATCGGCCTGTAAACACCGCTGTGTGTTCTACGAGTGTCAAACAAGCAATCGCCACCCGAATAGGTGGCAACCACTAGCATACAGGCCGTCCCAAGTACAGGACCACAATGACTGTAAATATCCGGTACAAAATGCCAAGGGATAGTCGGCACGCATTTAACAACCGCAGATATACTACCGATGTGACGGAGGAATACATGCAGGAAGCACACATGCAGGCGATACCGACACCAGACGACATCAACACAACCTACACTCCCAGAACAACAGACAGGTAACTGCCAGCTTCCCAGGCAGGGATGGAGCACACACACAAGCATACCGTGTATGTAGAAATGCAAGGCCCACAACCCGTACCCGTCACCCACAACCTCCGATATTTCCCATCGCACATATCAAAGGGATACAAGCCGCAATAGCAGCACAAACATACAGGCAGTCAATGACAGCGGCATAACCGTAACATCTCGCGTGGCAAACACTATCAGCAGCGGATGCATACCTGCATCCATTGTTTAAAGGAATACAAGAGCTATGTTACACATCCGAATGCAAAACGCCATCGACAGACGCCGCCAGGACAGGGACACCCACATGTCGAACATAATACCATACCCAACACATACAATCCATGGCTAACACCACTGCGAAATGTACCTGATGCCACACATAGCGGCTGCAGTTACACATAACATAACACAATACAGACCATCTCCACGAAGGTAGTGCAAATAACCAACGCCCAGGCGAGGAATGCAACCATGCCCTAGTTACGACGCGTACTGTACGAATGGAGTAGATGCACAGGTTATATGCGCCCAAGTACACACCGAGGAACAGCTATTGGTGTGATGAACCCACATGTCACAGCTGACGACGGATATAAGGATGAACCCTAGGATATTCAAACCGTATGCTCATACCGAACTACAAATCAAAAACGTATAGAGTGAGACAACGCAATAGCGAGACACGCAATGGAAAATGGAAGGAAACACAGTAAAGGTATGTAGAACCCACGATATGTACTGGTGTGTAATGCATGATGTGTATGACGAAGCTGCACTGTATGTGAACGGCGTTTGTAAGTAAGGATACTTGTCCATAATGCAGAGAGTGGTGAAAGGTGGTTATGTAGTGCTATCCTGCTGAGCATACCAACGACTGTGGACACTGTGTGCACAGCAGTGGGACATCATGTACACAGCCGGGATAACACAAGGGCTGCCACAGGGGGGCATAACACAGAACAATGACACCCCCCACACCGATGCCGGCAGTGGATGTCCAACAAGGAAGTGCCACAGCAGGGGATAGGACATGTATGTATACTGTCACAGCACACATGTGTATGGGCATATACCGTCGATGTCATACGTAATGTGCGCACGACATGCACGTATGCCTCGCAGTAGGGGTTACTATGTCAACTATGTGTAACGTAAAGCTGTCATGGTGGATATGACAGACATCATACACAGTATCACAGGCATAACATGCATAATGGAGTTATGGCCTATTGGTATGTACACTAACAGGATATGTATGGCCTGTACATATGGGACAGAGTAGTAGCAGAATAGCCATCCGAAATGGAAGGAACACCAAGTAACCATGTCCAAACGATCTGTAGCAGGTGCAATGTGTGCAACAATGAAGTCCGGCAGGTCCATGTGTAAACACATGTGCAGTGTACACAGTAGTGTCACCTCCCCATGGTAGTGTCCACTGAACAGCAGAGGTGGATGTCAACTGCATGTCTACACAGTACTGCTGCCGTGGTGGTACCACGACTATGTGTCACCCTATCAGCAAGGGAGCTATCACATGAACAGTGCCACAGTGTGTCCATGTGGGATGTGCACAGGACCTATGTTCCACAGCATGGTGTGTGTTGTGTCTGCGGAAGTAACACAGAAGCCCAGGCCATGCAATGTGGCATGTGTGCACATATGCAGGAGTGCTCCATTCACCCCGCCCACTGCAATTGCCATGTATGAGTACTACATGCATCAGTAATGCGGAGGACATGGCCCATGTCAGAGTAGATGACACCCCTGTGTATGTGGTACGCAGATGAGTACAGATGTGTTCACTGTCTGTCATCCGCATATGTAAACTGTCTGAGCCTGGTACACATCATGGCATGATAATGCCGTGCCATGTAAAGTCGTAGCCATTGTGGAAGGTACACCACGAATGTGTTATTGTAACGCTGCCTGTGTGTAGATGTGTGTATGTTACAGGTACAATGGCTACCTATGTACCAGCAACACACACAGTACAGATATGTGTGGCCCTGCAGATGTGTACCCATGCCACAGTGGAATACGGCAACCACAGCACCATGTGGGGCATGTGTGTGTACAGCAACAATGTACAATGTGATATGCATGTATGGGGACAGTATCCATGTGATACCCAGTGGATGATTGTTGCTATGCAAAGGTGATGTGCATGCACCATGTGTGATGCATCCTGACGCAATGACACCCACATGATGTATCTGCCACACCGACACATGTACGGTTGTTATCAGTATGAGCTGGTGGAGCTACAATGGTGCCAGGTATGTAGATGTGGGATATCTAGGCATGGACAGTACTCTGTGACAGCATGTTGTGTATGTAAGCAAATAGTGAACATGAGGGGCCCCATGACCGAGGACTGTGTAATGCCACATGTACCTGACATGTAGTAGGTAGCATGATATGCTTGCACCACTGTGTGCCCTGTCCAGGATTCATATAGCCTAACATCCTGAGACACAGGGTATGATGTGGCGGTGGATGTGTACATTGCCAACACCAGAATGTGGAATGGTGCTGAAGGGCAATGTGGGGACAATGTCCGATCTGTTACCCTCTGTACCACACCAACCACCCATGCAATGGTATGACAGGTGGCCACCATGTGTATGTGGCGTGCTGTGGCACACAGAAGCCCAACAAGGGTGCCAGTAAAGGCATGGAGGTCATCAATGAGTGTGTGAAGCACATTTGTGAGGACGTGGCCCAGTGCCATACTGAATGGTCCAGTCATGGGTGTACGAATGCAGTCCCACACGTGCAATGCAGTACCACCCATGTGTAGTGCGATGATGCGGTAGTGTGGCGGTCAAGGTACACAATGTCCAACAACAGGCTAGCAGTTAATTCAGTGGGCTGGTGTGGAGACACATACCAAACAGGTTGGCGGGACATAACAGCTAGGGAGATCGGAAGGTGACATTGGGACAGTGTCCTAGGACATAACGTGTGCATGGCAGTACCATGTTTGTGTCCACAGGGACACTGCGATGTCCGTGTATGGATTGCAACCCTGTAGTGAGTGAGAGTGTGTATTGTTGGTAGGTACACCATTGCCTGGCATGTTGCCAACATTATCTCAGTCAGCAATGCCTGGGTGACTGTTGTACGCGACATCGAATGTGGATGTAGCCAAACAACACAGACATACCACCACACTGCCTGAGGGCCCACACTGCAATGTGCGGCAGTCATGTGTAGGTAGCTAGCCTTGGAGCATGTGATGGGCCACAAGGACCCACCATGGCTGTCAGGTGATGCACCCCACACATGTGAATATCCCCACCGTGCAACAGCCTGCACATGTGCCCATACAGCAGATGTGCATGGAACATGACTACCACCGTGGCGTCTGTGAAAAGGCCAGTACCGCCATGTCTCTGTGTGTAATAGCATGGTCCCTACCATTGCGTACATGTTGCGGAAGTGCACTGTGATATGTGTCAGCATAGTCACGTACACTGTCCATCTGCCGGGGTGCCATGACATTAACAACCCCCGTCAGCAGACGTCAGTAGTACCAGCTGTAGAGCACATGTACCATGTATGCTGCGATGGGTGTGTGTCCAGGGTGTGGCTAGCAGGGCCGTGAAGCATATATGTTCATCTACCAGAGGGGGGATATCCCCAGGTTTAACACAGCAGACACATGGAGGTATCGTGCATGCTGAGGGTAGTGTAGGTATGGTATGTGTTGTGTAATATGTCACCCAGCTAGGTGGAGTGCATGGCCAAGCATGTGTTGGTACATGGGAGTCCATACTAGGGAAGTGTGGGTTGCTGTCAGCACATGGCAGTAGCAGCTGTCCGAGGTCCAAAGTACAGTATGACAACACAGCCAGCATGTAACCTGTGGTGTACAGTGTAATCTCTGTTGCGTGTTACAATGTGTCTAGCGGTCACAAACATGGGTATCCGAACATGGAGCACCTATGATGCATTGTGTTTGGAAAATATACAGTAGGTGTGCAAAACATTGTGTGATGTGGGATCCCCTCACCTGTGTGTGTTGCAGTCCAGGTATGTGCCTGGGAGGTATGATCCGTGTACAATCTGGACTTGCAGGTGTGCTGTGCAGAGCATGGAGGCAGGTCCCAGGCACCGCAGATAAATGTGAGGCGTGCACTAGTGTGCATGCCTTGCTTGTGTGCAGCACAGTGGAAGGTGCAAGCATTGTCCCACATTACCGCATGCCGTGCCTGCCTGTTACAGCCCTGCTGGAGACAGACATGTGACACCACCGTAGAGGCAGCATAGCATGTGAAGATGTACATGTGGGCTCTACACCCTAGGCAGATGTCCGCAGGTCATGTCTGCCACAGTAGTGTGGTCGACCACGACTGTCATACTGGTCAGATACCACATGCCTGTATAAGTACAGTATGAGCATAGTCAACAGTCGTAGTGACAGAATGGGCCAATGTACAGTATCCCTGTGTTCATACCACTGCCTACTGTACACTTGGCTAGACACACACCCGGAGGGTGAATATACCTTTGAGCCATCACATGTCCCAGTCCACGTAGCCTGTACAATGCCATCACAGGGTGGTCACAATAATGTGTGGTAAGACAGACATGTTGTACCAGGTGATGTGTCATGTGTGCATATGTTGAGTTGCACAGCCGTTCACACGTCCGCAACATATCAGTGCATGATGTATAGTGTAACATGATGCGTGGAACTGCACTGTGATCCACAACAGGGTCATCTGAGACAGGTGTGTTGTGAATGGTGTAACCCATGGTCACATGGGATATACACTGGTGCTGTTGGCTGCCATGCTGGGGGCCACCAGTGGTGCCTGCAGTGGTCATACAGACATACTGCACACAGTGTTCTGGCAGGAATGTCCATTGTTGTGGATGATGTGTTGCTACGTGAAGGTAGGTGTGTGTTGTGAATGTTACACATCCAGATGTGACCATCAGGCGCAGTCATGGTCGTCGACAGCATCACACACATCCACAGCAGTCAGAACCCGGTCCCCAGAATGGGTGTCAGCCGCCCTCGTACTGTGTGACATATGTGCAGATGGCGGAACACCTCCTACTGGCTGGATAACAGTGTCAGCTAGGACAGCTATGTGATGGCTGGAATACGCCGTGATGATGTACAATGCTGGTATCCCAATGAAGTACCTGGAATCACACACAGTACTCCATGGCTGGCATGTAAACCATGTACAACAATGACTGTGTGACAGACACAAACAATGCATAGACATGTTGAACATGCACACATGAGAACACCAAATGAGGTATGTTGCACATATCGATGTACAACTGTCATCCATGGCCATAGCATGGATGCAGACGCATATGCCCCACAGGCAGTACCATGCCATGTAGGTAGGGGGGCATTGCACGTGTACATGTGACAGTTGCTGTACCGCCACATGTCCTGCATAGCCGTCATGTGGGGTAGCAGTGGTACGTGACTGTTGGACATGCCTGTACATTTGACCATGTCCCACAGGATATGTGTTACGTGTGTTCAACATGTGTTCTGCCGTCATCAAGCCGTGAAGTGTATGGCTGCCAGTGTACCTGTGTGACATGTTCTGCGATGGGTGCAAAGGCATGCAGTACTGCATTGCATGCCCACATGCCCCACACAGGTGCATAGCCTGAACATACAATACAAAGAGGGTGTTGGATGATAGCAACCCACAAGAGGAGATGGGTACTGGTGGCAACCCACTACCACCTGTTCGGGTAAGGTGTGCATGTCTATGAAACATTAGCACCCGAGAAGCTAGAAGTACAGCAGTACCGGGTGGCATGCATATATGTTCACCAATACCCCTGTGTGTCCCACCACTGGCCCGTGGACAGACAGACACCAACACAATGTGCAGATTTGATATGTGCACAGCACATCACTGCTGGCCACTGTAGAACAGGCTTACTGTGTAGACATGTGCACAGTAGGTCTGCGCCAGCCACACTCAAACACGTTATGTGCCAAAACACACCAATAGTTTAGCCCATGCCACAGACAGATGTGCACGCATCTGTGTATGTATGTCTGGGAATGTCCCCGGCCTAGCAGTATAGCTGTGTCAGTGTTGCGAACAACATACTGAATGGGCTGTATGTGTGAGGGGTGCATCATACGTGTATGGTCAGATCAACGATACCATCAGTGCCCCTGCTATGTGAACATCCCTGTCCCCATACATGGATACCTATGCTGTGCCCAACACCACGTTCCCTGTGGGAGGGATGGCACTGTGCGGTGCACCAGCTGACATGGGGGTGGCAGCAGGCACTGGATGTAGACATATGTGGCACCCATGTCAGGCCAGGCAACCATCCATGTGCACGGGATAGCAGTGTGTGGGCACATACAGCACTGTGTTGAACAATATCGCAGCACATAGCACCTGCCAGGGTTAATGTGTATGCATGGATGTGCGATACCTGCATGCACCTGACACACCCCCACCAAGCAGCGTGCAGCCTACCTTGCAGAAGGCCAGTGTCCACACCATGATGATAGACATGTGTAATGTCCATATACACATAGCAATGACATATGGAATGGACTGCCACCCTGCCAATATCAGTACCCCCCAGGTGGGTCACATCCCAGTGCCATGTATGTGACATACCCTGCCATACCATGCAGCCCTGCCCAGCAAGGCTGCATGCTATCACAGTCCTACATGGTGCGATGGACAAAAGGCACTTTCACTATCAACCGTCCACAGCAGTAATGTGGCAGTGATGCACCCTGTGGTGTTACAGGTGCTGTGTGTTGCTGTGGACAACGTGCGTGCGCACATGCTATGCATGACCTTTCCTGCTAATGTCACATGGTTACACATTGTCCCATGTGTATCACATGTGCAACACAGGTGAGCCGTGGCAGGTTGGCCAACACCCGTACAGTGCTGTGTAGATGTACATGGCACAACACATGCATGTACAGGTGTCCATGTGTATGTGTGCAGTGCCACCGCTGACGTTCATAATGGCCGCGTACGGGATGCCTAGTGACATATACACAGCATCCAGGTGAACAGTAGAACTGTTGTCACATGGGGACATGTGCCAACTGATATGGACACAGGTGCAGGCAGGTACACATGTCCACAGCAGGCTAACAGCAACATGGTGCGTGTACAGTGTGATGAGGTGACACACAGATATGATATGAGACCCACTGCTTAATGGTGTGATGGCAACACGTCGGCTGTGTCACTGCCATGATGCATCGCAGAGATTACTGTGCAGATGTTGTACATGTCATAGCAACGTATGTCCAGCAGTATGCCAGTACAGCAGTGAAAATGTGACCTGTCAACATCATTATGTCTTACAGATAATGCCACGTTCCCGGCTGCCTGCCTTCAGCCAACAGGAGGATGACGTGATTATACCATTGCTCCACGACAACTACGATATACTATTCAGCCATGTGCCACTACAGGCACAGCAGCGGGATGACCTGTGGCAGGATTTGCGCAGGAGGGTGAACAATGTGGGTGGCAACAACCGCACCTACCAGCAGATCCGCAGACACTGCACAGACCTAATTCGGCACGCGAAACAGCGTGCCGCCGCAATCGCCAGACAACAAGGTGGGACAGGTGGTGGGCCACCAACCCAGCCCCCACTGACACACACGGAGGAGCTCCTGGCCAGTCTGGGGACACCCAGGGAACAACATGCAGAAACACTCGCTGCTATCGTGGAGGTGGGTGTCTCCCAACCAACGAGCCTGGAGCTGCCTGGTAAGTCAGTCTTGCATGTTTGTATGATAACTGACGTAGGTGTGGGTGTCATAGTACACCACATAATGTACCAACACATGCCAGGTATATGGCCACACAAGCTGCATACTACAGTATGCTACGTTGTGTTTGCAGACATGTGCATAGCACATGCTAACACAGGTACATGATGTGACATGCACAGTGCTTACCGTGGCGATAGTAATGGATAATGTGTATACTGTTGTGTTGCCCCTATACAGGTACCTCTGGCGTGTCGCACAGACATGGGTCCGTCGCAGGTAAGACTGTTGCTAGTAATAGGCATGATACAGTGTATAGATATTCCCCATGTGTCCAGGTATGACATGCACACCTGGGTCTGCCCCAGTCACGGTATACAGGTTGCACCACCCGACACACACGCCACCCATGTACAGTAGATACAACCATTAGCATAGACCGGCATGACACCACATAACCCATCGGTGTGATATGTGCAGTCAGCTATGCATACAATGGTGGAGGTGTTCCACAATGGCTGCATGTGTAGTATGCATCGGTATGCCTTTGCGATACACACACAGTACCACATAGTGAGCTGTGATCTGGCCAGCACACAGGTGTTACCACTGTGACCTATGCCCCTGCATTGGGTGCACACGTTGTGAAATTGCACATGACATGTCCCATGCACGTGGTGGTCTGTCCGCAACATTGTCACACCATGACATGACCTACGCACGACATAGCAGACATCCAGAATGTCTGCATAGCCTTCGGGAATGTGACACCTCAGACTAGTACGGGTGTATGTCACATGGGCCACCACAGGGATGTGTACACGATGCCCATCACACACAATTGTCCATGAACCAGTCAAACATGGCCATGGGTGATACCTACAGACATGTTGCCACACAGTACATCCGCAGTGGGTAGTCACCGTTGCACCCTGTCCACACATAGTGCGGTCATAGCTGTAGTGGACCCCCTGGACATCTGATGTGGTACACCAGACAAATGAAATGCTTGTCAGCAGCCAATAGAGGTGCCACCAATGTCTACCATATACGTGCTGTGGAACAGCATGACTGTGTTGCAGACATGGCAATGCAATGCGTCCAGATTACTCATCGCACAGAAACATACCTGTGTCTTGCTGCCATGCAGTGGCACAGTGTCCGTACTCCCCACTGTACAGCTATGTACACAGCTCACACCAACCACTCCTGCACAGACATCCTTGTTACACATGCATTCTATCTGTAGCCTGTACACATAACACTGCACTGTGACATCCGTTTTGATGTGGTGCATGTGGTGGGACACCATTGTCACATGTCCACATGTTACCGCACATGTTTGCAGTGTACATGACATAGTGATGCCAGCCATGTGTACTGTTAACCCGCCCGTGGCCACACGGTGTATCACGGTGATGCATGCAAACTACCATGAATGTGTGTACTGCAAGCCTACTAAAAGACACCTGCTTGATGTAGTGTGCACCCCAGGGCAGTATGCATACTACCACTATTAATGTCTGGGCTGCATACACTGGGCTGTGGTGTGGGAATGCTGCATGCCACCTGCAATAACACATGCATGATGTGTCTGCATGTGTGTGTGTCTGTGTGTGTATGTCAGCGTGTGTGTGTCCGCATGTGTGTGTGTGTGTGTGTGTGTGTGTGTGTGTGTGTGTGTGTGTGTGTGTGTGTGTGTGTGTGTGTGTGTGTGTGTCTGCGTGTGTGTAATGTAACTTACGGTATGTCTTTGTATTCACAGGTGCTGTAGGTGCGTTCCCCTCCTGCGGTCCATCTGATGCTAGTGTCCCCACAGATACTAGCGGTGATGACCATGTGCATGAGGCACAGGCAGGGTCGTCACAGGCAGAAGCTGTGACATTGGATAACATCCCACCTATGTCCCCTTCATCCCCGCACACGGTTCAGATGCCGACACATACCACATCACCGCTGCCCATAGAGGAAGGACAGTCAGCATCTGTTGGCACCGAGCAGGAATGTGTGGTGGCTACAGAAGGTGCGGGTACACAACATGTTGCCAGTGTAATGACTAGTGATGTGCCACACAGGCATGTGGCTGGTGCTACTCGTAGGAGGAGCACTGGTAGACATGCACCTGCCGTACAGGGTGCAGCAGCTGGTATCACCAGACGCATGTTTCAGACTGTAATGGCAGCACAGGCACGTGCCGAATGGCAGAACCAAGAAGGGCAGAGGCTGCAGAGGGCCGCAATCCATTCCTTGAATGAGAACATCCAGTCATTGGTGAATGCTCAACAGCAGCTTGCCGATGTTCTGGATAGGAGATTAGGTGAGATGGTTGGAATCCTCGACCGAGGCATGTCAATCAGCGAGTGTTAGCTGTCTGTGCTGGAACACCTGGTAGGGGTGAGGCGTGGGACACGTGGCCATAGGCCAGCAACACCACCTAGTGCAGGTCGGCGCGTGCCACCTCTCATGCCCACTCACACAGTGCTGGTAGCAGCAGTAGTGCAGCTGGTGCTACACCAACCACACCAGGACACAGCAGGCCACCGGGGGGG